>NW_006399867.1:2078418-2139379 GCF_000299155.1 Elephantulus edwardii | reverse complement strand
GCTCCTGGTCACACCCTGGGGTCTGGGTCTAGGCCTGCACTCGAGTGGGCAGGGCCTGGGGCCCACACAGCACCATGGACAGCGGGAGACTCACGTCCATCTTGGAAACAAGTAGCAGCTGCTGTTTGATTCGCAGGAAGACAGAATCGAAAGCCAGTTGGTGGGCCTGCTGGTTAAGACGAGTGAGGGCCGCTCGCGATGAGGACAGGAGGTTATGATTGCTCGATCCTTTTTCCTGAAAAACAAAACGCAAAGGGGCCTGAATGTTAGCTAGGTAAACACTTTTGAAAAGACACTGAAAGACGAATCCAGCTCTCATTGCCCTTGAGCCAGGTCAGAGCTGACCCTCCAGCGAGTTTTCAAGGCTGTAGATTGCACAGGCATTTGACATATGGGTAACATTTGGCCAGCAGGCAACATCTGACACATAGGCAACACCATGATGGATGGAGAAGAGACTGAAACTGTCAACCACTTCATTTTACTTGGATCCACGATTAAAACCCTTGGTACCAGCAGTCAGGAGATCAGGAGATGCATTGCACTGGGAAAATCTGCAGTTAGGGACCTCTTCAAATTATCGAGGAGTCATAATGTCAGTTTAAGGACTAAGGTGTGTCTGATTAAGGCCATGGTCTTTAGGATTACTAGCTATGCATTTGAGACCTGGACAGTGAATGAGGATGACAGAAAAAGAATTGACATCTTTGGGCTGTGGTGTTGGAGAAGAGCACTGAACATCCCATGGCCGGCCAGGAGAATGAACAGATCTTGGAGGAATGAACAGGTCTTGGAGAGGATGTACTCTGGCAGCCAGAGTGCTCTCGGGAGGCAAGAATGATGAGGCTTTGCCTCACACACTAGGGGCATGTTGCTAGGAGGGGCTATTCCTTGGAGGAGGACACGATGCTGGGAAGGGTAGAGGGTCAGTGAAGGAGAGGAAGTCCCTCGACCAGGTGGAGTGACATGGTGACCGCTGCAATGGGCTCTAGTGTGTCAGGAAGAGTGAGGATGGCACAGGACAGGAAGGGGCTCAGATCTGTTGTTCACAGGGTTGCTATCTGTTGTACGTGACTCGACAGTACCTAACAACAACATATCAACAGATTGTACAGGTGTGGTTGCCTATGTTTCTCCATTAGAATGGCTGGTGAATTCAAACTGTGAGAAACTTGGCCTTGGGGTTCACAGTGCACCTCCCAAACTGCATGGAAGAAGACCCCATCCTTCCCCTGGGAAGCTACTGGTGGATTTGAGCTGTCAGAGACATACTGCCCCTTAGTTAGTTAGCAGTACAACTTCATGCTCAGAGCTTGAAAGAAAAAGTGAGGAGAAAACACACAACGGAAATTCAAACACTCATGGAATTAAGCCATGGAGACTTTGTGAACCCTCAAAACTACTGCCCTAAAAATAATCTGTAAGCCTTAAAAACCAAAAGTAGTCCCTGTAATCCTTTTAAAAACCAACAATAGTGTAGTATAGCTAGTAGAGAAGTCCACCTTGGACACTGTGCTTTTCTAAGCATTATCACTGTTGTTTGAGTAGCTGGTGGATTCGAAATGCCTTCAGGACTGCAGCAGTGCTGCTTCTTTTTTTTTTTCCCCAATAATTTTTTAAATTAATTTTAAAGAACGTTTACAGAGACTCTGGATTTCCATTCATTCATTGTTGCCCTTTTCTCCCTGCCCACCCCTCCCCACCAGTTCACTCTTCTCTTTGAAAAGTAAAATTCTTTCATAGGTATATACAATCCCCCCTCCCGCACTGAGTACACTCCACTATGCCACCTTCATTCTGGACTCTTGTCATAACCATAAAACCCAATCATATATCACTTTTAAACCCAATCATATATCACTTTTAAACTGTTCTCTTCCTCATCTGTTTCAATGCAGTATACATAATTTATCCAATTTTTCTCAGTCTCACCCCAACCCTGATGTCAGTCCTGTTTTACAACAGTGGCACCATGCAGTATTTGTCCTTTTGTGACTAAGATATTTCACTCAGCATAATGTCCTCCAGGGTCACCCATTTTGTATAATATTTCATGATTTCCTTGTCTTTTCAACGCAGTGTAGTATTCCATTGAGTGAATATACCAGAGCTTCTCTATACATTTGTTTGTTAATGGGCACTTAGGTTGTTTCCAACTCTTTACTATTGTGAACAAAGCCACAATAAACATGGGTGTGCATATATCTGTCTGGGTGACAGTTACAGTTTTTTTAAGGTAAATTCCCAGTAGAGGAATTGCTGGGTCAAATGGTATTTCTATGCAGCGCAGCTTCTTACCCACTAGGCCACAAGAGCTCCTGCAGCCATTAAAGGATTAGACTTTAAGAGGGCTGTGAGAACTGGGGAAACAGCTCAGGAAAGGAGGGTGATGATGGCTGGTATAGCCTGAAGAATGCCACCAATGTCACAGAATTACACATGACACTATCAATCTGGTGTATGCTTTGCTGGGCATATTCTCAAGAAGAACAAACAAATCTTTGGGGACAAAAGTGTGCACAGTTCTAGACAGGATTAGCCAGAAGTATTTTGGCTGTGCCCCCAAGCCCCCTGGGAAACGGGCTGGTCTACAGCCTCACAGCCGCCACCACAAGGCTGCAGCCCAGGCACCTGTACTTTTACTTCACTTTCCCAGGTGACTCTGATCCTTTCAGCCTAGTATGTACTCCAACTTGCACTTTAAGAGAAATTATTACAAATAATCAACGACCATCTCTTAGGGATCAAAGCTAAAAAGCATCCCTCTACCATCAGGTTGATTTCAACTCACAGCGATCCTACATGATAGACTGGAGGACGCCAAGGCTGGAAATCTGACAGGAGCAGATGGACTCAATAACAACCCCCCGCCCTCCCCCCACCCCCGAGCAAGTGGTGTTTGGAATCCTGGGGCCATTCTATTCACAGCTGAATGCTTCAACCAGTGTGCCACCAGAGCTCCTTAGGGAGTGAAAACTGTCATTGTTGTCCAGCCAGAACTGACTCATCGGAGGGCTCTGATGGCCTAGTGGCAAGAAGTTGCACTGCAATCCCAGAGGTGAGCGGTTCGAATCTACCAGATGCTCTGCTGGAGAAGGAGGGCCAATCTCAGTCAGATCCAATTTGACGGTAAACACACACACAAAAATAACAAAATAAATTTTAAAAAGAAAAGAACGGACTCATCGCCGACCCCCCAGCAGGTTTCTGGAGGCTGTAAACCACATGGGAGGAGAATGCCCAGCTTTCTCCCTCGGAGCAGTTGGTGGATCTGAATGGCCAGAGAGGTGTCACCTTTGGGTTGGCAGCACAGCTCCCTACAGACTGCACCAGTGGAGCTAAAAGAAGAGAGGGAAGATGAGGAGTTCCGAGTGCAGACAGAGTGACCGCTCAAGCCCTCACTCCTGGGAGGTCAGCTCAGGTATACTGGGCTGGAAGCCAGAGAATAGCCAACCGCTGCGAGTCCCAAGGCATTTCAGGCAGCCTGAGAAAATAGACGGAAAATGTAGCCTTCCTTTTGCTATTATACATGAACCGATTACAACAAACACATAAATCAGATCAGCAATAAAGATAAACAGAGTTGCTGTAGCCTAATCGCAAAAGCATGGATGAATGAACTCGGAGAATTGCTTTAGGAAATCTTGTCAGGCTCAAATGCAGCCGGTGGGGGGGACGCGGGCAGAGGATGGAGAAGACCCTGAGAGGGTGAGGCCAATACCCCTGACATGGACAGAGGACCACCTCCAGGTCACCACAGAGCTCTCTGGGTCTGTGCAGACCATCCAAGACCATGCTCGGTGCTGCAGACACAGCCTTACCTTCTCTTCAGTGGCCCCCACAGATGAGCCTTTAATCAGACCAGGGAGGGAGGGGAATGGTTCAGAAAAGGACCCTGGTGCCCTCGTGTGCCTTTGGCCATTCCACCTATTGCGAGATTCTGTTGTTCCTGGACCCAAAGGCGGTCCCACCAAAGTGCAAAGTCAAGAACCGCCTCATAACAGACTAAGCAAGGACTTGGATTCAAGAAATGGCTAGGGAGAAACACTTGTGCTCGTGTCCTCATGTTTCCATGTGGAAAACGGACTATCGAGCATAGATGAGCTGCACACCTGGCCGAGCTGCACACCTGACCAAACAGCACACCTGGCTGAGATGCACACCTGGCCGAGTAGTGTACCTCGTGGAGCAACTATCCCGGCTGAGCCTCACATCTTGCTGAGCTGCACACTTGGCCGAGGTCTGCTCCTGGTTTCTTTCTGCCCCTCACACCTCCAGGAAAGAAAAGTGACCTCCGTCTGCCAGGTTAGGTGTCCATCATTAACAATCCTGAACCCCTCCTGCCCTCAGTAAAAGGAGACTGTTCCCGCATGGCGGCAGAGGCTGGCTAGGTCTGCCCGTCCTGTTGACGACCTGAACTCAAGTAAAGCCCGTTTGGCTGAAGATCTGAAAGCACCACCAGGAACCCAGCTCTTGTCAGTCAAAGAGCTCCAGCTGCCCAGCTGCTAACTCACCTGAGTCTATCAGCTGCTCCAGCCTCACCATAAGGACAAGTGGTGACAACATGCACCAGGGCCTAAGAGCTGGGATCACAGAACTAGAGAGCAGCTTTCATTTGCAAGAACGCCCTCAGCAGGGTCTCCTACCTTGAGGGTATAGAGGACTTCCATCAAACTGGCATAGTCAGCAGAACTATCTTTCTGAAAGTAATTATATTCTTGCCATGGATTCTTGGCCGCGCTCTTCCTGTCTGTCAGGATGCTGTCCTGGAAACTGATGAGGCTCCGAGGGCAGTAGGAGTCAGGGAGGTACTTTCCAGCTGTGGACAGAATCCTGCAACGAAAGTGGTGGTGACCATTATGCAACCAAGATGCAGGCAACTTTCCTCTAAGAGCATTCAGAGAGCAACTTGTACAAAGCCCAGGATGGCCTCCTGAGGGCTGGCTGAGTCAACCAAGATCCATCTGATCAGGGAATGAAGATGTCATTTGTTTCCTATCTAGGAGTAAGGAGGAGGAGAGGTGTACTAGGACCCAGGAGATTTTTAGTTCCCTAAATAAAACACTGGTGGATTTGAACCACGTGCCTTCAGGGTTACAGCACAGCTTCTTACCACTAGGACACCAGAGCTCCCTGAAATAAAACCAGGATTCCCTCCCCATTTCCTGCATGAGTCACATCTGAGAAATATTATAATGTCTATCAATTATGGAAATTATTAAACAATATCATTAAGATCACATGCAAGCAGAAAACAGCTGAGAATCATTCAAAAACAGCTAGAACGCATAGATAGAGAACAGCCAGATATTCAAGCTAGATTTAGAAGAGGCCATGGCACCAGAGATACCACTGCTGATGTCAGATGGATCCTGGCCGAAAGCAAATACCAGAAGAATATCTATTTAGGTGTTACTGACTACGCAAAGGCATTTGACTGTGCAGATCATAATAAATTATGGCTACCATTGAGAAGAATCAGAATTCAAGAATTCCTGCTTATTCTTGTGTGAAACCTATACCTAGATCACGAGGCTGTTGTGTAAACAGGGCAAAGGAACACTGTGCGGTTTAAAATCAGGAAAGGTGCATCAGGGTTTATTCAAGAAGCTTCACTCTACAAAGAAAAATGTGGCATAAGGATTGGAGGAAGACTCAATAACCTTCATTATGCAGATGACACAACCTTGTTTGCTGAAAGTGAGGAGGACTTGAAGCACTTGCTGCACAAAAAGTGAAACACTGCAGCCTTCAATATGGAAAGACTGTCAACAACTTCACATTACCTGGATCCACTATCAACACAGTAAGTGTGTCAGATTGGAAGGATGGCACAAAATAGGACAGGGTTTAGATCTGCTATTCGTAGAGTTGTTAAGAGTCATTCTCAACTCAATGGCATCTAACAACAACATCATGTTTATCACTCCAGCTGTATGTCACCAGATAGCTGCACACACACCTAAATGCACAGAGTGGATGGTAAAACGGGAACACCGCTGGAGCCGAAGTTCAGCTAGGGTGTGCATCTTCCTAACATGGACAATCTATGCGAGCATGCTTCTCAGTTCACCCCAAGTTCAAATGCTCTGCTCTTTCTACAGAGGCCTTTCAGAGCATGTGAAAACCTCAGTTTGGAGTCTAGTACTATAGTGAGGGAGCTCCAGTGGCCTTGTAGCAAGGAGTTGTGCTGCCAACCCCAAGGTAAGTGGTTCAAATCCTCTGGCTGCAAAGCAGGAAAAAGATGGGCAATCCGTGCCTCTGAAAAGCCACCGGTGGGTCAGCTGTGAGTGGGTTCTGACTCAATGATACTTAACAACGCAGCAGTACCATGGTGAGCAAGCCAGCAGCACCTCCCTGGTGGCACACAGCAGCTCCCAGAGAGGATGGGGGGGCAGCTCAGCACACACGTCCTCCCACCGGCTATCCGGCTCCCATACCCAGGCTGTGAGGTGTGCGATCCTCAACAATGTGGTGTTTGCTCCGTGGTTTGGGTGCCACAGATGGGTAAGGGGGAGAAAGATGCACTTTCCAATCTCTTTGAAAGAGAAAAGCCTAGACGAGGGTCCATGTGGGGGTATCAATATTCTATGGCCAGTGGTCTTCCTCTTTTCCATTGACCCTATTTTACCATTCACTCCAAACATTTAAACCTTATGAGTAATCTGATTCATGTAACCAGGATGATAAAAGTTACATTATTTTCCAAACATGACTCACAGCTCTGACCCTTCATAAATTTTTATGCTGTGTTTGCTTTTTTAGAAACATATCCTATGAGACTGTCAAGGAAGATCCACGTATGCAAGCCAGTCCTGGGGAACAGAGCTTCCTCAGCTGTCACTGGTGACCCAGGGCCCCTGCCTCATTAGGTCCTGTTACAGCTCTTCCTGCAGCTGAAGCTTCTAGAAAGCAGGGGCTGGGTCTACTGTCACTAACGCAAAACTTCGCTGTGGTTTGTCTAGACCTACAGTAGCATCGCAACTGGTTACCCTCCCTCTGGTCCTTCCACAATTAACAGCATGACCTCTTTCAAAGGCAAATCTGATTTTCTTCCCACCTCTCCCTCCAGCCCCGATGATTCCTTAGCACCTTGTAAGAACTAATTCTGTGTGTCAAATAGGCTGGTTCTCAGTCTAATGTAACTAGTCTATGTATTTTAAATCTCCCATTTAAATAAAGGCTGACCTCTGTTAGGTTAATGACGCAGAATTCAAGGCAATTACATGATTAACCCAACTTGAGCCTGGGAACCTCCTTGGAGGTATGACCTCTGACAAAGCTATGGAGCTTTGGGCTTAGTATTACATCTGGTTGGCCACCTCTGGACTAGAACTAGTGCTCTGCTGTACCTCATGACCTCGGCCATGCCAATCTCTAAAACTAGCCTGCCTCTCTAAATGCCTTTCTCTTAAGGTCTGGACTATGGACCTAGGAATTGCCAAACTCTCTAAGCACATGAGACATTTCCTTGAAACCGCTTTCTCTGTTCCTCTGTATGTATGTATGTATATGTGTGTATACACACACACACACACACACACACACACACATAAATAGTCATATGTTGTTATGTGCCATCAAAGTGGAACCAAGCTGACCCTCCAGATGGTTTTCAAAGGTAGTGAGCCACATAGGTGGAGAATGCCCAATGTTCTCCCACAAAATACACACATACATATGTACACACACACACACACACACACACACACCCAGCATAGCTACATACAGATGTGCATACACACACAGCGCAGCTCTGGTGGCTTAGTGGTAAGGAGCTGTGCTGCCAACCCAAAGCATGTGGTTCCAATCCACCAGCAACTATTTGGGAAGAAGATGGGAAGTCTCCCATGTTAAAACTACAAACACGTGGATGTGGTACTCAAGGCCCTCCGGTGTTAGAATCTATCCTGAAAATATTCCCTCTCACTCCTGCCAGACTCCCAGCCCACCTCTCACGTGCTCTGTGCCTGCCCCCCTCCCATGCACTGAGCTTCCCTCCTCCCATGCGCTGTATGTGCCCCACTCCCGCATGCCGTGCCTGCCCCCCTCCCTCGCGCTGTACATGCCCCCCTCTTCCGCACGCCATGATCATACTGCTCCCTCTTCATGAATCGCTCTCCCTTCCCCCATGCTCTGGGAAACAGCCTTCTCCTAGAGGCTTCTCCACAAGGCATTCCATCTTTTGCTCCCATAAGCCTCTCCCTCTGTTGGGAATTCATTCCATGCTATCTCATTAATGCCTTTGGCTGCAAACCCAAAGGTGAGAGGTTTGAGACTATGGAACAAAGGCCTGGGGATCTACTTCCAAAAAACAGTCCTAGAAAACACCAACTTCCTTCTGGGTCGACTCTAACACACGTGACCCACAAAACCAACTGGCGTGTGAGATGGTGAAGGTCGGTTCTACACATTCTGCACGTGGTGGATGATTAATGACTCTTTGTAGAATGAGAGGAGACCCTGGATAAGGCGACCAGAAAGCTGAGAGCTGAGCTCTCCTCTGCCCTCTGGGAGGCCACTCTCCTTTCGGAACCTCTGCAGTTTGTGTCTCAGGCTCAGTCAGTGAGGGGCAAACTGGCCTCGCTGCAGCAGCTCACCATCCAGGTGGAAGGAGAACAGATGACGTTTGTTGTTGTTGTTGTTGTTAGAGGCCATAGAGTCAACCTGACGGGTGTCAACCCTACAAACAACAGGTCTGAGCCTCGCCCGATCCTCACTCTCAATGCCTGACACGCTCAAGCTCCGTGTTAGTCACTGTGTCAGTCTCTGCTATGGACGGTCTTCCTCTCCTGCCCTGACCTTCCACCTTTCCCAGCATGATGACTTCTTCCAGGTCATGTGAGACGGGCTTTCAGCACCCCAGCCTCTAAGGAGCACCTCAGCTGCCCTTCCTCCCAGACAGACGTGTTTGTTCCGCTGGCAGTGCATGCAATATTGAGCGCCCTTAGATAAGTCAGGAAGATTTTAACTAGCAAAGATTATAGTTAAAATTTTCAGGATCAAGACAGCCTTAGCCCCAAAACACTAATCTCTTTTTCTTTAATCCTTTTCCTCAACACCATTTAGATTATTTAACTCTTAGCATCTCATTTCTTTTCTATGTATTGTTAAGCAAACCTTAGTGAAATGAACTCTTTGTTCCTTTAGTCCTCAAAATAACATCAGCTCATGGTAAGTACATCCATGGGGCTATCTTCTCACTAGCTTTTGGTGCTATTAGGTGATTAAACACCATTTCTGCCCTCAAGAGGCTCAGAGGTTAACAGAAGAGCTGGACAGGTGAACACAGGAGACATCATAGGACAAACGTGCTCACTGCCACAAGAGAGGAACACAGGAAGGATGTACAAAGGAGGGGTGACTAACATTTCTTTTCCAGCCATTTTCCCTAATTCATTTCCTCTTTATAAAGAATTCTTTCCCAATCTTCAGTCGTGAAAGTCTGTAAGCGTATGTTGCATTACCAAACCTGACTGTCCCGTTGCTTTGTCCCACAAAGATCTTATCCTGGGGGAAATATCATGGTCTCAAAATTAAGCAAGAGACACCAGGGAGGCTGAGAAGAGAAGCAATCTCCCTGTATGCTCCCCAAAGTTCCAGTCCAGGAGAAACCCTTCAGGGGACTCCTGGCTCAGCTCAGAGAGCACAAGATGACCCTCAATGCGAGGAGGTGACCCTGAGAGTCCCTACCCACTGTCACCCTATCACTGAAACACACCTGAGACTATTCCCAGCCACGGCTCGGCCACCCGTGGGAGAGGTCCCTCGTGAGAAACTGAGTTCTGCAGGTGAGATTGTCGTGGAGATAAGATAAGCTTTAGAGGCCCCACCACACGCTGCACGGCCTCCTTCATGGAGCACAGATGGTGACCAGGGCGTCCTTCCTGCTCTAAGCTCAGTGACCAGGATGAGGTCACCTCTTTACGAGGCTCTGGCAGCTACACCCAGTCTGTTTGCTAGCCAGTGCTGCTGCTCAGACCCAACTTTAACCTCTCAGGGCTGCAAAATGCTATTCCAGGGGCTCCCCCTTCCACATTCTCCTAACCAGGCCTCTCTGTGCTCCTTGGGACAGAATATCTGCCTTCAATGAAGGTCTATGTCCAAACACAGTGAAGGTAAATGTAAAATGGCAAGGTGTAGAAGAAGAATAATAATGTATTGCTGTTTTTAAATGTGCAATATAAAAGCATGAAATAGAAAGGGGTCAACCTAGGATAATAAGGCCCCAGCAAGGCAGACCCCAGGTGCCGTCAGAGCATATAAAGGGGGCAGGATGGACGTCTCCAGGGTCTCCACTGCAGACTCCCCTTTGATGCACACCCACTGTGGCAGTACAGAATCCCGGTCAAGAACCCACAAGGCTGACTGGCTGGGTTAATCTCGATTCTGTAGGCTGGCCAGACTTCCCCACCATTCGTCACACTGGTTTCTATCAGAAAATTTACTCTTCGTCTCAATAGCTGACTTACAAATAAGAGCCATCGGAGCCCAGCCCACTCAGAATGCAGAGACAGCCTGTACTGTTTCCTCATGTGGGCTAAGCCTCCATCTCCGATCAAGGCTACGTCTGATCACCGCCAAGCTGGACGGAGTCATGTCCTTTAAGGTGCTCAATAAACGCTGACTGATGACAAGCAAGACAACTTGTACGTAGGTACAGACTGTCCCCAAGTCCTGTGGCTGTCATGTCTGACCACGTGCTGTGCTTGCTGTGACGTGTACTGTATCAAGTTCCTGCCCAAACAAGAGCCTGGGGACGACGGAGTGACAGCTCCCTCACCTACCTGTTTGCCAGCTGCTGCTCGAAGTCCCCACACTGCCGTAAGAGCTCTCCACAGGTGGCTATTATCCTAAACAAAACAGAGGGGGAAAAAATTTCAGAAAAAGTGTCTAGGATGTGGACACGTCCAGGACATTTCCTCAATCATCAAAATGGTGACTCTTCACCCCGTTCTGGTGGCGCTGGCTTCTGGGCAGGCAGTTATCATTTGATGGCCAATTAGAGAAGTTATGTTCATTAGTCAGTGATGCAGGAATTAAATCCTAGTCCCTTTGAAGGGAGATCTGGGGACATAGATTGCGTCAGCTGTACTGTTAATCCAGAGGTCATGCATGGCTGGTGAATTCGCACCACCAGAATTCACCAGCCACTTAAAGAGGGAAAGATGGCTTATATCCCCCCACTGATTTACACTCTGGTAAACCTGCTGGAGGGTCAGTCATCAGCAGGTTCCGACATGAAGGCAAAGAGTTTGAGGGGGTTATTCGTTCGAATTCCTTCTCACATCAACAATTTCATTTTCTTTGGATCCACAATCAATATACATGGCGACAAGAGCCAAGAAACCAAAAGATGTGTTCCGCTGGGGAAATCTGCTGTCAAGAACCTCTCCAAAGTGCTAAAGAGCAAGGATGTCTGTTTATAAAGTCGAGGCAGCAACTGCTCCAAGCCATGGTATTTTCAACAGCCTCCTACGCATCTGAAAGTTGGACAATGAATGAGGATGACTGAAGAATGGATGCTTCTGAACTGTGGTGCTGGAGAAGAGTACTGAATATCCCATGTACAGAACATGCAAATCTATCCTGGAGGAAGTTCTGTGGAGGCAAGGATGGCGGAACTTGGGGTGACAGACTTCGAGCATGTCGTCAGGAGGGGCTAGTCCTTGGAACAGGATGTACTGAGAGAAGTGGAGAGTCAGAGGAAGAGAGGAGGAAACTCTACAAGATGACTGGACACGGAGTCTGCAACAATCATCTCAAGCATGCCGGGCACCATGAAGATGGCACAAGACGGGACAAGGTAGAGATCTGTTGTTCACAGAGTTGCTCTGAGTCACAGTCAACTCGATGGCACCTAACAACAACAACAACAACAACAACAACAACAACAACTAACTTCCAAGTCACAGGTTTCTCTGACATGAATCACAGTTCTATTGGTGAGAGCTCAAGTAAATGCATATTTCCAAAATACCAAGGTCCTTTTAGACTTTATCTTTGAGAGAAGGGTTATAAATCCTTGGTATAGAAACATTTTTCTTAAATTGTTTTTTATTTTATTCTGATTCATTTACAAAGTTTGAATACATAGTTTTTCACAAAAGATCCTTCCCATTTCCTTCACCCCACCCACCCATCAATTGTTCAACCCCATGATAAACACCCTAGGGATATAAACATCTTTAAATCAAAACTCATCCTTTAATATGCTAGATGACCTGCTACCTGCACGATACAGATGGGACAACTGTTTTGATATGAGAATATCTCTCTGGTCACATGAAGAACAGACGAAGGTTAATCCATTTGTTTCTCAAAGGTAAGCCTGAATGATCATCAGATCTGTGTTTAATAATCCTTTGAGTTTTCAAGTAATTTTATGCCTGCTCTTAAACTCCAGAGGCTGAGTCCTTTAGCACCAAGCTCATAATGCCAGGACAAATCCAAAGATTAAAAATATCTTCCATCTAGTTAATTTTTAACTTTTCTCTAAAAGTGGCTATCATCACCAGGCTATCTGGGAATTCCACCACAGGCAAGGTTTATAAGAAAATAAAACAGTCTGCTTGCCTCGGGTGCAACAGAACCTCCTTGAACATATTTCCTATATTCCAGCCCACCACAAATGAAAGGGGGTAAAGCTGGCATCTGGAACATTGTTGTTGTTGCTGTGGTGTGCCATCAATCCAGAACTGACCCAAAGCTGACCCTCAAGCAGGTTTTCAGAGGCTGTAAACTGCACAGGAAGAGACTTCCCATTTTTCTCCTACAGAGCAGTTCAAGCATTCGAACTATGGACCTTTAGGATAGCAGTGTGGGTTCTTACCACTAGGTCACCAGAACTCCCTTCTGGAGTGCTACATTTTGGTGAGATTTTTTTTATTAATTGGGAAGGGGGAAAAAAGTCAGCAACAACAACCAAAAAATTAATAAATATGTGTAGTTATATTTAAAAAGTAAATATGTCATTTTGAGGACTAACATGCACCTAATCCAAGCCATACTCTTTTCAATCTCCCTACAGGTATGTGAAAGTTAGACAATGAATACACAGAAAACCAAAGAAGAATTGATACTTTTAAATGGTGGTGCTAGTGAAGAATACTAACACATCCTGGACAGCCAGAAGAACCAAGAAATCGTCCTTGGAAAATACAGTACTAGCATGCCCCTTAGACGTGCAGAGGACATCATGCTTGGCAAAGAAGAGGGTCAGAGGGAAGAGGGAGGCCCTCAGGGAGCCTGACCAATGGCTACAGCATGGGCTCAAATACAGCACCAACTGTGAGGATGGTGCAGGATCGGAGAACGCTTCATTCTATTCTAAATGGGGCACCAGGAATCGGAACCACCTCAATGGAACTTAACAGCAACGATGTGTAGTTACATAAGTCTATGTCCCTAGTGGCACATGTACTCACACCAGGAAGTTCACCTCAAAGCCTTTCACTCAGTTCTCACATGGCCTTTTGCAGGTCTTCTAAGCCATAGTCCACAAAAGCTATTTCTAAGAGTGACCATCAATAGTCAGCTGGGAAAATCACCTCAAAGCCTTTCACTCAGTTCTCACATGGCCCTTTGCAGGCCATCTAATGTAGCCTTGCCATTTAGTATCTTGGTTCTTAGATCCAGAAACAGAATCCAGTCAGCTGAGCACTCTCAAAAATGAAAGCTCTAAATTACTTTAGGTCTGCAAAAACCACAAGGCTAAGTGGGAAAAGAAATCTCAGGCCAAATATAAAACATTTAAGCCACCAAAGAAAAGTTCAATTTTTTTTTTACAACTTTTTAAAGCATTTTAAGAATTATAAAGAGACGTGCTCGCTTCAGCAGCACATATACTAAAATTGAAACAATACAGCGAAGACTAGCAAGGCCCCTGTTCAAGGACGACACGCAAATTCATGAAGCGTTCCATATTTTTTAGGACAAATACTGCATAGTGCCACTGTTGTAAAACAGGACTGACATCAGGGTTGGGGGGAAACTAAGAAAAGAGGGGATAAATAATGCATGCTGCATTGAAACAGATGAGAGAGAGAACTGTTTAGGAGGAATATATGATTAGGTATTAATGTCATGACAAGAGTCCAGAATGAAAGCTGCATAATGGAGTGGACTGGGGAGGAGCGGATGGTATAACAATGAAAGATTTTTTTAAATTTTTTTTTTTTTTTACTTTTCAAAGAGAAAAGTGAACTGGAGGGGAGGGGTGGGGTGGGCAGGAAGAAAAGTGCAACAAAGAATGAATGGAAATCCAAAGTCTCTGTAAACCTTCATTAAAATTAATAATAATGAAAAAAAGAATTCTAGGAGTCTTCTTAATGTTGAGCAGCCCTGGTGCATAAGAGGTTAAGGGTTGGGCTCCTCACTGAAAGGTTGACAGTTCAAATCCACCAGCTGTTTTTTGGCAGACAGACAAGGTACTGTCCTTCCATTAAAATTTACAGCCTCATACACAGAGAATGAATCTACTATGGTTCTGGAGAAGGAAGGGAGGATAGAAAATTAAAGGAGAGGAGCAAGCCAGCAGTGAGAGGCAGAGAGATCTTCTGGTGCCACTGAACAAGAAGCGAGAGAATGTGAGATGCCCTTCTTGCTCCAGCTACACCTACAGCATCAACATCCACAGCCAAACTAGAGATGTGATGTGAGACAGGACCTTGAGGGTGAGGGGAAGAGCCACTATATTGGCAAGACTGAGAACTTGGCTGGACAACGGGAGGTGGGAAGCCAATATTGGCAGGATTGAGAACCTGAGAACTCAGGAGCCAGAAGTCACAAGGCTCAAAGCTAAGGGACCTGTATGCACATTTCGGGAGCTGTCTGGACTGTATTCTATTAATCTGGATTACAACCTTTTGACTTTTCTGCCCCATACACATTAATAAGAAAATTAAGGAATAGACAACACTTCTTTGGAATAAAGGAAAGACAATGTGGAAGGAATGGATGAACAAGATATGTGTGACTGATCGGCTGAAAGAAAAAATATCTAAAGAAAAGTTTACACATCGAGAGAAACAACCATGGAGGGTTGACAAGAATGGGGAGGGAGGGAGAGCACAGCAGAGATTAGTGGATGTATGGGATGGGTGAAGGGAAATGGGAGGCACAGTAAGGATTTGATGAGGCATTATAATAAATGGCATCAATCAACTCTAATTAATGTTACAAAGCAAATGTGTATGAATGACTGGCTGAGAATGGATTAAAAACATTACAGCCTCACAGCCCCATGGTGTTTCATCAAAATTTGGAATCAGTTTGGCAGCAGTGGCTTTGGTTGCTGGTGTTAGCTGCTTGGTGTTGGGGTTTAGTGTACTGGCCTATTATTAGAGTACCTGCTTTTTAAAAAAAAAATCCCCAAAAAAAATTAAATTAAAAAAATCCACTAATGTTATTAAATTGTATATATAAAAATGGTTGCAATGGTAAACCTTATATAGTTATATACATTTTACCACAATAAAAAAAATATTTTAAAGCCTAAAGTGAAGGGGGAAAGTGAACCCCTGTGAATAAACACATGTACCATCTTTATGTAATATGTTACGACGCACGCTGGTGTTGGTTTAAACAATAAGCTCCACCTTACCTAACGGAGTTCTGAAAAGCTGACCAATCTTCTTGAAAAAGGGAGTTGGGAGCAATGTCATCCAGCTTGCACTTCTTTCGTATTGACTGGAGCGTACTGGAGAAATCGGACACATACCTGTGAAGACAAAAAGGCCAGGACTGTCATCATAGATGCCTTAAAACTAAGGACACCTGGAAATTACACAACTCTGGACAAACTGCTAATATAACCTTGAGAATCTTTAAAGGCTTTTATCAAGGAGTCAAACTACTTGTAAAACTATAACCACACAAAAATCTTTTCTCTGTCTGGCAAGACTATCTATTCGTCTCTAGAATAGCTTTGAGAAAGATGCTCAACTGAAACGGAAAAGAAGCCACAGAATCTACTCTAGTGACAGAGAGGGTGGGAGAGGATGCTGGTAAATGACCCCTTGTTTTAATAATTTTTTTTTTCAGAAACAGGTTCAAAAAAGTATTTTAAAACCTCACACTCTTGTACTAATATCCACCTGTCACTGTGGATGTTGTAAAGCAGTCATTGACATTCAGGGTATTTTTGCAACATCTGGACCTCTGGATTAACAGATTCCATGGCAGGTAAACTTTCATGCCAACTTTCATGGCACATGAGCACAAACCTGGAATCAAGGCCAGGTGACCCTGCCTCACACAGACTGTTACTGCATACACTTTTCCTTCACAGCACCTACATAGGTTAATGTATTTGTTTCATGTTTATTGTCACTGGCAGTCTGTAAGCTCTAGGACAAGAGGGTTGTGTTTGTAGAGCTTATTACTGCATCCCTAGAACTTAGCATAGGGTTTACTTAACAAAAGTAATAAGCATTTGCTGATGGCTTGTCTGTTATTTGCTTATGACATGTACAAATAGATCCTGAATGAATGAAAGACTTGCACTGCAGCCTTGGGCAGTTAGCGAGCTCTCGGTCTCAGTTTCCTCAGCTTTGAAATGGAGTTAATAACATCTTCTCTATGGCCTCACAGTGGTGGTGGTGTGATGGCAGAATTAGACAGATGAAGCAAAAGACATACAAATGCCCTATTAAGTATAAAGTGAATGCTAGAATGGAGAGATACTGTTTTTTAAAAGAACTTTTCCTTTTTTTTTCAGCAGAAAACCAAACTTAGATTTAACTTTTTTATTTGAATATGCTGATTGGATCTTGTATGTTCACAGCATAAGGAGCTCTGTTGGCATGCTGCATTACTTCTTATTATTATTATTAAGATTTTAATGAAAGTTTACAGAGAACTTGGGTTTCTATTCATTCCCTGTTGACACATTTTCCTCCCTACTCCCTCACCCAGTTTGCTTTTTTAAAAAAAAAAATTCTTTGGGGGGAGCTCTGGTGGCCTAGTGGCAAGAAGCTGCACTGTAATCCCAGAGGCACACGGTTCGAATCCACCAGGTGCTCTGCCGGGAAAGGAGGGACAATCTCCTCCTGTACCAGTCAGATCTGATTTGATGGTACACAGACACACAAAATAATAATAAAATTTTTAAAAAATTCTTTGAAAGGGAGCTCTAGTGGCCTCATAGTTAAGAAGCTACACTGCCAACCCAAAAGCAGGCAGTTCGAATCCACCAGCTGCTCCACAGAGGAAAGCTCGGCAGTCTCTTCCTGTGTGATTTACTGCCTTCGAAAACACACTGGACAGGCAGCTATGTGTCCGTTCTGACTCTATGCTGCACAACAAGTTCTTGAATGATGAACATATAAGTGCACATCTCCCGAGACTGAGAGATATTATTGGTGAGGAGGATTAAAGTGGAAATTATATTCTCAGAAAGCCAAGAAGCTCCCTGGACACCTATGACACAAGAAGTCCTTCCTCTCTCCCTTCCCAAATCACAGCGTCACAGAAGAAAGGGGAAAGGATGTCCCGTGGCCTGGCCCTGAGGAGAAGGTCTGTGCAGTGGAGAGAAAGGCCACTCAAAATACCAAGTGGAAGCAACGGCCGCAGGCCGCTCCAGAATCTACACACCCTGCTGCAGCTCCTTACAAAGTCCTGCATGGCTTTCAGGTTAAGAGCTACGCAATCACATTTCTCCCGAGAGCACAAGAGAGGGAGGGAGGCTGCTTTCTTGGAGAGACAGTCCCTGCGAAGGGCAGGGGCTGGGTCTCAAGGACGCATTACAGAGGAAAGTTAGCATGGTTGTGCTTCAGCTATAGGAGGTTAGGCAGCCGGGCCACCGTCCAGCAGCTATGAGAGGTATCTGTCTATGCCCGCCGCCTAATCTCGTTTTACAGAAGTCCTGAGACAGTGATCGCTCAGAAGGGGCAGGTCTAACCAGATTCCCAGGCACAGCCATAAGCAAATGCTCCTTTATTTGCCATTATCCTTCATTTCAGGATTCCAAATGGATCATGAAATCCTACAACAAAGTGTAGCCCATTTTTGTACGAGGACCATCTAATTCTCACAAAAGATACTTCCAAATACTTATCAGGTGAGAAAGGGACCGTGGTGGTGCAGTCAGTGGCCCAGTGCTCGAGTGCTAACCATGAGGTCAACGGTTTGAACCTATGAACCACCCTGGAAACCCTATGGGTCAGTTCTGTTCTGTCCCAGGCAGCAGCTCTGAGTCAGAACAGACTTGCCAGACAGGATCGTTTAGATCACAGGAGGGTCACTTGCTTGGCGCTCTCATGTCACTGTTAATTTTATCAACCCCTGTGGAAGAGATCCATCTCCAGTTTACACAGACACCAAGACTCAGGGGAGCTCACTCACCTGTGCAAGGTGCCAACCAGCAAGTGTCAGAGCCGGGATTTGAGCCTGGGCTCCAGAACCCACTTCCCAATCATAACTTTAAGATCCCTAATTCTCTAACCACCTGGGTAGCTATTACATTCAACAGTTCACCCTAGCCTGAATTAGGCCAGCCTAACACAGGAGAGGAAGACCCCAGACGAGATGCGATTGATACAGTAATTAGGGCAATGGGGGTCGGTGTGTCAGAATTAGTGAGACTGGCTCAGGACACGGCAGGCTTCAGAGATGCTGTACATACATAGGGTCACTATGGGTCACAGGTGACTCAAGGGCACATAGCAACAAGAACAACTTTTGCCTTTTATGTCTGTTCCATTCTCCCTACCTCTGCCATCTTTTAGGACCTTCTTTCAACCCTCCTCACTACTGAGCAATGTCCCATTTCAATCCTGCTCAAGTTAGTTTCGTAGTAATTCCCCGGACTAGTTTTATAGCCTTCAGCATGGATTATATTTCAACATTAAGAAAACAAAAACCCTCACAAGCAGCCTCACCTCTCTCTCAGCCAATCAACAACATCATGATGAATTAAGAATACAGGGAGCTCTGGTGGTCTAGTGGCAAGACGCTGCACTGCAATCCCAGAGGTACGCAGTTCAAATCCACCAGATGCTCTGCTGGAGAAGGAGGGGGCAATCTCCTCCTGTACCAGTCAGATCTGATTTGACGGTACACGTAAAAATAATACAATAAAAGAAATACATGGAAGTTGTCATGAATTTCATTTTACTGTGATCCACATTCAATACTTACTGTGATCCATAATCAATGCTCATAAAGCAACAGGCAAGACATCAATTGCATTGGGGCAGATTTGATACCAAGGACCTCTTTAAAGTGCTAAAAAAAACCAAGAATGTCCAAACCTGAAGACCAAGGTATATCAAGCCATGGGGGCTTCGTATATGTGAAAGCTGCACAATGAATAAGGAAGATCAAAGAATCGATGCCTTTGGATTAGGATGTTAGTGAAAAACACTATGGATTGTAAAAGACACAACTGTGTCTTAGAAGAAAACACAGCCAGAGCTCCTTAAATATTTATTCTCTGGCCTTTTCAGAAAAAGTCTGCCAAATCTTGTTTCAGAAAATACATGCTATTTTTGGTATGTCCTTTTTATATACATTTACTCCTATTAAGATTACAGCCTCAGGAAGCAGACAGAGGGTTGCCTTGAGTCAGAACTGACTCAACATTAGGTTTTGGTTGGTTTTTTAAAAAATTCTCTAAATTTTATACTGGTTTATTTACGAACTTCAAATACATTGTTTTTCACACTGGATGTTTCCCATTTCCTCCACTACCGCCACTCATCAAACTGTGCGACCCTATAATTAAACCCCTCCCCCCCATCACCCATCCTCACCCCTCTGCTTCACCCCTCCCCCTAGGATTCTCATACTCACTGTATAACAACATTAGGGTTTTTTAAAAATACATTTTTTTAAAATTTTATTATTTTGTGTGTGTGTGCCATCAAATTGGACATGACTGGTAGAGGAGGAGATTGCCCCTTCTTCTCCAGCAGAGCATCCGGTCAATTTGAACCGTGTACCTCTGGGACTGCAGTACATTAATACATATTTTTTATATTTAGATATTTTTTTTCCAATGCCAACAAGTAAAAAGCAACTCATAGTGACCCTGTGGGCCGGAGTAGAATTGCCTCAATGGGACTTCCAAGGCTGTAAACCTTTGCAGAAGTATATTAGCACATGTTTCTCCCATGGAGGAGTCAGTGTATTTGAACTACCAACCTTTCGGCTAGCAGAGTAGTGCTTAACCACTGTGCAACCAGGGACTCTATATATTATTCTACAATCTGCAGGTTTTTTCTCAGTTAATGATACGTTTTTAGATCTTCCCTGTTGATAGGTTAGATCTAGCTAATACTACTACTGGCACTAGTATTACCAGTGCGTAAGCCTCCTTTGTATGAATGTACTCTATCTTATGTAGCCATTGTCTAATAATCAGTGGCCATTCTGGTTGTTTCCAGTGTTTCACCATTACAAACATGTTTCACCCAATGTCCTGGAGAGTGCCACCTGGCTGGGTTGAGGTGCGAAGCGGGACACTGACCACCACCTGCGCCCTTA
The DNA here is from genome assembly GCF_000299155.1 of Elephantulus edwardii. Lineage (NCBI taxonomy): Eukaryota > Metazoa > Chordata > Mammalia > Macroscelidea > Macroscelididae > Elephantulus > Elephantulus edwardii. The sequence goes on along the minus strand of NW_006399867.1, from coordinate 2,118,892 downwards.
ATTAAGCAGACACTGTCCTCCAATGCAATAAGCCCCATCCCAACCTCTGAAGACTTACTTGGCAAAGAGAGATTTCAGGGCTGTTAGCAGGCCGCAGATCCCCAGGCCATTAGTGAATCGGATGCATCTGTCGATGGCTGAGGCCGCGAGGCCAAAGAGCTTGCACACGGAGTGGCTCAGCTCCTGGACACAGTCAATCACCTCTCCATGTTCCTGGTCAACAAACACACACAGAAGCTGCATCAGACCAAGGAACGTCTGAACAGACAGCATCAAGAGGTGGGGGAGACAGTCAGGCTGCAATGGGCACAATCATTTAATAAAGAAACAAACACACACAAGAACTATAGTCACAAACTGTGACACCTTGACAGCTCTCAGAAAGCCTGATCCAGAGTCTATGTGGTCAGGGAGATGAGAGAATATAACCCATAGTAGCTAAGCAAACCATATCCTAACCTTCACAGTATATTTGTCATTTCTTTCCTCTTTTCCTGTCATTATCAAGGGCATTTTGCTTTTGAGTGAGGATTCAAATTTTCCTCATCAGACACTTGCAAAGAATGTAGTGAAAGTTAAATGGAACAGAGTGCCACAAACTCTGGAGGGACATTACTCGAGAAACAGCCGTAACTCCTGAGGAGCAATTCTGAAAAGTTAATTCATTTCATGACAGAGGAAAACTTAGATGAGCTGAAAACAAACTACTGTTTGACAGTGAAGTGACTTCTGTTCTCCCCATGAATCATGTGTGTCTCTCTGCCCGTGAACCTGTCCTTCAGCAGTGCTTGTGTAAGATCCATGACAAGTCGTGACCTCCTTTAAAGGAAAGCCTGCTTTAACAGAAATAAGCTAGACCAGGGAGCTGATCAAGTGATCTCCCGAAGACTTAATCCTCTCTTTCTACCAGAGCTTTATTGGGAATTATAAACAGAAACTTCATAACATTTTTGTTGTCTCATTTTACATTTGGATTACAAGAGTCTAGGGGGAAAAACTCGAGCCTATTGATTATAATTTTTTTTTCTACATCTGAACCAAGTTTCTCCTTGGAGGCTAGGATTTTGAAGCTCCGTCTCACATACTTTGGGGACGTGGCCAGAAGAGACCAGTCCTTAGAGAAGGACATCATGCTGGAAGGGTGGTGGGATAGTGCAGGAGAGGAAGACCTCAGATGAGATGGACTGATAAGAGTAAACTGGGGTAATAGGGGTAGGTGTGTCAGAATCAGTGAGATTGGCTCAGGGCAGGGCAGGCTTCAGAGCTGTTGTACACAGGGTCACTTTGGGTTGCAGGTGATTCGATGGCACATAAAAACAATAACATCTGAACCCACTTCATTAATTCTCCAGTGTATCTGACTCCCAAACCTCTGAGTCTCAACTTCTGACAAGGAGAGAATGAACCTAAACAGTCTATGACAATAGACGACATTACCAATGGCACCATGCTGATCTGAATGAGGAGGTTCTTCTCTTCCATGTCACCATACTTCAGCTGGTAGGGTTTGTATGGACCATACACAACTTCCACCAGTTCCATGACTTTCACCAGGTTGGGTTCATCTTTAAAAAATAAGAAATTAAAGACAATGAACAAACAACCTACAACCAAAGGCTGGAGAAGAACAGAGGCCAGCGACCTGGCCCATACATCTCCTGTGTCCCATCTCTAGAGGTAACTACATTCTGTTAATTTATTGTTGTCGTTAGCTGCATGACTCGTAGTGACCCTATGAACAAAAGATCTGCAGCCTGTTCTATCCTGCACCATCCTCACATTTCCTGACACACAAGAGCCCATTGAAGCGGTCACTGTAATCTATTAGGACTGAATTATGTCCACCAAAACCACATGTTGTAAATCCCAATCTCTATGCCTGTGGTTGTAATCCCATTTGGGAATGGGTTGTCTTTTTGGACAGGATTATGTGAATGGGGAGGGATTATGGCAACGAGGCAGGATTAAGGTTCTCTTTTGAGAAATGAAATAAGGGAGTACAGTGGAGATGCGGGAAGACAGAAGCCAAGTGTGAGGGAGATTATCCACCCAGGAGTAGAAGCGTAAGGAGACAATGACCTTCGCCCAGAGCCAACAGAGGCAGGGAAGGGGGACGGGGCACTTCCCTTCAAGCAGGCTGCCTAAATTTGGACTTCTAGCTTCCTAGTCTGTGACAAAACAAATGTCTATTAAAGTCATCTCCTTGTTATATGCTATTTCTATAATCAGACTAGAAAATGAAGATAATCTTCTATCTTTCATGGACTTCAACAGTCACTTGAGTCAATGTTTTAATCGGTCTGTGCTCTGTGCATTTACTTATCTAAAGCACCGCTGAAGGCCTCAACCCCCTGAGCACCACAAATAATGTCTCAGACCCTCTTCAGGAGGCGAACACCACAGTCTCATGGGACATCGTGGCTATTGGCATAATATAGTATGTATTATGTTAATATAATATAAAACATGCTTGACATCCTGGTTTGGTGAGTTGTGTCTGGAGTCTGAAAAGCTTGCAAGCAGCCACCTAAGATACACCTTTATCTGCTCCTCAATTACAGACGACCTCATTAATTGACAGCTCACGTTGATGACAGTGAAAAATCTCCTTTCTGATTATTTTGTGCATTAACAATGTACACATGATGGTAGGGGATGCCCAGGTGCACAGCAAGAGTAACACTGGCTGTGATGGTTTGGGGTATGTGTCCCCTTTTTTGGTAGTTTGGCAGTTGTGAAATAATGTCATTTGAAAGTTATATAACAATATAGTCCTCCTCCAGCAGTTTGTGATGTGATATGAGCATCCTCCATTTTTTACACAATGACGATTTTTCACACTATGACCTGGTCTTGGAAACTTAATAATGTTATTAAGTCAGAATGGGTATGCTGCCTTCTTCCTATCTAGAGCAAAGGAGAGTGAAGGAAATAAAAGACTAGAGAAAGAAATCAGTCTATGAGACTAATTGCCAATGTGTTGTGTTGAGAAAATCTACTGTTAAGGAATCTCTTTGAAGGGCTAAAGAGCAAGGATGTCAGTTTAAAGGCTAAGGTGTACCTGATCCAAACCATAGTCTTTTCAGTGATTTCCTATGCATCTGAAAGCTGGACAATGAATAAGGAGGACCAAAGTTGAACTGACACTTTTGAGTTCTGATGTTGGAGAAGGGTACTGAATATCCCCAAACTTCCAAAAGAATAAATAAGTCTATCTTAGAGAATGTGCCACCAGGGTGCTATTAAGAGCGAAGGACAATGATACTTTACTTTAGACATGTCATCAGGAGGGGCCAGAACTTGGAAAAAGATATCCTGCTGAGAAAGAACAGAAGACCCTCAACAACATGGTCTGACACATTAACGACCACAATGGGCTTCAGAGGGACAGAGAATGGGAGGACAGTGTGGGACAATGAAATGTTCAGATCTGTGGCTCCCAGGATGGCTATGAGTCGGGGTCAATGTGATGGCACAACAGCAACATCTACCCAGAGAGCAGGAAAACTAGATGGTGCCCTGCTACCACAACCAAATACTGTCAGAGGGTCACGACAGATGGACCCTGACACAATGGGGACAAGACAGGAAACAAGACCTCAGTCCTTTAAAAATTATAAGAAGAAAGTAACTTTTTAAGAAAATACAAAGAAAGAAACAGACCTTCTGACCCAGCTGAGACGGGAAGACTCACTGGGACTACTGCCCTAAGATAGTCTTCAAATCCTAAATGGAAACAGATCCTGGAGGCCACTTGATAACTACAATGGAAACTGCTAACAAACACATACCGCTCAGAAGCACTACACCCCTTTAAAAGATCACCTACATGAGACCAACCAGTCCACTATTACTTTAAAACACAAATGTAAAGAGGCACATGAACTAGATTAATGGAAACAGAACAACTAGAATGGAAATAAGAGGATGGTCCTGAAGGATGATTAATGTCATCAATGCCACTGGAACAGCATGTGCTGAAATGTTGAACAGGAATGTAAACTGCCGTGTAAACCTTCACCCAAACCACAATAACATGTTATCTTAAAAGTTAAATAATCTCTTCATGGAGCTCTGGTGGCCTACTGGCAAAAAGCTGCACTGCAATCCCAGAGGCACACGGTTCGAATCCACCAGATGCTCTGCTGGAGAAAGAGGGACAATGTCCTCCTCCTCCTGTACCAGTTAGATTTGATTTGATGGTACACACACAAGAGATAATAAAATAAAATTTTTAAAAATTAAATAATCTCTTCAAAGATCATTTTCATCTGGAAAATTTTAGGAAGGTAACATTTTTTTTCCATAAAAACACACCTACGGGGGGAGGGGGGAGGGGTTTGTGCAGGGAGAAGGGTGCAACAATGAATGAATGGAATTCCAAAATCTCTGTAGATGTTCATTGAAATGAAAAATAAACAAACTAAATGAATAAAAAAAAAAGAAAAAAAAACACACCTACATTCATTTTGCTTTTGATTGTAATTCTAAACATTGGTAATAAAAGCTGAATCTATTCTGAAAACAGCTAGGATGAAAACACGTTAATCTTCTCTCATTTCTACTGCTTTATTAGTGTTGTTTTCATTATTATTAACTACCATCAAGTTGGCCTGGAAGCAGGAACGGCATCCACTTCCGAAATGGCTTGCCTCCAGAAACTCTATGTACGAACAGTGCTCAGGCCGTTCGTTCATAGGGTCGCTATGAGTCGTCTACGACTCAACGGCACCAAATAACAACAACAACAACAACCATCAAGTTGAACAGGACATACAATGACACAAGGACAACACACAGAAACCTTGCCCTATCCTCCTGCAGCGTCATAATCGCCACTATACATGGTTGTAGTCTCTGCTTCAGTTAATCTCACTGAGAATCTTCCTCTCTTTCACCGACCCTCTACTTTTCCAAGGACTGGTGTCACTTGACAACATGACCATAGTGTGTAAGGATGTGAGTTACTATCTTACTTCTGGTAAGAGGAGCATCCTGGCCACATTTCTTCCAAGATAGAGATAGGTCTTCTTTCTTTTTTTTTAATTAATTTTAATGAATGGAGATTTTGGATTTCCATTCATCCACTGTTGCACTTTTCTCCCTGCCCACCCCTCCCCATGAAAGATTTTTTTAAAAAGAACCAAAAAACTTACAGCTGTTGTTATTATGTGCTTTCAAGTTGGAAAAGACTCACAACTGACCCTCCAATGAGTTTTCAGAGACTGTAAATCACACAAGGAGAATGACCATCTTTCTCCCTCAGAGCAACTGGTGGGCTTGAACCATATGCCTCTCAGTAGACAGCATAACTTCTTTACCACTAGGGCCCAGAGCTCTCTTTTTAAAAATCAGCCTGTAAAAATCTTATGAAGATTTTTGATGCAGGAGAGTATTACCCAAACCCCTGTGATGGGAAGGCACTCAAAATAAGCCTGGGAAAGTGCAGCCTCCTCTGAGCACCTACCCACTGTTACAAGTCAATTCCAACTCATAATGGCCCTGCATGAGTTTCCTGAGGCTGTAAATCTTTACTGTCTCTCTTTCTCCCAGGAAGCAGCCCGTGGATCCAAAGGTTAACAGCCGGATAGGTTATGCATTATGCCACCAGACTCCTTCCTCAAAGTACAACTGTACCAGCAGGGATTGAGGAAGACTGTAGCAATTACGTCCTTTTGCCAACGTGGCATGATTCAACATGAGAAGAAACACCTGCAAACATTAATTAATCCTTTGAAACAAAGTCCACGTCTAGGAAAATTGGAAGTAGTCCTAAATGTAACCGTGGCCAATGGAGAAGCTCAATGTCATCAGTTAGAACAAGGACAGGACAAAGTAGGGAACTGAGCATCAATTGCTCACATGCAGGTTCAAAATGAAGCTCAGGGAAATTCAAACATGTGCAGGAGAGCTAATGTATGCCCTGGAGAATCTCCCACTTCAGTTCAGACATTATCTTAAAAAGCAGATTTGATGCACTGAACGTTAATGACTGAAGACCAGATTAGTTGAGATGACATCAAGCCCATCATACATGAAGAAAACACAAGGTTGTAAAAAGCAAAGCCAGGCCCCCCTCCCCGGCCCTCCCCCTCCCCCCGGGTGCTTGTTCCATGTCTGTGTGACCGGTCCCAGGGGTAGAGTCCAGGCCCGAAGTGGGGCGGGCCGGCGGCAGCGGCTGGAGTGAGAGGCGGCGGCGGCGCGGGCACCCGGCCCCCCAGCGGGAGGATGAAGCGGCGGAACACCGACTGCAGTAAGCTCCGCCGCCCCCTAAAGCGGAACCGAATTACCGAGGGCATCTACGGCAGCACCTTTTTGTACCTGAAATTCCTGGTAGTGTGGGCACTTGTGCTTCTGGCAGATTTTGTCCTGGAGTTCAGGTTTGAATACCTGTGGCCATTCTGGCTTTTCATCAGAAGCGTCTACGATTCCTTCAGATACCAGGGACTGGCCTTCTCAGTATTTTTTGTTTGTGTAGCGTTCACGTCAAATATAATATGTCTACTCTTCATCCCCATACAATGGCTTTTTTTTGCTGCCAGCACATATGTATGGGTTCAGTATGTATGGCACACAGAAAGAGGAGTATGTTTGCCTACAGTGTCCTTGTGGATACTCTTTGTTTATATTGAAGCAGCAATTAGATTTAAAGACCTCAAAAATTTTCATGTAGACCTTTGTCATCCATTTGCTGCTCACTGTATCGGGTACCCAGTGGTGACATTGGGCTTTGGCTTCAAAAGTTATGTAAGCTACAAAATGCAGCTAAGGAAACAAAAGGAAGTTCAGAAAGAGAATGAATTTTACATGCAGCTTCTTCAGCAAGCCTTCCCTCCAGAACAGCAGATGCTACAGAAGCAAGAGAAAGAGGCTGAAGAAGCAGCCAAAGGATTACCTGATATGGATTCCTCGATCCTTACACACCACAATGGTGGTATCCCAGCCAACAAAAAACTCTCTACAACATTGCCAGAGATAGAATACAGAGAAAAAGGGAAAGAAAAGGACAAGGACGCCAAAAGACACAACCTTGGCATAAATAACAACAATATTTTACAACCAGTAGACTCTAAAATACAAGAAGTTGAGTATATGGAGAACCATATCAATACTAAAAGATTAAATAATGATCTTGTGGGAAGTACAGAAAATCTCTTGAAAGAGGACTCATGCACTGCTTCCTCAAAAAATTACAAAAATGCCAGTGGAATTGTGAACTCCTCACCTCGAAGTCATAGCGCCACAAATGGGAGCATTCCTTCCTCATCTAGTAAAAATGAGAAGAAGCAGAAATGCACTAGCAAGAGCCCAAGTACACACAAGGACTTAATGGAAAACTGTATTCCTAATAACCAGCTGAGCAAACCGGATGCACTGGTAAGGCTGGAACAAGACATCAAAAAGTTAAAAGCTGACCTGCAGGCCAGCAGGCAAGTGGAACAAGAGCTGCGAAGTCAGATCAGCTCCCTCTCAAGCACCGAGCGAGGAATCCGCTCAGAAATGGGTCAGCTGCGGCAGAAGAATGAGCTGCTGCAGAACAAGTTACACAATGCTGTGCAGATGAAGCAGAAAGACAAGCAGAATATCAGCCAGTTGGAGAAAAAGCTGAAAGCTGAGCAGGAAGCACGAAGCTTTGTAGAAAAGCAGTTAATGGAAGAGAAAAAAAGAAAGAAGTTAGAGGAAGCTACTGCTGCTCGGGTTGTTGCCTTTGCTGCTGCATCTAGGGGAGAGTGTACCGAAACCTTACGGAATCGGATCAGAGAACTAGAAGCAGAAGGCAAGAAGCTAACAATGGACATGAAGGTGAAAGAAGACCAGATCAGAGAACTAGAACTCAAAGTTCAGGAGCTTCGGAAGTATAAAGAAAATGAGAAAGACACTGAGGTACTGATGTTAGCCCTCTCAGCTATGCAAGATAAAACACAGCATCTGGAGAACAGCCTAAGTGCAGAGACTAGAATCAAGCTGGGCCTGTTCTCTGCACTTGGGGATGCAAAGCGACAGCTGGAGATTGCCCAAGGACAAATCCTTCAGAAAGACCAGGAAATCAAGGACCTAAAACAGAAGATAGCCGAAGTCATGGCCATCATGCCCAGCATAACATACAGTGCTGCCACCAGCCCCCTCAGCCCTGTTTCCCCCCATTACTCTTCCAAATTTGTGGAAACCAGCCCCTCTGGACTTGATCCCAATGCCTGTTTACCAGCCCCTGAAGAAATGAAGGCCAGCTGTGTTTTACCCAACCATTTGGTTACCAGAAGGCATCACAAAGGAGCATCTCTGGCAGTCAAAAAAAGTTTATATTGTATTTTGTGGGACTATGTACGTTGTCATTTTTTAAAAGGGGGGTGGGGAAAGACCATCCAAGTCCAATTAGAACTGCCCATCAGTTTTTCTTGTAAATTTTTAGAAGACCTCACAGAACTTTGCAGTTTATTTTTCTCGGCCAACACATTAAAACCATTCTTGGATTTCAAGAAAAAAAAAAAAAAGATTTTAGGATTTCACGAGTTAATAACCCTTGCCTTAAGCATTCATTTCAAAAAAAAAAAAAAAAAAAAGCAAAGCCAGGAGCAAAATGGATGTCAGAAGACTCTAAAATGTGCCCCTGAGTACAGAGCACTTGAGGAAGAAATGATGCACTGAAAACTTCATGGGCTGCCTCAAGAAGACAATGCAAAGCATGATAATGAAACATGCCAAAAAAAGAAAAATAACTAACGATGCAAAGACACAAACATGTAGGGTTAGAACATCAAAAGGGCAGAACATGCAGGGAACTCTGGTAGCCTAGTGGCAAGAAGCTGCACTGCAATCCCAGAGGTACACAGTTTGAACCCACCAGATGCTCTGCTGGAGAAGGAGGGGCAATCTCCTCCTGTACTAGTCAGATTTGATTTGATGGTACACACACACACACACACACACACACACACAATTACCTTAAAAAAAAAAAAGGGGCAGAACATGCTTGGCACTTCTCCAACTGAAAAAAGGGTCAAGTTTTGAGTTGCAATTCCGAAGGTTTCTATGGTCAAAATGTTGAATGATACAAGAAGCACTGAAAGAAAACAGACAATCAAAGAGAGACTAAGGGTACCAAAGAAGTCATCCCTCCAGCAACAACAGCAAAGCCCAACAGGCCAGCAAAAGCAAATATTGGCAAGGATGTGGAGAGATTAGAATGCTGATTCACTGCTGGAATGTAAATGTAAATGTGGAAATGTAAAATGTAAAATGGTACACCCACTATAGAAGGTAGTCTGGTGCTTTCTCAAAAAGTTGGAAAACAGAAATACTTATTTGGCCCAGTTATCCCACTAAGAGAGGTCCCTGACAGGAGATTTTCCTAATGTAATTTATCTTTTGATTTCCTAACTGCTGGTGCCAAAAGTGATGATTATGGAGCTAAGTAATCTGTAACTGTTAACAATCTCAATCTCTTCTCCATGCATCATGGTGCTCTCCATTGGCCCAGTGGTGAGAATTTTTGTCATCTTGATGTTGAACTTCAATCCATATTGAAGACTACAGTCCTTGACCTTCTGCAGCAAGTGCTTCAGGTCCTCCTCAGTTTCAGCAAGCAGGGCTGTATCATCTGCATAATGTAGATTGTAGTTGAAGCTTCCTCCAATCTTGACACCACATTCCTCCTCATCAGGCCCTGCTTCCCAAATGATCTGTTCTGCATATAGATTGAGAAGGTATGGAGACAGGATGCAACCCTGAAACATTCTTTTCCTGACTTTGAACCATGCAGTGTTTCCCTGCTCTGTTCTGAGGACTTCTTCCTGGTCCAAGTATAGGTTTCATATAAACACAATCAAGTGTTCTAGGATTCCCATTTTCCTCAAGATTAGCCACCATTTGTTGTGATCCACACAGTCCAATGCCTTTGCATAGTCAATGAAACATGGATAGACATTCTTCTGGTACTCTATGCTTTCTGCCAACATCCATCTGACTTTGGCAATAATTTCTCTTGTACCATGACGTCTTCTACACCCAGCCTGCATTTCTGGTAGTTCTCGATCAATGTATTGTTCCAGTTGTTTCTGGATAATCTTCAGCAGGATTTTGCTAGTGTGTGATTTTAGTGATATTCAATAATTTCCACACTCTGCCAGGTCACCTTTTTTTGGGATGGGAATAAATACAGATTTCTTTTAGTTCCACTAAGAGAAAGATACCCTGAAGAAACAGGAAGAAGTCAGAGCCGTGAAGCAAAGTGATATATACACACCCATGTTTACTGCAGCATTACTCAGTAGTGAATAATGAAGAGGAGTGAATAGTGAAGAGACAGAAGCAGCCCAACTGCAGCCAACAGATGAATGGCTAGAAAACCTGTGGTACATTCACACAATGTAATACTACACAGCATTGGAAAACAACGAACTTGTAAATAAAACCCTACACAATACGGATAAATCTGGAAGGCACTATGCTGAGTGAAATATCTCCATTATAAAAGGACAGATACTGCATAACACCACTGTTATAAAATAGGATTGACATAGGGTGGGGGGAAAAACAGGAAAAGAGTGCACAGATGAACACTGCACTGGAACAGATGAAGGAAAGAGCTGTTTGAAAGGAATGTATGAATGGAAAGGAATGTATGAAAGGAATGTATGGCAATTAACAATCTGGAACAAAAAGCATATTACAAAGAGAACTGGGAGAGGGAGAAGGGTGGGGAAGGGAAGAAAATGCGCATCAATGAATGAATGAAAACAGGACCTTTCTGTAACCTTTCATTAAAATCACAATTTTTAAAAAAAAAATCAGAAACCATCAATGTTTGCATTTCAGGAAGAAGTATAGAATCAAGAACCTATGGTGCCAAGCCATGGTATATTCAATTGCTTCATATGCGTATTAAAGCTGTATGATCAAGAAGGAAGACCAAAGAACTGATACCTTTTAACTGTGGTGTTTGTGAAGAACATTAAATATATTATGGATTGCCAGGAAAATGTACAAGTCTCTTGGAAGTACAGTCAGAATGCTCTTTGGAAGTGAAGATGACAAGACTTTGTGTCACATATTTTGGCATGTTATCCAGAGGGCTCAGTGGCTGGAGAAGAGCATCATGCTTTGGAGAGTATCAGCAGAAAAGAAAACCTTCAGTAAGACGAACCAGCACAGGGGCTGCAACGATGGGCTGAGATACAGAAAGGGCTGTGAGGATGGTACAGGCCCAGGCAGTGTTTGTTCTGCTGTGCATGGGATTGTGACAAGCCCAAACCGAAGTGACGGCACCTGACAACAATATATTCACACAGAAGGATGTTGACAAAAGTTTTAGAGACAATCTTCTGTCTCTCAACTGTTGTTGTATACCATCAAGTCAGAACTTACCTGTAGCTGACGCTCCAGCCCATTTTCAGAGGCAGTTAATCACATGGGAAGAGACTGCTGCTCATCTTTCTCTCGCAGAGCAGATGGTGGATTTGAACTGTGTACCTTGCTGACAGCATAGTTCCTTATTACTAAGCCACCTGTTGTTGTTGTTAAGTGCCGTAGAGTCGTAGGTGACCTTATGACAAGTCCTGAACGCAAAACTTTCATCTTTTCTCCAAGTTCATAGAGTTTCCAGAGGCAAGCTTTTATGGGAGTGGAAACCAGGTCCAGGGGCCACAGGCCCAAGGGCCCAAAAGCCTTTTTAAAGGCAAGGCCAAATGTGATCAACTCCCTACATATCTCCCAATGGATGATGGATAAACAAAGTATCCTACATAATGACATCACAACCTTCTGGTCCTCTTCAATTCATCTTCCACAATGAAGGGAGAAAAATATTCCCCAAAAGGAAACCTGGACACATTATCATCCCACTTTGTAATAATTACCACTACTCTTAAGTTGGGAGCTCAAAATCTTTTCCAGAGCCTTTGAGGGCTTACATGATGTGACCTTAGGAGTCAGGAGAAGCTAACAGTTGAAAAGGAAGGCTCTCCAATCAAAGCTCTACCACTTTCTAGATAAACGATTCGACCTTTCAAATAACATTCAAATAACCTGACCTTTCTACTCAACCTTATGGGTCACAACAGAATATTCTACAGAATATGATTCTGTACGTGGGAAAGCATTACAAAGAAAAAGTATTGGCCCTTTAAGGTGTACAAAACCTAGACCACTTGAACTTCAGTCTCCATGACCCTAAGAATAGAAAAACAGGATGGTGTCCAGCTACCACTACTGATTATTCTGAAAGGGATCACAATTGAGGGACTCAGAGAGTAGGTAAAATATGTGGACCAAAACTCAAAGGTATGTTGTTGTTGATTGCCGTTGAGTCGTGAGTCACAGCAACCCTAGGAAAAGGCCTGAAGCCTTTCTATAACTATCGTCATTTACTGAAGTTCCTGGTTTCCAAAGGCATATTGTTTAGTAAGTGGATGACACTCCTGCCTCCAACAAAGGCATAAGAAAGATTACGCCTGCAGTATGACGGAGACCAGAGGACCCCCAAAGAGTATGGCCCCCGAGTCACTCTTTAAGTTTGGAAGTGAACTCCTCCTGTGACTCAGCTTTCAGCCAAACCACAAACAGGTCTATAATGTGGTCAGTATCAGCAGGGAAGGCAATCCTCAGAACAATCAACCATACAAGATGAAATAGGAAGCATCACCCAAGGGTAAAGTTCAGAAGGCAGAGAGGGATAGGAAAGGAGGACAAAAGGAAACAAGAAACACAGGAAGGAAGAGGGAAGAGTGCTGCAACATTGTGGAGACTGCACTCAATGTCACGAAACAAAATGTGCCTGAATTGTTAAGCAGAAACCCAATCTGCTCTGTAAACTTTTACTCAAATCACAATAAACAGTTAAAAACAAATTCCAAAATACAGAATATCTGTAACAGTGGACTAGAAGATACCAGTAATTATGAAAATGAAGTAGAATAGATAATGGTTTTTTCTATCGCACAGGGGGTTGTCAGGACCAACTGAGTGGTGATGGACCATAACAGTCCTTAAGTGCTAACTCAGCTTAAACTTAGGTACAAGTCTCCACCATCATTCTTTTTAATTCACACACTCCTAGAGACACTTCGCTTCTCTTCACTAGTCTCACTTTGTTGTTACAAATTTACTTGTATGACTATTTTATTATCTCCCACTAGAATATGTCATGAGACCAAGGATTGTTCCTAGTTTTGGACAGCACTGCGCTGTCATCATCCAAGACTCAAGAACCAGTTCATCTGTAGTTCTGCAAAGAAATGCATTCAATTCTTTACTAAATGCATTTTAACCTATCAACAGTGCAGTATATGTCTACTACAAAAAAAAATACTTCTATAGCTACATAAAACACATATATGTATATACACACACAATGTGTCAGGAACCCGGATTCTCACTTTAGGAGAAGGCAAGTGCAACAGTGAATGGCAAGAGTTAAAAAAACCTTGTAGTGTCAAAACAACTATGAGATATCACCTCACCCCAGTTAGAATAGCAAAATTTAACAGAACAGCAAGCAACAAATGCTGGTGAGGTTGTGGAGAAACTGGAACCCTTATTCATTGCTGGTGGGAGTGCAAAATGGTGCAACCACTATGGAAGGCAGTATGGGGCTTTCTCAAAAATTTGCAAATAAAAATACCACTTGTCCCAGCAATTCTACTACTGTGAATATACCCTAAAGAAACCATAACTGCCACTCAGATACACATACTCCTATGTTTATTTTGGCTTTGTTCACAATAGCAGAGTTGGAAACAATTCAAGTGCCCATCAACAAATGAATGGATAGAGCAGCTCTGGTATATTCAGACAATGGAATACTATGTGGCATCGAAAAACAAGGAACTCATGAAATATTACACAAAATGAGTGACCTGGGAGGACATTATGCTGAGTGAAACATCTCAGTCACAAAAAGACAAATATGGCATAATGCCATTGTTATAAAAGAGGAGTGACATAGGGTTTGGGGGCAGACTAAGAAAGAGGGGATAAATTATGTATACCACATTGAAGCAAATGAGGGACAAAACTGTTTAAAAGGAATATAGATGAGATATTATTGCTATGATAGGAGTCTAGAAGGAAGGTAGCATAGTGGAGTGGACTTGGGTGGAGAGACTGAGTAACAATGAAAGAATTTTTTCTTTTACTTTTCAAAAAGAAAAGCTAATTGGGGGAGGAGTGGGCAGGGAGAAAAGTGCAACAACAAGTGAATGGAAATCCAAAGTCTCTGTAAGCTTTCATTAAAATAAAAGAACACAGACCATCACCACTTTAGGAGTAAACACATACTGACTTGGGTGAAGGGAAAGGTTAACATACAGTAATAATGAGGTCAGCACAAAAATGATCAAGACAAAGAAAGACACTGGCTGGGAGAAGCACAAGAATTAAAGGCAGCAAAGATAAAAATTATTACATGCTTGACCCTGCACAAACACTAATAAACCATGATTGGATACTTCCAAAACATGTAAGTTGAACAGGAGTGGCAATGTATATAGGTTGTTGTTGTTGATGATGATTGTCTTCAAGTCGAGCATGACTAATAGCGATTCCATGAACAAAAGGCCTGCACCCAGTCCTGTCCTGCGCCATCTATAACTATCAACATTTATCAAATTTCATAGAGTTTACAGAGGCATGCTGTTTAGGATGTGGATGCTTAGAAAGAGGATATTTCTACATGTGTATTTAAAAGAGTTTCAAGCATATCTATGAATATAGTGGGGAGGGGCGTCTTAGCTATAACCAAACACCTTAAACAAATGAGTCACTGGCCCATGGGCTCAGGATTACAGATTCAGGAACCACTGGTACAATATAGTCCACAAACATAATGTTCTACATCCTACGTTGGTGAGCAGCAACAGGGTCTTAAAAGCCTATAAAAATCCATGTAAGGCACAAGTACTTTCCCCCTGACAGAAGTGAGAGAGAGTGAAGAAAAGGAAAGATTTCGTGGAAATAATTAACACAAAGAACTCATGAGCCATTCAAACATCCACCTCCCTGACCACGGGATCAGATGAACCAGCTAGAGCCTGGCCAACCACCACTGTCAACCACCCCAAAAGGGCCAACAGTAGCAGCTTCTGCACTGAACTGGAGGAAAATGTGAAACAGAATAGAAAGTAATAATAAAAAGACCAGTCTCCCTGGCCAGGGACTGACGGGCTCCTGTTGTTACTCTTAAATCCATTCCCATTCATAGCAAACCCTCTCCAGCCCTGTACCTCACTCACAATCCTTGTTACACTTGAGCCCACTGTACCTGTCCATGATGTCCTTCCTTCTCCAAGGTCTGATAACATTCTATTGTTGTTATTGTTGTTGGTGACTGCCTTAAAGTCGAGCACGACTCATAGTGACCCTATGAACAAAAGGCCTGAAGCCCCTCTACAACTATCGACACTTATGGAGTTCACAGAGTTTCCGGAGGCGTGTTGTTTAGGATGCCACTCCTACTTCCAAACCTATCATAGAATGTAATACACACGAGACAAAGTTTTGCCATCTTGAGTCGAAGAAGAATTCTGTCAGCACTTTCTATCAAGAAAAATGCATTCATACTTCTGACAGTCCATGGTGTAGTCAATACTCTTCACAAACACCATTATTCAAAGGCATCAACTCTTCTTCTGTCTTCCTTATTCACTGTCCAACTTTCACATGCATATGAAGCAACTGAAAATACCACAGCTTGGGTCAGGCGTATTTTAGTCTTCAATGGACATCTTCCCTCTTTAGCACTTTAAAGAGCTCCCTGGCAGGGAGCTCTGCTGGCCTAGGGGTAAGAAGCTGCACTGCAATCACAGAGGTGGTTGTTGTTAAGTGCCGTTGAGTTGTAGACAACTCATAGCGACCCTATGAATGAAAGACCTGAACACTTGTGTAACTTTGGTCATTTTTCCACATTCATAGAGTTTCTGGAGACAAGCCATTTCAAAAGCGGATACCACTCCTGCTTCCAAGCTTGATTTAATCGGGAAGCTCCACTAAACACTGTCCACCATGGGTAACCATTGTTGCATTTGGCACATGAGTGTCACAGTGTTCAGCATCACAGCAACCACGAGTTAGCTCTGTACAGCAATGCACAGACCAGTGCTATGCCACTTAGAAGAATGTTTGACAAAAACAATTTAAACCAAGGCTGAGGGCCACAGATTAAAATCACCAACCTTGAGCTGGGTGGCATAACTTTCTATCCACTAGGTCAACAGAGCTCTATGTTGTCGTTGTTATTGTTGTTAAGTGCTGTCAAGTTGTAGACAACTCATAGAGATCCTATGAACAAAAGACCTGAACACTTTCCAGAGGCAAGCCAGAGGTATGCAGTTCAAATCCACCAGATACTCTGCTGGAGAAGAAGGGGCAATCTCCTCCTGTAGCAGTCAGATCCAATTTGATGGTACACACACAAAAAAGAAAATTTTTTAAAAAAAGAGGTCCCTGGTGGCTGATTTTTCCAATGCAATATGTTATTTGATTTCCAGACAGTCGCTTCCATGGGTACTGAAAATGAGTTGCGGGAAAAGAAAATCTCTGACATATCTTTTCTCCATTTATCATTATGTTGTCTTTTGGTCTGGTTGCAAGGATTTTTGCTTTATGCTAAGGTGGAATCCATACTGACAGCTGCAACTTTTGCTCCTTATTGCTAAGTGTTTTAAGGCCTCTTCACTTTTAGCAAACAAGGTTGTACGATCTACACATGACAGGCTGCTAATAAGTCTTCCTCTAGTGCTGATACCATATTCTTCTCCACAGGGTCCAGCTTCTCAGATTATTAGTATACAGATTGAATAAATGTGGTGAATATGTAGTTTCTCCTCATTCTGTCCAAACAACCAGTTCTTGGCCTATGGATAGCAAAGTTCTGCATAAGCACAAGGAAGAGTTTTGGAATTTCCATTCTTAGCACTATTATCTGTAATTTAAATGATCAACACCATCAAATGCCTTTTTATAGTCAATAAAACACAAGTTAACATCTTTCTGACTTGTATCTGTTTTAATCAGAGATTCATATGACATCAGCAATGATATCTTTTGTTCCATGGCCTCCTCTGGCTCCAGCTTGAATTTCTGTAGTCTGTTGGTATACTGGGCAACTATTTTAAAGTTATTTCAGCAAGACTTTACTTATATTTTACATTAATGATGATGTTGTTGCTGTTAGGTGCCATCGAGTTGAGTACGACTCATGGCAACCCTATGAACAAGAGATATCAACCCATTCCTGTCCTGCACCATCTTCACACTTCCTGACACATAAGAGCCCAATGCAGCAGTCACCATGTCAACCCACCTGCTTGAGGGTCTTCCTCTCCTTTGCCAACCCTCCACCCTTCCCAATATCACGTCCCTCTCCAAGGAAAAGCACCTCCTAGCAACATGCCTGGAGTATGTGAGGCAAAGCCTCATCATTCTTGCCACCAAAGAGCACTCTGGCTGCACCCTCTCCAAGACAAATCTGTTCATTCTCTTAGCCATCCAGGGGATGTTCAGTGCTCCTCTCCAACACCACAGCTCAAAAGTGTCAATTCTTTTTCTGTCATCCAGGTCTTGGATATATAGCTTATAATCAGAAAGACTATGGCCTCAATAAGACACACCTTGGTCCTCAAACTGACATCAATACTCCTTAAGAATTTGGAAAGGTCCCTAACTACAGACTTTCTCAGTACAATCTGTCTCCTTATTTCCTGACCGCTGGTACCAAAGGTGTTAACTGTGAATCCAAGCAAGATGAAGCTGTTGACAGTTTCAATCTCCTCTCCATCCATCATGACAATGCCTATCGGTCCAGTGGTAAGAATCTTTGTCTTCTTGATAATGAGACCCAATCCATAGTTAAGGCTGCATTCCTTGAGCTCCTGCAATAAGTGCTTCAAGTGCTTACTTTCAGCAATTAAGGCTGTGTCATCTGCATAATGCAGGTTACAGATGAGTCTCCCTCCAATCCTGATGCCACACTCCTCTTCATAGAGGCCAGCTTCTTGGATAATTTGCTCAGCATACAGATTAAACAGGTATGGAAATAGAATACAACCCTGACGCACCCTTTCCCAATTCCAAACCATGCAGTCCTCCCCTGCTCAGTTTGCACAACAGCCTCCGGCTCCAGGTATATGTTCCTCATGAGCATATCAAGTGCTCTGGGATTCCCATTCTTCTCAGTGTCAGCCACAACTTGTCATGATCCACACAGTCAAAGAATAACACAGAGATATTCTTCTGGTATTTTTTATGTTCAGCCAGGATTCATCTGACATCAGCAATGATATCCCTGGTGCCATGACTTCTTCCAAATCCTGCTTGAACTTCTGGCAATTCCCTATCTATGGACTATTCCAGCCATTTTTGAATGATCTTCAGCAGTATTTTCCTTGCATGTGGTACCAATGACATTATTTGATAATTAATATTTATATTAATGATACTATTTGATAACTTCTCCATTCTGCTGGATCACCTTTCTTTGGAATGGACACAAATAGGAATACTGTCTGGCCAGTCAGCTTTCTTCCAAATTTCCTACCATTTATAACTGAGAGCTTCCAGCACCGGATCTATCTGCTGAAACACCTCAATTCTTTCCCATCAATTCCTGGAGCCCTGTTTTTTTGCCAAAGTTTCCAGTGTGATTTGAACTTGTTCCTTTGAAGGATTCTTGATCCTATGCTACCACTTGAAATGGTTGAACATCTACCAATTCTTTCTGGTCCTGCAACTTTGTGTGTGGTCCTCAGTCACCCTTAAACTCTTTAAGGCACTCCTGCGGTTCAGCTGTTAGCCAAACAATTGATAGGGCTCAGAAGGTGAATAATAACCCCAAGGAGGGAAAGCCCTCCCTAGAATAACCACCCACTGAGATCAAAGGGCAGCATGTTCCCAGGGCAGAAGGTCAGAAAAGGAACTCTGGTGACACAGTGCTTTACATGTTATGCTGCCGGACAAAAGTCAGAAGTTCAAACACATCTGATGCTCCACAGAAGAAAACTGGGCAGGCCGTTCCTGTAAATACCTACACCCTCAGCATTCTGGTGGAGAGGTGCTATGAGTCGGGAATCATAGCAAGGTGGGGAAAGCAGGAGGAACAGAATCAATCGGCAAACCAGGAAGAAGTGCAAAGAGTGCTGTTACTGGGAGACTGCAATCAATGTCATGAATCAAAACATATGGGAATTGCTGAAAGGAAAACCAACTGTTTCTGCAAACTTTCATCCAAACCACATTGAAAGTTTTCAAATGAAAGGAAAAGAAAATTGTCACCTTGTTGTTAACAATATAAGAATGTATTCAGGCAAAAATTATAAGTGGATGCTAAAAATCACTGAATATATGTACTCCTTGAGAGAGCTGTGGTGGCCTACTGGTAAGGAGCTGGGATGCCAACCCAAAGACATGTGGTTCAAATCCACCAGCTGCTCCAAGGGAATCTCCCCCCATGGTTTTACAGCCACTAAAAACCTGCTAGAGGGGCAGAGTTGATTCAGATTCAATAGCAGATAACAATAATAACAAGGGGTCAAATTATTCCCCAATAAATTACTAACAGTTACAGAAGCAACTTTTCAGTGGAACGATCTGCACAAGATAAGTCGGGTGATTAACCCAGCATCAATAACTGGAGATTATGTGTTCCTGCTGTGATGTGACAGGAAGTACAAATCATCATTGATGTACTGTTCTTGCCAAAAATGTGCAGTGCAATCCAATCCAATCACAAGGAAATCATCAGACAAGTGGAGAATGCGGACCATCTACAGCAAAACCACCCTATGCTCTTCAAAAATGCCAATGTCATCAAAGAGGAGAGGACTTTTTAAAATAAAAGACACTGAATAGCCCTCACAACAATACTGATAAGCTCTTAATGAAAGGGGAGGTGAATAAAGAGCAAGATACTCAAAACAAGAGAGGACATTCTGAACATTCACTGCTTGCTGTTAGATGGTAAACAATGAATGGCTTTGTTGGATATATTAAATAATAAAATGTTGTTAAGTGTCATCGAGTCACCTGCGACTTATAGTGACCCGATGTATAGCAGCTCTGAAGCCTGTCCTGTCCTGAGCCAGTCTCACTAATTCTGACACACCGGACTCCACTGCCCCAGTCACTGTAACAATCCACCTCATCCAGGGTCTTCCTCTCCTGCACTGTCCGTCCACCCTTCCAAGCATGATATCATTCTCCAAGGACTGGTCCCTCCTGGACACATGCACAAAGTATGTGAGACGAAGCTTCAGAATCCTAGCCTCCAAGGAGAAACTTAGTTTCACTCTCTCCAAGACAGATCTATTTGTTTTCTTGGCAGTCCATGGTATGTTAGAGACTCTTCAGCACAATTCAAAGGCATGGATTCTTGTTACTCTATGAAAACCATATCTCAGTTGATGTGTATGGACACATATAAACACACTGCCCCAAACTACAATATCTAGATGTGGGTACAATATAAAATTTATTAATGAATGACAGCCTCAAGAGTCTTTCTCCTTATATACACACAGCTTGCTGTGAAGTTGGACACTGTGACACTGATGTGTCAAATGTGATAACAGTTACTCATGGCAGACAGTGTTTGGTGGAGCTTCCCGGCTTAAAACAAGCTTGGAAGCAGGAGTGGCAACCACTTCCGTAAATAGCTTGCCTCTGGAAACCCTATGAACCTGGAGAGAGGATGAAAGTCACACAAGTGTTAAGAACTTTCCTTCATAGGGTTGCTAGGAGTCGCCTACAACTCGATGGCACTTAACAACAACATACATCTTCTAAACTTTTCTAAAAATGAATGTATACTGCTGATTCATTATAACTCAAATCCGCATGGTTTATGATTTTTAAAAACTATTAAAAGGAAATATTAAAGGCAAAATGTTGTTGTTCGGCGTCACGGAGTCAGCTCTGACTCACGCGGACCAACAGAACAAAATGTTATCCAGTCCCGTGCCTCCCTCATGACCACTGCTGTGCAGGACCTGTGGCTGTGGCCAGCATCAGGCCCTCTCCACAGTCTTCCTCCTCCTTTAAATTGACCTTCTATTTTACCAAAGACAAAATAGAGCCTAGAGTAAATATCTGCCACATCTGATAAACAATAGCCAAGAAAATCTTTGTAATAATAAGGATTGTTGTTGTTGTTGTTGTAGTGGACCACAGAGTCAGAACTGACCCACAGCTGACCCTCCAGGGGGTTTTCAGAGGCTGTTAATCACATGGGAGGAGACTGCCCATCCTTCACCTGCGGAGCAGCTGGTGACCTTGAACTGAGTGCCTTTGGGATTGAATGCAACTTTTTGCCAAAGTGGTAACAGAAAGTCTTACTATTACAAAGATTTTTTTTTTAAAGAAAAAAAGTCAACATTATTAATGGGTCACTTCTAACAAGTAGGACCATAGGTCAAGTTAATGTTTTGCTATCTACCAAAGCAAAGTCTGAAAACAGCAACAACCAAGAGAAACCTTCAAAGTGATGACTACTAACTAAAGCAGTGCTGCTCTGGATGGGAACTTGGAACAGTAGGTAAAAACTGACAACAGTAATTAAAAGTCTATTGAATGATAATATATCAACATCAACTGATACAATGTAACACATCCTTCATAATAAGATGTTAACGATAAGGGACACGGGTATGGACTCCTTAGTAATTCTCCTACAACAAGTTAAAAATTTTCCCAAAAAAAGTTCAGAATACAGATTGATAAAAATGAATTCGTGATGGATAGAATAGAAAGTGCATGTTACAAAAAATACAACCTTCCGTTAATAATGTTTGTTAACAATCATATGATTGCTAACATCAGTGATTTAAATTAAAACAAGGTTTTATAGCCATGATAAGACTTGAGGTGAATAGAAGTAGTTACCAAACGGCCAAAGTACCAAGATTTTGTGTGTTAGACCTGGTTTTTATCTTAACAAAGAACATGTGTTTCCTCATTTCTGTATTATACTATTTCTCTAGTTTTTACCTGATGATATAATTTTTATATAAAATAAAATTTATGCTGTGTAGTCTGAATAAAAATTTTCCCCAAATCTAAAACTGTTGTTTTAAAAAAGAAATATATTAAAGTTTAGTAAAATTGGATAAAGTAAACCTAATGCATGTTCTCCCCTTAAGAGTCTACTCTTCTGTTGGGTTTGGGGCAATGTTCTGTTTTTTAACGCGGGGGTTTTTTCTATGTGTAATTGAAAACTGCAATATTCATTCCTTAGAATCTTCTAGAGATGAAGCTTCCTCTGCAATAACTCAAAATTGTAATGCAATCATGTGTAAGAAAAGAAGTCATTCTAACCTGACACATACATACACTCATTTCCCTACTTTAGAGACATGAAGGTAGGCCACTCATCCAAAATCACATTTGTTACTGCAAATCATTTATTTTTAAATTTCTTGGGGGGAAAGAAACTTCAACCCCTCTATTGCAACACAATTATACCAAATTTTGGGGAATGATACAGAGATCTGAACCCTTAAAACTCCACTACTAACTAACTTCATTATTTATTGTTTCAAGCTTCTAGTTTCGATCTTAAAAAGAAGTGGATGATATATTATTCCTACCTATTTTCTTCCTTGAAATACTCTAATCAATATCTCTTTATTTACACACACACACACACACACACACACACACACACTAAAGAGTTGTGCTGCCAACCCAAAGGCACATGGTTCAGCTCCACCAGCTGCTACACAGGAGAAAGATGGGCAATCTCCTCCTGTGCAATTTACTGCTTCTGAAAACCCACTGGAGCTCTGTCTGGGTCCATTCCAACTTGAAGGTACACAACAACAACATACTAGGGTGCTGGGGAAAATGTTCAGGTTTAAATCAAAGAATCAAACTATATTTTGATGATAAGGATCTGTATTATGACTCATGGAACAGAACAAACACATGTCCACATTGTATCAACAGCAGGGCGCTCCCGTGGCTTAGCGGTAAGGACTTACACTGCCAACCCAAAGGCACGTGGGTCAGCTTGAGCGGCCAGCTGCTCGCCAAGAAAGAGATGGGCAGCCTCCTCCCATGTGATTCCTCCCAAGTGATTTACTGCCTTTGAACACCTGCTGCAAGGTCAGCTATGAGTCAGTTCCAACTTGACAGTACACAACTTTTCTAGCACGCTTTTAAAAAAATCTATTTGATTAATAAGGTGAAAGTTGATGGAGCAAATCAGCTTTTCATTCAAAAATTCATGGATATTTTGTTTCATGCCTCTGACTGCAATCCTCAGCCTGTGACAGCACTCACCCTGGTTCCCCAGTGTTTGTCTCATTTCCATTTGTCCTCTGGATCATAAATTTTTACAAGACACACTTTTGTTGCTTTTTACAATCTATATAAGCTCGGGCAGCTGAGTGGTGAGGAGCTGTACTGCCAACCCAAAGGCACACCGGCTGCTCCACACAAGAAAGATGGACAGTCTCCTCCCGTCCGATTTAAAAAACTCGCTGGAGGGTCAGCTATGCATTGGTTCAGACTTGACAGCACAGAACAACAACAACAATATAATTTATTTATCATCTCTAACTTAATCAGTTCTGTTGTACATAGGGTTTTCAGAGGCCTGCTATTTTGGAAGTGGATGGCCAATCCTTCTTTCTAGTCTGTCTTAATCTGAATGTTCAGATTTAGAGAAGTATTGGACAGACAAGCATTTTACAGAAAGAGTGAACGATAGATCCCTTATTGTGGAATTAACCATTAGTTTCAGTGTTGTCCCTGCCCTTGGCACAAGTGTCTTGACCCACTCATTTCCCTGCTCCACCATCCACCAGGATATCCATCCACTTCTACCCACTCCCTTCAACATCTATCTCCCACTGTCCAGCCCTTGATCTCATAGCTTATATCTGAAGCTTCCTTGGCTTTTGTGATTACAAACATGTCAGCTGCTGACAATTTTCTTATGCAGTGACCAGTGTCTCTTAAGTTTAGTGATCATGTTTCCCAAGCGAAGGTGATGTGTCTTGTAGATCTGGTGCTAAGAAACAAACAGATTCATCTGGGAGAGGGTTAAACCAGGCTGCTCCTTGGAGACATGGATTCTGAGGCTTCGTCTGACATACTTTGGACATGTTGCAAGGAGGGACCGGTCCTTGGAGAGGGACATCATGCTTGGGAGGGTGGAGGGACAGCGCAGGAGGGGAAGACCCTCTATGAGGTGGATTGATTCAGTGACTGGGGTAATCGGGATGGGTGTGTCAGAGGCAGTGTGATTGGCACAGGACAGAAGAGAGTTTAGGGCTGTTGTACATAGGGTTGCTGTGAGTTGCAAGTTACTCAATGGCACATAGCAACAACAACAAGAAGTTAATCAGAGCTAGGTAAGTTCTGAGACAAATTCAATCAAGAGAATGGGCAATTCAAAAGAGAAAAAAAATATTTTTGTAATCTAATTCAAAATCTAATTTCAAAGAATGATGAAACATTCTTCTAGGTCAGACAGCCCCGGTCTATCCCACTTGCTGTACAGAGGTAACTTGTGGTTGCTGTGAAACTGAACAGCGTGACACTGACATGTCAAATGCGTTAATGGTTACCCATGGTTGACAGTGTTGGGTGGTGCTCCCCGATTAAAACAAGCTTGGAAGCAGGAGTGGCATTCACTTCCGTAATAGCTTGCCTCCGGAAACCCTATGAACCTGGAGAAAGGATGAAAGTCACGCAAGTGTTGAGGACTTTCGTTCATAAGGTCGCTATGAGTTGCCTATGACTCGATGGCACTTAACAACAACAACAATCTAATGCAAATATGCTAGTAATAAAAAAAAGAGAAATGAGAATGATATATCATTGTCTAAGAACCTGGGAGATATGGGGGGTGGGGAGAAGACAGGGTCTAGGTGAGGGCCAAGGGAAATATCATGAGTCAGAACATTTCTGACAGGCAAAACAGGGAGAAACTGTCAGAAGAGCAGATGGGACAAAAAGACTATTTTTTTCTATTTTGTAGAAATTGTTTGCCTCCACCATTCTAATCCTTATTGAGAGCAAAGTATAGTCAAAAGAAGAAATTCCAAAAACTCTACACAACATGGGTGTTTCTAGAAGAGAGGTGGTTGTTATATGCTATCAAGTCAGAACTGACTCAACTCATAGCTGACCCTCCAGCAGGTTTTCAGAGACAGGAAATTTACCGCACAGGAGGAGATTTCCCATCTCCTGCACATTGTAAAAAGACAAAATACCAAATGAAATAGTTCAATCACAAAAAGGACAAATACTGTGTAAGACTGGTACTGTGAGAACAGGAAGGTAACTAGGGAACTAGAGGATGGGAATAGCAGAAACAGAATGTACAGACAA
This sequence comes from Elephantulus edwardii, assembly GCF_000299155.1. Lineage (NCBI taxonomy): Eukaryota > Metazoa > Chordata > Mammalia > Macroscelidea > Macroscelididae > Elephantulus > Elephantulus edwardii. The sequence continues at coordinate 2,093,569 of NW_006399867.1, read as the reverse complement.
TCAACACTGAAGATCAGAACGAGGGATAGTCAGCCTGGGAGGAATTGATGAAAGGACAATATGGCTGTGCCAATTAGCAAACAGGAGCAGGATAGCAAATATGAACCACGAGGGCAACAGAGATTATAGAGGATTGATGGGGGGACAGTAAATAGAAAAGGGATAATGGAGACCTGATGAGATGGGGTGGTAAAAGGCATTAACCAGAGGAGCTCTGGTGGCCTGGTGGCAAGAAGCTGAACTGTGCTCCCAATCCCAAAGGTGCATGGTTCGAATCCACCAGATGCTCTGCTGGAGAAGGAGGGGCAATCTCCTCCTGTCCCCGTCAGATATAATTTGATGGTACACACACACAAAAATAATAAGGTAAAAAAAATTTTTAAAGGCATTAACCAATAGTAAATAATCTCATAAAATATAATGTATATGTGATTGCACAAAAACCAATAAAAAAAGAAATTATGAGATAGTAAATGTGTGTTGTTTTAAGCCCCCCACACAAAGAAAGCTTACTTATGTATAAGAGTGGTTTAAAACATTATAGTAATCCAGTTATAAAGTGGTCACTAAAACCTATGTTTCAAAATAATATTTAGTTCAAAACAACTATGAGATACCATCTCAACCCAGCAACAATGGCCAAGTTCAATAGGGCAGCAAACAACAAATGCTGGTGGGGTTGTGGAGAGATTGGAACTCTTAGTCACTGCTGGTGAGAATGTAAAATGGTACAACCACTACGGAAAGCGGTCTGACACTTTCTAAAAAGTTGGAAATAAGGGAGCTCTGGTGGCCTAGTGGCAAGAAGCTGGGTTGCAAACTCTAAGACGCATGGTTCAAATCCACCATATGCTCCACTGGAGAAAGAGGGACAATCTCCTCCTGTGACAGTTAGATCTGATTCAACAGTACATAACAAGAAAAAAAAAGGGAAAAAAGTTAGAAATAGAAATATTATTTGACCTACACCCTGAAACCCTTTTCAGCAGGAAGTAGCTAAGAGAATACGCCATCCCCTTTTCCTTATGAATCAGGGTGAAGTCTCTCTCAGGGAGGAGTGATAGGGAATGGCAAAGGACACACCGACAAAGGAGATTAATCAGAACTGACTTTGACAAGCACTGTGGCAACTGGACAATTAAAACAGACATTCGGATGGCGGGGAAGAAGAACAAACTGGGGAGGAGGGTAGAGAGAATGGTGCAGCAATGAAGGAACGAAAACCCAAAATCCCTGTAAATGTTCATTAAAACTAATAAAATTTAATAATAATAATAAAAAAATTAAAATAAGACAGACATAGGGGAGTTGGGGAGAGAATGGGAAAAGAGTGGATAGATAATGAACTGCATTAGAACAGACGAGGGGAAGTACCATCCAAAACTATATTATCATATTATTAGACTTTATATGCATAACAACAATCTGGAACAAAGAGTGAATTGTGAGGGTCCCCTGTGAAAAAAAAGAGAGGAAAATCAAGTATGAAGTAAACTTTGATGTAATCTATCAATAAAAAAAAATATATATATTATTTGACCTAGCAATTCTACTACTAGGAATATACTCTAAAGAAACCAGAGCTACCACCCAAATAGATATATACACATTCATGTTTCTTGCTGTGTTATTCACAGTAACAAAAAGATAGAAGCAATCCAAGGGGCCATCAACAAATGAATGAATAGGAAAACTATGGTATATTCACACAATAGAATATCATGCAGCACTGAAAAACAAGGAACTCATAATATATTATATTACACAACATGGGTGACCCAGGGGGATATTATGCTGAGTGAAATATCTCAGTCACAAAAGGACAAATACTGCATAACACCACTGTTATCAAACAGGACTGACATTGGGGTTGAGAGGAAACTAAGAAAAGAGGGGATCGATAATGAAGTGCATTGGGGCAGATGAAGTGAAGAACTAGGGGTTTGGGGGAGGAAGAAAATTATGCAACAATGAATGAAATTTTTTTTAAGGTTTTCAGAGGCAGTAAATTGCATAGGAGAATGGGCCTCCACAAGAAAAAGACTGATAGCATAATTACAAAATTGACAAAAGATATGGAAAGACTTTTCACAGAGGAAGACCAAGAGACACATGAAGAAATTCTCAAAATCAATGGCAATAAGAGAGACGCAAATCAAAACCACAATGAGATACCATCTCACCCCAGTAGCAGTAGCAAAGTTTCACAGGACAGCAAGTAATGAACATTCGAGAGAATGTGGAGAGATACATTGTTGGTGGGATTGTAAAATAGTATAACCACTCTGGAAAGCAGTTTTGTGCTTCCTCACAAAGCTGAATATAGAAATTCCATATGACCCAGTTATTCCACTGCTTGGAATATACCCCAAGAAAATGAGTACTTGTACACCAAGATTCATAGCAGCATTATTTATCATAGCAAGAACATAGAAACAGCCCAAATATCCAACCAGAATCAAATGTATTAAGAAATTACAGTACATTCACACGATGGAAAACTACACAGTACTCAGGAGCAAGGATTTTGTTAATTACTTCCTACCTTGGGAGGAACTGGAGTGCATGATGCTGAGTGAACTAACTCACTCACTAAGGACAAATACTATATAAGACCATTATTGTAGAACGTGTAGGAGGATCCAAGGGGGGAGGGTGGTAGGAGCAGAGGGAGAGGAAGGGCAGGGAGAAGAGTTAATCACAGGGTCACACACGTTGATGGGTAGGGGGAGGGGTGGTAAAGGAAACGGGAAAGATGCAGTGTGAAAAACAGTGTATACAAACTATGTAAGTAAACCAGTATAAAATAAAAAAATTATTTAAAAAATAATAATAAAGTTAAGGAAATAATTTTAAAATTCAGTTCAGAAAGCCACTGTTATAAAAACAGTATGGTTACAGGGAGGGAGGGTTTACGGTGAGAGGAGAAAAAGAACGACAGATAATGAACACCATACTGGAACAAGTAAAGGGAAGGTCAATCTGAAATGAATGGACAATTAATATAATATATACTCAGACATTATATGCATTACAATTAACAATCTGGAACAGGACATATATCATCATTTGAATGGGGTGGAGAAAGAAAATGTGTATTTAAAAAAATGTGCCCTTCCCCCGCCACCCTTGACTGCTCAGTGCTGACTTCCCTCTTCTTGGCCTCCGCTGCCGCCTAGCCGACATCATGGGCTTCAGAGACCTCAAGACCGCCGCTGGCCTCCAGGTCCTCAACGATTATCTGACCAACAAGAGCTACATCGAGGGGGTATGTGCAAGCAGATGTGGCAGTGTTTGAAGCCATCTCCAGCCCCCCATCTGACAACCTGTGTCATGCCCTACGTTGATATAATCACATCAAGTCTTACGAGAAGGAAAAGGCCAGCCTTCCAGGAGTGAAGAAAGCATTGGGCAAGTGTGGCCCTGCTGATGTGGAGGACACCAAAAGAAGCGGAGCTGCACACAGTGAAGATGACGATGACATGGATCTCTTTGGATCGATCTGAGGAGGAGGAAAGTGAGGAGGCAAAGAAACTTAGAGAAGAACGTCTTGCACAGTATGAATCAAAGAAAGCCCAAAAACCTGCACTTGCTGCCAAGTCCTCAATCTTACTAGACGTGAAGCCTTGGGATGACGAAACTGACATGGCAAAACTGGAAGAGTGTGTCAGAAGTATTCAGGCAGACGGCCTGGTCTTCCAAGCTAATACCAGCGGGATCTGGAATTAAGAAGCTTCAGATACAGTGTGTAGCTGAAGACGATAAAGTTGGCACAGACATGCTGGAAGAACAGATAACTGTTTTTGAAGACTATGTGCAGTCCATGGACGTGGCTGCTTTCAACAAAATCTAAAGCCCATCTGCATCCAACAATAAAATCTTTAAAAAACAAACAAACAAAAAAATGTGAACTGGGGAGGGTAGGGAGGAAAATGTACAAAAAATGAATGAATGAACTTTTCTGTAAACTTTAATTAAAATCACAGTAAAAAATAAAATATTTAGTGACATGATAAAACACTCATTATTTTTAATAAAGAATAATAATATAAAACTGGATATGCCCAACATTGACTATGCAAAGGCATTAGACTGAATGGATTATAAAAAATAATGAGTAACAATTGGAAAGAATGAAAATAGACCAAGTATTTGTCCAAACAGAACAAGGGAGCACCACATAATTTAAAATCAGGAAAGGTGTGCATCAGGGTCATAGTCTTTTTTTTTCTTTCTTTTTTTTTTTTTATCTATTCAACCTATATCCTGAGCAAATCATTCAAGAAGCTAGACTATATGAAAAAGAATAGATTGGAGAAAGATTCATCAACAACCTTCTCTTATGCAGGGGATACAATCTTACTTGCAGAAAGTGAAGGCTTGAAGCTCTTACAATAGAGAAGCTCTAAGCCTTGTCTTCAATATGGATTACATCTCAAGAGCAAGAAAACAAAAATCTTCACATCTGAATCAACATGTAACATCATTATAAATGGAGAAAAGATTTATGTTGTCAAAGACTTACTTGAACCCCCTATCAACACTCACAGCAATAGCAGTCAAGAATTCAAAAACAGCAACGAGAAAATCTGCTGTCAAGAATCTCCTTTTAAAGACATTCTTGCTTGAGGGCAAGGATGTCAGTGCAAAGATTAAGGTACACCTGACCCAGCCACAGTGTTTTCAATTGCTTCATCTGAATGTGAAAGTTGACAACAAATAAGGAATACAGAAAAACTGATGCCTTTGAATTGTGGTCTTGGCAAAGAATATTCAATATTCTGTGACAGTCATAAGAATAAACAAATCTGGAGGAAGTGTAACAATAGTGCTCGTTGGAGGCAAGGATGAAGAAGCTCTGTCACACATACTTTGAGCATGTTGTCAAGAGGCTCTACTCTTGGAAACAAAACATCATGTTTGGAAAAGTGGAGGGTAGGTAAAAGACAGAAAGGCCCTCACCGAGGTGGACTGACAAAATGACTGCAACGTTGGGCCTGTGCATGATGGAGATTGTGAGAACGGCACAGAATAGGGCAAGACTCTGATCTGTTGTTCACAGGGTATGCATTGTTCTCAATTAGACAGCACCTAATTACAACAATAGCATGTGGCCAACACTTTTAAAATCAGGAACGTGTTCTATACCTATACTGGACATACAGACATTTGTGGAAACGTGTATTTATATTTAGAGCTCCGAGTCAGAATCTAAATTTTCACTTGGGGATCTTGTTAAAAATATAGATCCTGATACAGTTGTATCTGGGATGGAAAGGTAAATTCCCAGCAGGAGATAAGACCATCATGAACTGGCTTAGAGCTCTGTTCGTGTGTGGATTACCATTGCCTTCTCTATTGGTGAGCTCCCTATCTAAGGAGTCAACCACTCAGGGATGGAAAATATTTGGGGGGGCAGGGGGGGCAGGGTCCTTTAAATCAATTAAGTGATCAAAGCCATCCATCAGTGGCCAAGAGGGAACAGAAAGTGCTATTTATATAGCTCTAATATTATATTAAGCATTAAAAGTAAACTAGAGAGGACTAAAAGTATACAGGAGGATATATATATATATATATGTTATATGCAAACACTATGCCATTTGGCATAAGGGGCTTGAGCGCTATCAGATTTTTAAATCCAAGGGAGTCCTAGAATATGAAGAGACAACTGTTCCGGGAAAAAAATACAAGATGTCAACAACAGTTCTCCTTGAGTGGTGAAGTTATAACTCATTTTAACTCTCTTTTTCATTTTTACATTTTTTGTGTGTTTTCTCAATTTTTTCTTTAAAATATCTTTTTGAAAACCTCAAGAAGAATCATTTAAAAATCTATATTCCCCATATCTGACCAATGAAGCATCTCTCTACCCAATTCTTGAGGATAAGTTTCCTTTTCCTAATAATGTCCATCGGCAGTTGGATGAATGAAGCCTGTTCCTTGTCTACCTTCATTCCACTCTACTCCACCAGGATGCACGACCTTGACCTTGAAACACTGTGACAATGGCTTCTTGGTCCTGGAAGCTTCCCATATCTACTGTGCTTCTCCACACCTAACATTGCTCTCCACATCCCCATGCCTCTCCACAGCCACTGGGTCTCTCCACAACTGCTGTGCCTCTCCACATCCACCATGCCTCTTCCACAACAAGGCCTGACAAATGTGTGTGCCAAACCACCACATGAATCATCAGGAACCTGAATGGTAAACACACTCCCTGGAATGTCCAAGCAATTATATCCAAATGTAATTAAAGAGAATAACTATTAAATACACCAAGTTAGTGACACACACCAGCCAAACAGTAGAACAAGGGCTTCTTGGAATGATTTCCTGATTTGACAGGAGCACGCATCACAAGGTCTATGTGACTGAAAAATGCATGACCCTTTTAGAACAAATGAAGAAACAACAGCACACCGTTCACCCCAATGACTAAGGAGTGCTCCTCTCTGAGTACCTGGGGAAAGCCCCTTCTCTTTATAGCTCTGAGCCTAGCACAGCTCCCTTACTTTGAAAAAGCTGCCATTGCCCCTTCAGCTGGACTCTTACACCTGCCTGTTGGGTCAACGGTCTGCTGACCTGAAGGGAAATGCTCCTTTCACAGTGTTGTCTGCCTGCCTCACTGCAAAGCTTACTCAAGTTCCCAGCCTGGGCAGAAGTGGCAGCACTGCCCCAGCATGCAAAGCCCTGAGATCACATCACTTCTAGTTAAACACATTAAACCACTACCTCCATTACAGCCATGTTCTCCTGGGCAAAGGCTTCACTATCAGTTAAGGGGGGAAAAAGAGATCCATTGCATCTCTGTAAAATCAGTGACCTGAAAAGGCAAATAAACCCAGGCCCTGGAAGCCTCAGAAAGAACAAGTAAAGACCAGCTGGAGAATGGAGTGGAAGGTACGCTTACATTGGTGTGAAAGCAGGGCCATCTCCAAGCCCTTGGCAAAATGGGCAGTGGTGTCATAGAAGTCCAGCAGCCTGGTGAGCTCCATCTCGGGCCCTGCCCTCTCCAGGGCGGAGTTAAGGCAGACGGGCAGGGAAGGCACCAAGCCCCCTAGGGTCTGGATCAGCAGCACTGTCACCACCTCGTGGGGGTTCTTGAAAACCTGCAGAAAGAGAGGAGCATGTGAGTTAACACAAGGTACCCAAGAGAAGCATGTCTTTTAAAAACCCAGTCTCAGTCACTGAGCTATCTGGATAAACTGACACAGAGGACTGTGATATGCTGTGTAAATATCCACCAAAAACACAAACAATTATCTTAAAACAAAAGCAGTGTCTCTTAGTTCATTCAGGAAATCTCCAGATATTAAAAAAGCTAACTCAAAGGTATATGACTATAAACCTTTAACTACAAACCCAAAGGTCTCCTCACTGCTAATATAAACACATACACAAAGGAAGACTGAGCACTTGTTCAATCAATTGGCTATTTCAATCAACTGGCTACACCCTGTCTACCACTGGTGGTCAAGTGAGTAAAGAACTGTGCTGCCAAACCAAAGACAAGCTGTTCAAATCCACTAGCTGCTCCAAGGGGAACAGATGGGCAATTTCCTTCCATGCAATTTACCACCCCTGAAAACCCACTGGAAGATCCGATGTGTCGGTTCCAAATTGACAGCACATAGCAACAACTAGTTTTGTGGCCTTGGGGAGTTATTTCACTTCTGTGGCCCAAACACTTCAGCTGCTACATGGGAGCAAGATGGGCCATCTCCTTCCATGCAGTTTACAGCCCTGAAAACCTGCTGGAGGATCAGCAAAGAGTCAGTTCCGAGTCGAGGGCAATGAACAAAAGCCACAATAACTGATCCAAAGTGCTCAGCTATTTTTAAGTCTGTCTTCCTGGTCTCCGAGGGTCACCACAAATCAGCTGAGCAGAGGGCTGGGAAGACAGAGGACAGTGCTGAATTTTAGGGGTGGGAGGTGGAGAATAAATTCAAGAGCAGTCAGAAGGGCCTTTAAACATTTTTTAGATTTCTCTGTGCCTATCTCAAAGAATTCTTCCCTGACACAGCTCTTCAGTCAAGACGGATATTTTATTATTTTGCCAAGATAACTTATTTGATCTTTTTGTTGTTGCTGTCAAAATTATACACAACCAAGTTTCTGCATGTACGCTTCAGTGACATGGATTGCATCCTTTGTACTATGCAACCCCTCTCACCTTCCTTTTCTGATCTGTTTCTCTCATTAACTCACTGCTCCCCTAAAGTTCCTATGTAATCTTTGACATGGTTCTTGTCAATATACTCCCTTACAAAGAGATTTCAAGAGAACATAATGTTCAAGATGGACACTCTTTAACTGCACAACTGAGCTACTGTTTGTTATCTCCTAAATGGTAATGATTTCTTTTTGAAAATACAGACACAGCAATGCATGCACCAATTCAAGTCTCTACACGTACAATTTAGTGATACTAATTATATTCTGAGGAGCTCTAATGGTCTTGTTTGTAAAATATTGGGGCTGCTAACAGAAAAGTCTGTAGTTTCAATCTACTTGTATCTCCAAGGGAAAAAAAGATGGACAGTCTCCTTCCATCAAGATTTATAGCCTCAGACACCTGAGGAGAGTTGTCATGCATCACAATTGTTAGAAAAGGAGTCGAGGGCGAAAGAGGGAAAAAACTGGTCCCAAGAAATGAACAGGCCTTTTATTGCATGGTCTGAGAGGGACGCCAAAGTGACCAGGGGCAGACAAAGTCAAAATGGCATACACACAATTGGGGGGGGGGTCTCCTTTTATAGGGGTCTTGGAGAGGGCTAGGAGAGATGGTACCTTTTAGAATTTGGGGCTGTTAATTAACTCATGTTGGGCTTTCTGATCAGGCCCAGATCCTTATCGTAATTTATTGTCTGGCCCGGTCTTTGTCCTGGCCACCCTTGAAACCATAAGGTTTCTCGGGAAGTGACTAGGAATGGGGGCAACTGCTATATTTTTCCTCCAACAATCAATTAGACAACATTTGATTTGGTTTGGTGTTTGGATTACATTCTCATCTATCTAATGTTTCAAATTGCTGCTGTTAACCTGATCCCATTGAGATAGTTCTTAAAAGTGCACAATAAGGGGAGCTCCGGTGGCCTAGTGGCAAGGAGCTGCAACTACAATCCCAGAGGCGCTTGGTTCCAATCTACCGGATGTTCTACTGGGGAAGGAGGGGCAGTCTCCTCCTGTACCAGTCAGATCTGATTTGCCGATACACTCACACAAAAATAATTTAAAAAAAATTTTTTTTTTTAAAATAAAGTGCACAATGTACAAAGTAGAGTATTTTGGTTTTGTTTTTAATTACGGGTGTTTTGGTTTGGGTTGTGGTTGTTTTTTTTTTAAGTTAAGTAGTATTACTGTTTGGCTTATAAGCAGACTTTGTGAGACCTTTTCTTGCTGGGTATCCACAATAAGGATCAATTCATTATCCCAATGACCACCTGCAGTGTAGCCGGTCTGTCCTCAGTCTAATTTCTCTAGATCACAGTCTTTAATCTGATCCAGCTGCCTCACCTCAGCATGTCCTGCAAGCATGTGGCGGCCTGTATCCTCAACGGCTTTGTGAACCATTCCAGGCAAACAGGGCACATCCCTGCAAGCAGGGGGCCGCCTGTATCCTCAATAGCTGTGTGAACCATTTCATGCAAAAAGGCACACTCCACAAGAGGAGTGACCAGTCTTGCCATTAAATTGAGCAGATTCAGGGGCAGAATGTGGGGGGTGGGTCTCACCACCAGAAGAAGAGGAAGCAGAGAACGGAGTTCATGTTCTCTGGAGTCAGAGATTCCTCCACCAGGGATCGTATCATGCTGTTAACAGAGAAGCTGTCTAGACTCGGGGATTGTATTTTGTTGCTAAATGAGAAGCTCTCTGCACAGAGGGACTGCATATTGCTGTTATCTTGGTATATAGCCTATTAGGGGTGTATCTGAGAAGTCCTTTGAACTGAGGCTCATAACTTGCTGTTAACTGATAAACTCTCTTGACTAAAGGATTGTATCTTGCTGTTAACCTGAACTATAACTTGTTAATTTCCCTAAGAAATCTCATAACCGTGAGTATGGTTCTAGGAAGTCTGTGTGGTTACTGCAACAGATTTCCAACCCAGGAGAACATGTCTGACTCAGGGAATTTGCTTTGGTGGATGCTCTTTACAGGGACAGTTCTCCCTTATGAAGGTCAGACTGGCTCTATTTATACCTTCCCAGACCTAATTTCCTTCAAATGTTGCTCTTGGTGGATCTTTACTCAACTGGTATGAAAATCTTTTTCTTTACAGCGATAGTGAAAAGTGAATGATGATACTGAAAATTGTTAAAGATTTTCTTTTACTTAGATACAAAAACTGCCTCGGAAGCAGTTGAAAAACCAAACCACATATTGCCCACAAATCTGGTGTGAAGAATCTCTTGAATGTGTTTAAGAGGAAGCAGGTCATTTTTGAGAATTGTGAGGTACCTAAGACTGCACCTAACACCAAAAACAAGACTAAGGTGTACCTGACCCATGCCAGGGTGTTTTCAGTCACTTTAAATGCATTTGTAAGTCAGACAATGAATAAGGTTGACAGAAAAAGAATCAAGCCTTTGAATTGTGATGTTGAGGTAGAGTACTGAATATCCCATAGACTCACTAAAGAACAGACAAGCACTGTCTAGGAGGAGGTCCAACCAAAGGGCTCCTTGGAGGTATGGATGGTGACACTTTGTCTCAGACACTCGGAACATGTTGTCAGGAAGGGCCCGTCCTTGGAAAAAGACATCATGCTGGAAAAAGTGGAAGGTCCGAAAAAAAGAGGAAGGTCTTCAATAAGACAGACTGACACAGTGCCTATAACAATGGGCTCAGCCATATCAGAGATCATGAGACTGGTGCAGGTCTCATGGTCTCTGACACTTTTGATCTCACTGCCACAGTCACTGTGTCAATTAATCTCATCCAGGGTCTTCCTCTCCTGCGCGGACCCTCTATCCTTCCAAGATATCCTTCTCCAAGGACTGGTACCTGGTGCTGACTGTGGAACGGGCCATCAACTACTCACATGCAAGTTCAAACTGAAACTAAAGAAAATGAAATCAAGTCCACAAGAACCAAAATATGACCTTAAGTCTATCCCACGTGAATTTAAAAACTATTTCAAGAACAGATTTGAAGCCTTGAACACTAATGAATGAAGACCAGATGAGTTGAGGGATGACATCAAGAGTATCATCCATGAAGAACGCAAAAGGTCATTATAAAAACAGCAGAAGAAGAAAAGACTGAGATGGATGTCAGAGGAGACTTTGAATATTGCACTAAAAGGCCAAGAAGCCAAAGAAAAGGGAAGAAATCAGGAAGCTAAAGAGCTGAATAATTTTAAAGGGCAGCTCATGAAGGCAAAGCAAAGTATTAAAATGAAATGTGCAAAGAGCTGAGGTCAGAAAACAAACTCACTTGGCACATCTTAAGCTGAAGAAATCGAATACATTCAAGACTCAAGGACAATACTTAAAGATGATATATAGGCAGAATATTGAATGATCTAGGAAGCATCAAAAGAAAATAAAAGGAATACACAGAATCACGCTAACAAAAAATATTGGCTGACAAAGAACAATTTCATGAAACAGCATATGGTCAAGAAGCAATGGTAATAAAGGAGGAAGTTCAAGCTTCTCTGAAGGAATTAGCTAAAAACAAGGTCCCAGGAATTGATGGAATACCAATACCAACTGACATATTTCAACAAAAAGACGCAGCCCTAGATGTACTCACCACGTTGTGCAAAGAAATGGCCAACTGACTGGAAGAGATCTATATTTATCCCCATTCCCAAAAGAAGGTGATCCAATACCGTGTGCTAATTATCAAATATTATCACTAACATCACATGCAAGCAAACTCTTGCTGATGATTATCCAAAAACTACTAGAACAATACTTTGACAGAGAACGGACAGAAACACAAGCTGGGTTTAGAAAAGGTCATGGCACTAGGAATATCACTGCCAAATCAGATTGATCTTGGCTGAAAGCAGAGTACCAGAGTACTATTTTTGTTTTACTGACTATGAAAAGGTATTTGATTGTGTGGATCACAACAAATTGTGGCTAACATTGAAAACAGAAATCCCAGAACACTTGATGGTGCTCATGTAAAACCCATGCTTTGAACAGGAAGCTGTCATATGAACACAGCAAAGGAACATTACATGGTTCAAAATCAAGAAAGGAGTATGTCAGGGATGTATCCTGTCTCCAAAGCTTCCCCCCCCTTTTTTAAATTTGATATTGGTTTGCTTACAAAGGTTGTAAACATTGTATTTCACACTCACTCTTTTCATTCACATTATATTTCATACAATCATTCCCATGCATTATGTTTTAGAAAATTAATCACCATTGGACCTTGCTCATCATTACCCCGTCTTTTCATCCAGACCCCTCCCACTTCCTTCACCTCCTCCCTCCACCCACCAAACTGTGGTTTCACCCCTATCCATCCTCAGCCTCACTCCCATCCCTTCCCCCCTTGGACTCCCATACATGTTTTACTAGTTATCCTTCTATTTTTATAATGGTTGTATGCAGTATTTGTCCTTTTGAGACTGAGTTAGTTCACTCAGCATAATGCTCTCCAGTCTCCCAAATTATGTAGTGTTTTGTGTGTGTGTGTTTTAAATCATTGCTCCTATATGCAACACTTATTAAAGACTTCAGGCCCTGACCTACAGGAGATACTTCAAGTTCTTCTCAGATTCTGTGAGCAAGTTTGTGTCATCTGCATAACACAGGTTCTTTATCTGAAAAACGGATCATTCAGGAGGGTAAACTTTATGAAGAATGTAGCATCAGAATTGGAGGAAGGCTCATCATAACCTTGTGTTATGAAAGGAAGATATTCAAATGGCCAACAGACACATGAAAAAATGCTCAAAATCACTGGTAGTAAGAGAGACGCAAATCAAAACCACGGTGAGATACCATCTCAGTCTAGTAGCAGTGGCAAAGTTTAACAGGACAGCAAGTAATAAATGCTGGAGAAGAAGTGTGTAGATAGGAACTCTTACACACTGTTGGTGAGATTGTAAAATGGTACAATCATTCTGGAAGGCAGTTTGGTGCTTCCTCAAAAAGCTGAACATAGAAATTCCATGTGACCCAGCTATTCCATTACTTGGAATATATCCTGAGAAAATGAGAACTGAAGTACAAATGGTGACTTGCACACCAGTGTTCATAGCAGCATTATTTACCATCACAAGAACATGGTAACAGCCCAGATGTCCAACCACAACCGTATGGATTGAGAAACTATGGTACATTCATACAATGGAATACTACGTGGCACATGGGAGCAATGATTTTGTAAACTATTACCTAACTTGGGAGGGACTGGAGAGCATTATGCTGAGTAAACGGATTCAGTCCCACAAGGACAAATATTGTATAAAACCATTATTGTAGAATGAGTATGAGGATCCAAATGGGGGGGGAGGGTAGAAGCAGAGGGGTGAGGTAGGGGTGGGGGTGGATTAATCATGGAGTTGTACAATTTGATGGGGGGTGAGGGAAATTGGAAGAAACTAATCTGAAAAATAATGTATTCAAATTTTGTTATTAGTATAATAAAAAATGGGGGGGAAGAATCTGTGTTATGCACATGATGCAACCTTGCTCACTGAATCTGAGGAGAACTTGAAGCATCTGCGACAGGTCAGGGTCCAAAGTCTTCAATATGGATTGCATCTCAACATCAAGAAAACAAATATTCTCACCACCAGGCAGCATCATGATAGGAGAAGAGATTGATGTTAACAATTTCATCTTGCTTCGATTCACAATCAACACTCTTTGCACCAGCAGTCAGAAAATCAAAAGATAATTTGCTTTAGGAAAGTCTGCTGTCAAGGACCTCTCAAGATTGCTAAAGAGCAATAGTGTCAATGTAGAGGTTAAAGAGCACTTGATCTAAGCCACGGTCTTCTCAATTACTTGCTGCGTATCTGAGTGCTGGACAACAAATAAAGAATGACAGAAAAAGAACTGATGCTTTTGAGTTATGGTTCTGGAGAAGAGGACTGAACATACCACAGACTGCTAAGAGAACAAACAGGTCTGTCCTGGAGAGGGTAAAACCAAGTTGCTCCTTGGAGGCAAGGATTTTGAAGCTCCATCCCATGTACTTTGAATATGTTGCCAGGAGGGACCAGTCCTTGGAGAAAGGATATGAGATGTAGTATATGAGATCCTTGCCTCTAAAGAACACCCTGAACGCATTTCATCCAAGACAAGATTTGTACGTTCTTTCAGTGATCCATAATTCAGTGCTGCATGGAGAAAATCTACTGTCAAGGACCTCTCCAAAGTGCTAAAGAGTAATGATATCAGCCTAAGGTGCATCCAATCCAAGCCCTAGGCTTCTCAATTATTTGTTATGTATCTGAAAGTTGGATAAGGAATAAAGATGACTGAAAATGAATCAATGCCTTTGAGTTGTTGTTCAAAAAAATACTACATAACGATACAAGAATTGATGCCTTTGACCTATGGCTTTGGAGAAGAGGGCTGACTGTCCTATGGACTGTCAAAAGAACAAACAAATATGTCTTGGAGAAAGTGCAACCAGGGTGCTCCTTGGAGGCAAGGACGGTGAGGCTTCACCTCACATACTCTGCAGCATGTTGTTAGAGGAGCTGGACCTTAGAAAGGAACAGCACACCTGGAAAGGCAGAGGGGTCAGTGAAAGAGAGGAAGACCCTCAAGAGGAGGGACTGACACAGTGACCGCAATGGCTCAAGTACACCAGAGACAAGGATGGCACAAACGAGGGCAGAGTTCAGGGTCATTGTTCATGGGCTGCTATGAGTAACAGCTGACTCTATGGCAAATGACAGCAACCACCATAACTTTAAAAACACATTTCCAGAACACTGAGTTTTCTTCAGTATTCATTTTCCATTGTCTTTCACATGCCTATAACAATTCAAAGCAAGTATAATGGCTTGGGTCATGTGCACCTTAGTCTTTAAACAGTACTCTTGAAATACACTTCAAAAATACTTTATTATGCACAGCCCTCATGCATACAATCATGATAGAGACTGAACAATAGAATTTTGTACAATCAATGATTTATTAATTGAAAATATTTTTTAAGA
>NW_006399867.1:2076089-2077305 GCF_000299155.1 Elephantulus edwardii | reverse complement strand
CCAGTCTGTGGCTTCCCTTTTTACCCTGTTAGAGAAGTTTCTGGATGCGCATAAGGATTTGATTCTTAGAAGGTCCCATTCATCTATTTTATCTTCTCCTGGTCGTAAATGAAAATATTTTTTAAAAAATAACTTGTGAGGGAGTTCTGGTGGCCTAGTGGTAAGAAGCTGCACTGCAATCCCAGAGGAAAACGGTTCGAATCCACCAGATGCTCTGCTGGAGAAGGAGGGGCAAAATCCTCCTGTACCAGTCAGATCCAATTTGACGGTGCACACAAAAAACAATTTTAAAAAAATTTTAAAAAGAAATAAATAACTTGTAATACATTCACTCACTCAAAAAATACTATGCAACAGTCAGGAGCAAAGATTTTGAAAAATACAATATAATGTGGGAGAGGCTGGAGAACATTATGCTGGGTGAACTAACTCAGTCTCATAAAGACAAATACTGCAAAAGACCATTACTGTAAAAATAGAAAGATAACTAGCAAAACATGTACAGGAACTAAAGGAGGGGAGAAGGGGGCACGGAGGAGTGAGGATGGATAGGTAGGGGTGTAACCATAGGCCTACACAGTCTGGTGGGTGGAGGGAGGCAGGAAGCAAATGGGGAAGAACAGGCGAAAAGACAGGGTAATAATGGGCAAGGTCCAGTGGTGATTAATCTTGTAAATGTAATGTTTGAGAATGAAGAATAGTGTGAAACACAATGTATATAAGCTTTGTAAGCAAACAAAAAATAATAAAAAGAAAATACCTTTTTTTAAAAAAAGAAAAAAGAATATTTTATTTGCATGTGAAATCAAAGATACCATAATTCTCACATTCTGTTGGATCACACACTCCCCCCCCCCCTTTTTTTTTCAAATAGGAACAGACATGGTTCTCTTCCAGTCAGCTGGCCAGGTCTCCTAAATTTTTTGGTATAGACTAATAAGTATATCCACAGTGGCATCTGTATGCTTAAGCACCTCAACTGGTATTCCACCAGTTCCTGGAGACTTATCTTTTGCCAATCCCTTCAGTACCTCTTGAACTGCTTCCTACAGTACAATTCATTAGTTCTTGATTATATGCTGCTTCCTGAAATCATTCAGTATTGGCTTATCTTTTTTCATACAGTGACTGTGTATTCTTTCCATCTACTTTTGATGTTTCCTACATCAAATTTTTCCATTTGCATTTAATATTTTGCCCAACATTATTAACATTA
>NW_006399867.1:2075142-2075694 GCF_000299155.1 Elephantulus edwardii | reverse complement strand
ACCCTACAACTTGTCTGATTTTCAGGTGTTAGTCATCCAATATATCAAATCTATTCTTAAATGGTTTTTTAATAATGGTAGAATAAAGGCAAGGTCTTATTTTGGCTCTTGTGGACTTTTTCTTTTTCTTCAGTTTCAATTTGAACTTGTACATAAGCAACTGATAGTCTGTTCCAGAGCTGGCCCTTGGCCTTATTCTGACTGCTGAGAGTTAGTTTTCCACTGTCACTTTCTACAGATGTATTCAGTTTGATTCCTGTGTCAGGCAAGATCTTTGTGTACAGTCACCTTTTATGTTTTTTGAGAAAGGTTTCTGCAATGAATAAATCATTGATTATACAAAATTCTGTCATGTGACCACCAGTCTCATCTCTGTCACCAAGGCCAAATTTTCCAACTACTAGCCATTTTTGTTTCCAACTTTTGTATGCCAGTCACCAATTACTATTAATGCATTGATAAAGTTTTTACTACATATACATATATGTATGTATGCTTTTGCCACAAACATATACATATACACACATATGCATATATATGACATTTATCTTT
>NW_006399867.1:2065160-2073957 GCF_000299155.1 Elephantulus edwardii | reverse complement strand
CAACAGTGAATAAGGGTTCCAGTTTCTCCACAACCTTGCCAGCATTTGTTGCTTGCTGTTCTGTTAAATTTTGCTATTCTGACTGGGGTGAGATGATCTCTCATAGTTGTTGTATGACATTTATCTTAAGGAAATAACTCACACACAGTAAGTCCTAGGTCTGTGGGTCACACCTCGAGAGAGAAGCTTCTCCTGACTTACACAAACAGCAGTAGAAGTTGATGAATCTTGTCAGCTGGTGAGGTAAGCTGGCAGATGGCTCAAGTCCTAAGAACTGAAGCCAGACGCAGAATCCGAATTGAGCAAAAGTTGAGCAAGCTTTGCCAGATTTCCAAATATATTTGTTGCAGATCATACACCAGGTTTAAGAGAAACAATGACAGTTTAAAGATTAACATGCACCTGAACCCACACCGTTGTACTTTCAATCCCTTCATATGCTGTGAAAGTTGGATAAAGAATAAAGACGATCGAAGAGCTGATGTTCTTAAATTAGGATGCTGGTGAAGAGCAATGACTAACTATACCTTCTTGTTGTTGTTCGGTGCCGTCGTTAGAAGACTCATGGCGACCCTATGAATGGCAGGCCTGAGCACTGTTCATAAAGTTTCTGGAGGCAAGCCATTTCGGAAGTGGATGCCACTCCTGCTTCCAGACTTGTCTTAGTTGAGAAGCTCCACCAAACACTGTCCACCGTGGGTAACCATTACCACATTTGGCACATCAGTGTCACAGTGTTCAGCATCACAGCAACCATGAGTTACCTCTGTGCAGCAATCAAAAAACCAAACAAGTCTGTCTTGGAAGAAGTGCCAATTCCTTAAAGTAAAGGATGGTGAAACTTTCTTATCTTATCTAAACATGTCCCACATACTTTCGGCCTTTTGTCTGGCAGGACCAGTACTTAGAAAAAGACAAGCTTAGAACAGTAGAGAGTAGATCAAAGATAGGAAGACCTTCAATGAGAAAGACTGGCACAGTGATTATAACAATGAGCATGTTGAGACTGTGAGCCTAGTTCAGGACAGGACAAGGTTCAGATCTATTGTTCACTACAATTTGGAGTTGACTTGATGGCACCTAACAAACAAATAAAAACAAGAGAACTCAGCCTCAGAGAACAATACCGTATGACCGAGTAGAACTGCCCTACAGAGTTTCCACGGTTGTATGTGGTCTTTTCCAATAGCAGACTGCCACATCTTCTCCTACCGACTAGCTGGTGGGCTTGAACTTGCTATCCTCTGGTTAAAAGCTGGAACATAACCAACACCATCATCTAACAGCAACAACAGCAATAAACTTTAGTGAAACTCCCCTTCAGTTGAGAGGTGGCTCATAGCAGACCTCATCAAGGAAATGATGACATCAGACCTCATCAAGGGAATGGTCACATCACAACTACCAAACCAGAGAATCACAGGCAGTCAAGGTGACACTCAACCTTAACCTTCAGTCACTGGGACTCGAAATGACTTGATGATCAGGCTTTTGTGTTTGTTTGCTTTAGTTAGTAGCCAAGTGGCTTAACTACTGTACCATGGATACCAGCCAAACCAACAGGAGTGGATTCCAACTCCAAGAAACCTTCCATCACATTTTCTAGGCTCTAAGTATTTATGGCAGGAGAGACTATCTTGGTTTTCTCCCAGAGAGCAGCTGGTGGATTAGAACCGCTGACCCTTTAGTTATCAGTACAATGTATAACTCACTCCACTACCAAAGGCAATGCTGTTGAGTCGTTTCCAACCCATGGTGATCCTCCATTGGTTTTCGAAACTGCACAGAGGAGACTGCCGGTCTTTCTCCGCAGAGCAGCTGGTGGACTTAAACTTCTGACCTTCTGGGTAGGAGACCAATACTATGCCACCAGGGTTCCTTTCTACCTCCCCCCCACTTCTTTTTTTGCACCTGCCCATGCCAAAGCATTTACCTCACCATCTCCTAAATATGCCAACAAAAACAGAACCATAAAGTTGGAAGAAACATATAGATACTGATCAGTCCAACTCACTCATCTGACAAAAGGAACAGCTTAAAAAAATACAGGAAGGAACCCAAAGGAGATAAACATTATTTCAGTCTAGAAAAACCCTGACTCTTTCCAACACATTCCAGAAAGGACTAGGCTTGAGTGCCTCCTTCACTCTTATCTCCTTCTTAAATGACTCAGGGAGGGAAAGAGATTAAATGGCTCTATTCCAAAGTTCAGAATGATTGGTCAACCAAAACCATCAAGTCATAGCTAGGACCTTTAGTGACATATTTAAAATGCATGTTTCAACTAACACATACTGATCCTTCATACGCAGAGATTTCTATTTTCTGTGAAAATGCCTCAGTAAAGGAGCTTCTTCTTTAGCCAAAGAACCAAGAGTTCACAGACTACAAGACTAAGTTGTCAATAATGGCTGCAGAGTTAACCTAAACAGCCTAGGTAAAAACAATCTGACCCTACTTCACATCATACAAAAAAGCTAATTCAAGATGGACCACAGCTACAAAAGTAAAAGTTTCGAGAAGAAAATATGGAATATGCAATCTGGGGACAGGCAAGTTTCTTAGGATACAGAATACAATAAACATATAAGAAAAAGTTTCATCAACTGGGCTTCATGAAAGTCAAAACTTCTACTTATGTCGAAGACCAGGAGAAAAATATCTATAAAATATATCTGACAACTTTTGAGCAAGTGCCAAACTGCCTTTCAGAGTGGTTGCACCATTTTAAAATCCCACCAACAATGTCTAAGAGTTCCTTTCTCGCCACATCCTCTCCAACAACTATTACTTGATGCCCTGTTAAACTTTGCTACTCCTACTGGAGTGAGACGGTACCTCATTGTGGTTTTGATTCACATCTCTCTTATTGCCAGTGATATGGAGCATTTCTTCATGTGTCTGTTAGAAATTCCATATGGCCCAGCTATTCTACTACTTAGAATATACCCTGAGAATATGAGAACTGAGGCACAATCTGACACTTGCACACCAATGTTCATAGCAGCATTATTCACCATTGCAAGAACATGGAAACAGCCCAAATGTCCAACCACAAACTAATGGGTTGAGACATTATGGTACATTCACACAATGGAATACTATGCAGCATGCAGGAGCATAATTTTGTAAATTACTACCTAACTTGGGAGGGACTGGAGAGCATTATGCTGAATGAATTAACTCAGTCCCATAAGGATAAATATTGTATAAAACTGTTATTGTAGAATGAGTATAAGGATCCAGGAGGGGTGGGAGAGGCTGGAAGCAGAGGGATGTGGATGTGCAGGGAGAAGGGGGGATTAATCATTGGGTTACACAATTTGATGGGGGGAGGGGTGGTGAGGGAAGTTGAAAGAATTTTTTCAAATTTGTATTTGAATTTTGTAAATAAACTAGTGAAAAAAACTAGTGACAAAACGCTCTCATCCAGAATATACAATGAACTCCTATAATTCAGTAGCAAGAAGGCTAACAATGCAAATGTTTTAATGGGCAAATATTTGAGAAGATAGTTCACAAAAGAAAATATAAAAATGGCCAATAAAAATGAGAAAAAGTATCCAACATCCTTAGTCATCAGAGAAATGTAAATTAAAAATCACAATTCATGCTACTACACACCCACTGGAATGGGTAAGACTGAAAGCTGACAACACCTAAGGTTGGCAAGGGCGCAGAGTGATCAGAACTCTAAAACACTGTGGTGGGAGTGTGATATTGACAACCACTTTGGCACTTTTCAAATAAAACTAAACATGCCTCACCCACTCTGTGAGTCAGCAATTCCACTCCTAGATATTTACCCAAGCGCTATGAAAAGTCCATCAAAAAGACGCATGCAAGAAGGCTCCGAGCTGCTCTGCTCATCAGACCCAAACTGGAAATGGCCCAAGTGACCAGCAATAAAATCATGAATTGGCAAACTATAGCATGTTCATACCATGGACCTGCTGTTGCTGTGTGCTGTCTAGCCTTCAGCAACACAAATAAACAAGCTATTCACATGCACACCGCAACTGCAAGACATTTCAAAAGCATAGTGAGTGCAAGAAGTCTTGTCAAAAGACGTTAACTGGCGAGCTCTGGTGGCCTAGTGGCAGAAAGCTGCACTGTAATCCCAGAGGTGAGCAGTTCAAATCCACCAGAAGCTCTGCTGGAGAAGGGGGTCAATCTCCTCATGTACCAGTCAGATTTCATTTGATGGTACACACACAAAAAATAATAAAAATACTGTTTAAAAGGGATATACGATTAGATATTATTGTTATGATAGGAGTCCAGAACGAAGGTATCATAGTGGAGTGGACTTGAGAGGAGGGATTAAACTGAATAACAAAGAAAGAATTTTTTCTTGAACTTTTCAAAAAGAAAAGCAAATTGGGGGGAGGAGTGGGCAGGGAGAAAAGTGCAACAATGAAAGAGTGGAAATCTAAAGTCTCTGTAAACTTCCATTAAAATAAAATTTAAAAAAATAATAATAAAAATAAAATCTAAATTTTTTTTAAAAAGACACTAATTGCTTGACTTCAATGATACGAAACTCAAGAACAAGGTGATTGAAGATGGGGAAAATCCGAACAGGGATTATCTTCAGGGATGGGAGGACAGTGGACAGGGATGCCTGCGAAGGAGCAGGAGGAGGCTTTCCAGGGTGATGGTAATGGACTGTGTCTTGAGAGGGTATCAGGCTACATGGGGATCTGCACTTGTCAACAGGAAGCAAACAGAATATTTAAGATCACTGTATTTCACTGCAATTTTTTTCTTTTAAAAAATGTAACTGAACATTGAACTTGAGTGCATAATATGTACCTTGTGAAATGAATGAAGTCTGTAACTTACTTTGAAAAGCATTAAAGAAAATAAGATGGATTAGTGAACAGTGAAAGACATGGATAGGTGGGTATTGTCAGTTGCTGTCAAGTTAATACCAACAGCTCCTCAGAGTTTCCAAGCTCGTGACCTTTCAGAAGCTCACTGCCAGGCCTGCCTTCTGAAACACACATGAGGGGGTTTGATGTGCCAATCTTTCAAGTAGTGGTTGAGCATTTAATTCCTTATGTCACCCAGGAAGTAGATTTGTAAGAAGCTAAGTAGCACCAAAACTTTATAGTGCCATTTCTGTAAAACGGGACTGACATCGGGGTTGGGGGGAAACTAAGAGGGGATAAATAATGCATACTGCATTGAAACAGATAAGGAAGAGAACTGTTTAGAAGGAACATATGATTAGGTATTATTGCCATGACAATAGTCCAGAATGAAAGCTGCATAGTGGAGTGGAGGCAGGGGGGACTGTATAACAATGAAAGAATTTTTTTTTTCTATTCAAAGAGAAAAGCGAACTGGGGGGAGGGGTGGGCAGGAAGGCAAGTGTGCAACAATGAATGAATGGAAATCCAAAGTCTCTGTAAACTTCCATTAAAATAAAAGAAAAAATAAAGAGAAAAATTTTATAACCATAAAAAAAAAAGCTAAGTAGCAAAATGTTCACTGGATGATCTAGGAAGTAGGGTTTGACATGATGTTCACTATATAACTCTTTCAACTTTTTTGTATGTTTGAAGATGTACATAATAAAATACTGTTTCTCACTGTAGAGTTGGTATCAACTCCTATCTGACCCTCCAACAAGTTTTCAGAGGTTGTAAAACACAAAAAAGGAGACTGTTCGTCATTCTCCCTTAGAATAGCTGGTGGATTCAAATCATCTGCCTTTGGGTTGACAGCACAACTCCCTACCCACTAGGCCACCAGGGCTCCCTAACATAAGACTGGAGAAAAAAGTCCAAAAGAATTATAGTTGCCCAGGCACCTTACGCCTTCTTTTGCATTTACCTAACTTAGATGAAAACCATAATTGTGTTTAAATACTGAGTGGGAAAAGGGCCATATGTCAAAGGAATAAACTTGAACCTGACAAAATTTAGTAGAGAACCCAGAAATTTATTCTCTCAGATGATGAAGGGTGTAATTATTCATGGACATGGGCTTTTTTATCCTCACACTACAAGAATTAATGGGAGAGAGAGGACAGCCAGGTGGGAATGGATGGACAGGGTCATCGAAATCTGATCATGCCCAAACCAGGAATCTCCTACAGGGGCTTTTTCATTTGTCCATCTGTCTATTCTAACGTTATTCCGAATTAGGTTGATTCAAGGAAAAATAAATAAGAACATAAAGGAGAGCTCTAACCATCTTAAATGACATGACCTGAACAAGGAATCCCCAGTAATACTCAAGTTCATTCTGGTAAATGATTGATGTGCTTTGACAGACTGATTCACAACTAATTGTGCAAAAAGTTCCAAAGCCACACCATAAACAGACCCAGTTAGTCATTATAGTAAAATAAGATCACCTTTTTTCTTTTCTGCAAGAGGCTCTACTATGCTTCCTGGCATCAAAACAGGTGAACACTGGTGCTTACCCTTGATGATTGAAAATGCCTAGAGATCTGGGGAAATTGAGTGATGGGAAGTTTCCACTTGAAACCAAATTCCTGTCTCACCTCTCCCTAATCAGAGGTATTTATTAAAAATCCTACTCCTCCCCTACCTCCTGGGGTATTAGAGAACAATGGAAATGAACTAAAAGCCCAAGCCCAATAAATTTTTCCTGAAGTTAAGATCCAAACCAGCCCTGTTCACTCAACCACCTCCAGACCAAGGACCTCCAGGGTTTAGATGTGACGATAATGGCCTTGAGGAATTCCACAGGCTCATGTGCTGAATAAGCAGCAACACTGTCACATTAGATTCTGTTTAAGATACAGGTGAGTATGATAACAACACTTTTAATGGGGACCTAATGATTTTACTGACGTGGGTCTAGAAGTTTCTCTTTTAACCCCTTTGGCAGCAGTGGTGACGTGAAGAGTCCTTCACAGTGCTCTGCTCTCGGGAGGGTACATTCCCAGGACAGGCACTCAGTCCCTTGTCTTGAGGCTCTGTTCTTTCTAGAAACCAAATGAGTCCTCACCTGTGCGGCCCACTGGATCTGCGTGTGCCAAGCTCCCAGCAATGCATCGTAGAGTCCGGTGAGTTGCTGGTCCAGGGGAAGGTCACTCTGGCACAACTCCTGCCAGGTTGCCAAGAGCTGTAGCTGCAAAGACAGAATAAAAGGGGCTTTACTACGCATCCCTGCTAACATTTCCTGCCTGCTACCAGTGCAAGCAGACCAAGGAAGTTGACTCACTGCAGAGAAAAGTGGGGAAATGCCCCAAACATCATTGACCCAGCCTCTCCGCTCACCATCTAAAGCTTGAATCCACTGCCCTCCACATGTTCTTCCCCTGTGTTCTCGTCCTGTCCCACAAGTATGCCACACTTCACCCAACACACTACCTTCTCTGAACAGACCTTGCAAGAAGACAGGAGTCCATGTTCCGAGACCATGGCTTAAAGACACGCTAGCAGTGGATTTGAAGGAATTAAGATCAGCCCAGCAAACTTTTGTGTTTTTCAGTAACCTACCTCCGACAATCGTAGAAAACATGTTATGCTGTGTGCTTAATAAAACCCAAGTCTTGTGCACACCCATGTTTATTGCGGCTTTGTTCACAATAGCAAGGAGTTGGAAACAACCTAAGTGGCCATCAACAAACGAATGGATAGAGAAGCTGTGGTATATATTCACACAATGGAATACTGCGCTGCATTGAAAAAACAAGGAACTCAGGCAATAGTATTCAAAATGGGTGATCCTGAAGGACATTATGCTGAGTGAAATATCTCAGTCACAAAAGGACAAATACTGCATGGTGCCACTGTTACAAATCAGGACTGACATCGGGGTTGGGGGGAGACTGAGAAAGATGAGTTTAACAATGTATACTGCATTGAAACAGATGAGGGAGAAAACTGTTTAAAAGGGATATGTGTTTAGGTATTTTTGTCATGACGGAGTCCAAAGCGAAGGCTGCATAGTGGAGTGGAGGAGGGGGAGATTATAAAACAATGAAAGAATTTTTCTTTTACTTTTCCAAGAGGGTGGTACACTGGGGGGAAGAGTTGGGAGGGGAGAAAAGTGCAACAATGAATTAATGTAAATCCAAAGTCTCTGTAAATTTTCACTGAAATTAATAATAAATTTAAAAAGAAACAAAACAAAAAAAAAAGAGAAAGAATATAGTTGGTATGGAAACAGTCCAGATGTCCAACCACAATCGAATGGATTGAGAAATTATGGTACATTCACACAATGGAATAATATGCAACACACAGGAGCAATGATTTCGTAAATTATTGCCTAACTTGGGAGGGACTAGAGAGCATTATGCTGAGTGAAATAACTCAGTGTCAGAAGGACAAATATTGTATAAAACCATTATTAGAATGAGTATGAGGACCAAGGGGAGATTAATCATGGGGTTGTACAATTTGATAGGGGGATGAGTGAAACTGAAATAATCTGGTCTGAAAACAACGTATTAAAATTTTGTAAATAAACTTGTATTGAAAAAAAACAAAACCGAACACCCAAGTCTTGAATGGCCCTTAGAAAAACAAAAATGAGGAGAATGGAAACAACTTTTCATATTTATATTGGATCTCTCAAATCAAGATACTGAAAACAAATTTCATTTTCACGCTCCAGATGGCAATTACATGAGTTCAGATTGTGGACCGAGAGCACCCTCTACTGACTAATTTTAAAAAAGGAGTCAGAAGGTTAGGAGGCAAGTATTTTTTTTCCCTTTTTTATTTTATTAATTTAGTTTGTTTATTTTTCATTTCAATGAACATCTACAGAGATTTTGGAATTCCATTCATTCATTGTTGCACCCTTC
>NW_006399867.1:2021267-2064419 GCF_000299155.1 Elephantulus edwardii | reverse complement strand
TCTCTCTCAGGGCTAGGGATTTTGAACATTTCTTCATGTGCTTGTTGGCCATCTGAATGTCTTCCTTGGTGAAGTGTCTGTTCATATCCTGTGAGGCAAGTATTTTTTACCTCTGAGTCTGAAATGGGAATTCTGCAGATCAGAATTAAAGGTAACACAAGCTCACAGGTATTCACAGCTTCTCACCTTGTGGTGTTTATAGTAGTATGCAAGAAGTTGGGGCATCCGGTCAATTTCCATAAAAACCTTCACAAAGACTTTGGCCTGATCTAAAATGGAACACAAGAACACAAAACATTACCACTGCCAGGCTTTCTGCTGCAGCCAAGACAAAGAATTTGCCAGGTTCAATGTGACTGTATATAAGCAAGTATCCAGAAGCTCTTACACAGAACAAAGTAATTCAGGGTGGGAGATAGCAAAACTGAAAAACAAAGAATGAAGCCTGGAACTCAGTGATTAGAGAATGCATTCACAATGCATTTTAGTATCAAGTGGCATCATTCACACAACCAAGTCTACACATCAGCAAGCTTATCTTAAGACACTAGGGGTAAAATACATTCAAATTAGGGCAAAACCGGGGGGGGGGGTTGGAAGCAAGTACAGGGTGCACAGGTAGGGGGGTCCTCATTGTCAAGGCGTCAAGAGCCTCCTTAAATTATGCTCCCTCGAGCCTGACTTGCCTCACCCTTGTTGTGGCTCTGATTAGAATCATAGTGTCTAAGACAGAAGGGATGTAAAATAACTCATCAACAGGCCTCACTCAGTAGGGGAGAAAAGTGAAGCTCAAAGAGCTTGAAAGTGTCAAGGGCAGGGACAGAACTGCCAGCATACAGTCCAAACTGAGCCAAAGGAATTGCTGGGTTCTGACCATTCCTGACCTAAAAACCCAAGCAATCTGATGACTCAATCTAATATTCTGAAGAACTGAGAAACAATGATAGGCTTTTATCAGATGGCAAAATCAAATCAAGTTCATTCCTGCTCCTAGGCTTCTATTTAGGTCAAGGGAGCTCTGGTGGCCTAGTGGCAAGAAGCTGCGTTGCAATCCCAAAGACAAGGGGTTCCGATCCACCAGCTGCTCTGTGGGAGAAAGATGGACAATCTCCTTAACTGTCTCTGAAAAACCTTTAGAAGGTCAGCTATGGGGTCGGTTCTGACTCAAAGGTACATCACAACAAGGATAATCTGGCTTGCCGTAGTCAGAGAGGACTTTCCTACTTCATTCTAATGCAGTCAAGTTGAAACTGACTGCTGGTGGATTCGAACTTCCAGAGAAGCACCACCTTTGGGTCAGCAGTGTATCCTTGATGGGTTAGACCACCACAGCTAGCCACCCTAACTAGGGATTCCCATCTGCTTTCACTCTTTCTTAGAAATTAGCATAATAAACACTCAATAAGTGTATTAAATTAATGGTTCTTTAATACAGCACCATTTTTCCAATTTTAAGGGGCATGTCCATAGTGAAAAAAGTATAGTAGGTAAGATGGAAAAGATTGCCTCTAACTCCATCACATTCTGTTAACATGTTGGTTGTTCAAAATGTGTACTGGTATGAAGATAGAATTACAATTTTTTAAGTTTCTAACCAACAGAATACATTTTGGGTTTTTGTTTGTTTGTTTGTCTATGTCTTAGGGAAACAGAGATGAGATGAGCCCTGTCCCCAAGGCCTTCTAATTTGGTGGGACAGAAAAACTGGCAACCTCCTCAGGGCTTGAATAGACTTTGTTATTTATTAAAACTAATAATAAAAGTTTGGAAGCACGAGCAGCATCCAGTTCTGTAAACAGCTTGTGCCTCCGGACACCCTATGAACCTGGAGAAAGGATGAAAGTCACACAAGTGGGGAGCTCTGGTGGCCTAGTGGCAAGGAGCTGCAACTACAATCCCAGAGGTGCACGGTTCGAATCCACCAGATGCTCTGCCGGGTAAGGAGGGACAATCTCCTCCTGTACCAGTCAGATCTGATTTGACGGTACACGCACACAAAAATAATAAAATAAAAATTAAAAAAAAAAAAGTAAAAAAAAGAAAGTCACACAAGTGTCGAGGACTTTCATTCACAGGAACACTATGAGTCGCCTATGGCTCAATGACACTTAACAACAACAATAATAATAATAAAATAGAATTTGCCAATACAGTAAACCCAATTAGAAAAAAACATTTAAGAACTTAAAAGGCAAAGGAGCTCTGATATGGCCTAGTGGCAAAAAGATGAGCTGCAATCCTGAAGGCACACAGTTCAAATCCATCAAATGCTATCCTAGAGAAGGAGGGACAATCTCCTCCTGTGCCATCTGGATCCAATGTGACGGTAAATACACACACACACACATACACACACACATACACACACACACACACACACACTCTCTCTCTCTTTCTCTCTCTCTCTCTCACACACACACACACACAAACTTAAAAGCCAAAAATATGAGATGTCAACCTGTGTAGAGGGACTGAAGCTTTCTAATTGAATGTATAACATGAAATTACGATTACTTTTAACACTGGAGGAATTTCAAAGTGCATACAACTAAAAGTAAAAGAAAACTACATTGTGGCAATCGGTGAGAAAAAGGATTACTAACAGTCACCCTTACTTCATGTAGGGGGACAAGTTATTAGACTAATGGCAACAGCACAACAGGAACAGAAATTATGACTCTTCAAGTACTGGGAAGAAGATAACCAATATCACTGAACAATTTTTAAGACATTATTGAATGGGAATGCAAAGGGTTGTTCAAAACCTCACTGAAAACACAATAATATATTTTTTTTAATAAATGAAACTCAAGAAAATGGACGGCATGGGAATGTTACCAATTCAATCTGGAAAACACACAGAGCACCCCTTTGGAGCATGGCCACCTGCTGAGGACGACAGGGTCTTGTGGCCGACGTGTTCTTTTTACCGCTTTCCTGACGACAGAACCCGGGTTTCTCCAGGGAGATGTGCCCTGCCCTCAAGCACTCCTTCTCCATCTAAATGCTTCAAGGGGCGCTGATTCCGTGCACGGCTCCAGGAGTGTGACTGGGGCTGGTCAACCAGAGCCTCACATCTACCAGCCTAAAGTGATTGATTCAGGGATGCAAAAGTCTGCACCTCAAGTCCTTGTTTAGGCTGTGAAAACAGCTGTCTAGAACTAAGAGTCAACAAATGAGGACTTACTTACAAGTAAAGCCAACACAGGAAGGGACAAGCTAAAATATGGCAAATAAAATATGGCAAGAGAGAGAAAGAGAAAGATGGGGTCCAAATGATATAGTTTGCACTCCTGGATCAAGCCAGACCTGAAGGAAGTCACTCTTGCATTTCTTAATTCTATTGACTCAGTTCCATAAACCCATATATTCTTAATTTGATTGAGTTTCTGACACTTGCGACCAAATATTTCTAAACTGAAACAAGTCTCAAATGTAAACAAGATGTGGTTCATCTCCCAGCACTATCAACCAAAACTTTAATACACAAACAAGTTTTTACCATTATATAACTAAAGACTGACTATGAATTACAAACCATCAAAATATAAACTTACAGCACTAGGGGAAACAGAAGAGGTACCAAAAATTCACCAAAAAAAGCTATTCTCTTTTTTTTTTTAGGAGACTCAGGTGTGTCTGATATAGGCCATGGTCTTTGCTATCACTTGTTAGGCATCAGAGAGTTGGACAATGACTAAGGAGGATAGATGGAAAATTGATGCCTTTGAGCTGTGGTGCTGGAGAAGAGTATTGAGGGTACCATGGACTGCTAGGAAAACAAACAGATTCATCCTGGAGAGGGTTAAGCCAGGCGGCTCCTTAGAGGCAAGGATTCTGAGGCTCCGTCTAACATACTTTGTAAGGAAGGAGCGGTCCTTGGAGAGGGACAACATGCTTGGGAGGGTGGAGGGACAGCACAGGAGGGGAAGGCCCCCTATGAGGTGGACTGATTCAGTGACTGGGGTAATTGGGATGGGAGTGTCAGAGGCAGTGTGACTGGCACAGGACAGAGCAGGGTTTAGGGCTGTTGTATATAGTGTTGCTATGAGTTGCAAGCAACTTGACGGCACATAGCAACAACATATGATAACCTATTCTATTTAGACATGTTGTTGTTTTCCATAGAGTTGGAAGTGACCCATAGCTGACCCTCCCTCCGGCAGGTTTTCAGGGCAGTTAATCTCTTCCTTCTACAGAGCAGCTGGTGGCCTCGAACCACGTGCCTTCAGGACTGCAGTGCAGCCTCTGCCACTAGGACACTAGAGTGTGTGTGTGTGTGTGTGTGTGTGTGTGTGTGTGTGTGTGTGTGTGTTTATCTGTATATATGTATATACAGATATGTGTGTGTAGGTGTAAATATGTATATATGTAAGTGTGTGTGTGTGTGTGAGTATATATATATGTCTGTGGATAGATAGATAGACAGACAGACAGATATAGTACTCTTAAATCTCTGCTTAAAACAATTCTTCTGTATCAATCTGTACAACCACTTGCTTCCACCCTCAGTGTAGACACTCAGGCATTGCTTATGAGCCCCTTCTGCTGCTCTTATTCTTAGTTATTCCCCTTCCCTGAACAAACGGGATACTTGAGTTGAATGTACAAGTCTGAGTAATAGAGGCATGGACAGTATTAAAGGCTTCCCATATGTCCACATGCAGAAGAGATGATAACTCCAAGAGAAATTTCATTGTGGATAATGTTGGAGCCCCACTTTAAACTCTCTGGACTCTTTCCAAAGCTTTACCATTTATATAGTTTTGTCCTACTTATTTCTATCTCTATTCATGTAATCTCACTTTAACCATGGATTTCCATAAAAAGAAATAAATCTGTCTTGGCAGAAGTATGGCCAGAATGCTTCTTGGAGGCAAGAATGGTGAGATTTCATCTCACTGTCTTTGGTCTTGTTACCAGGAAGGACTAGTCCTTGGAGAAAGACATGATTCTTTATAAAGCAAGGGTCAGAGAAGAACAGGAAGCCCTTCAATGAGATGGACTGCTGCATGACAGCAGCAATATGGTGCAGGACTGGGCAGGGGTTCGTTCACTGTCACACACAGAGCTGTTACGAGTCGAAACCATGTTAACAGCACGTAGCAATAAAAGAGGTTGCATTTTAACCTCACACTATGGAGAAACTGCCAACAGAATAGGGAAGATGGTCAAGATCACAGCGTAAGGAGAGACAAGATCATCTCTTGGCTAGGCTCCTGACTATTACACCTGTCTACAGGGAGTACTGGTGGGGTGGTTAACTAAGCTGCACTGCTAATACAATTCTGCTCCTCTGCCAGTCTGAATCCACCACTTGCTCCATGGAATAAAGACGGGCAATCTCCTCTCGGGCCATTTATGGCCTAGGAAATCTGCTGGAAGGTCAGGTATGAATCAGTTCCAACTTAACAACAAAGAAAATTGTTTGAGGTTATGCCTGCCTAAAACGGCAACTGATTAAGATATTTCACTCAGTATAATGTCTTCAAGATTCACCCATGTTGTTTTAAAGTCCATTATTTTTTCAGTATCACATAATATTCCATTGTGTGGCTGTACTATAGTTTTTCTATCCATTTGTTTTATTGAAGGGCATCTGGGCTGTTTCCATCTCTTCACTATTGTGAATAACGCTGCAGTAAACACGGGTATGCATATATCTGTTCATGTCACAGGTCTAGTTTCTTTAGGGTATATTCACAGTAGTGGGATAGTTGGGTCAAACGGCTATCTCTATTTCCAACTAGAGCTATCTGAAAAGGATGGATGATTAGACATTATATGTATGACAATAAACAATCTGAAACAAGACAGGTATTACAATGTGAACTGGGGGAAAGGGAGGAAGGAAAATGTGTATCAATGAATGAAAGAAAACCCATCCTTTCTGTAAACTTTCACTAAAATCACATTTTAAAAAAATGTATAAAATAGAAGTAAAATTACAATTGACAAGATTCTAAAAGCTCTGATGGCAATTAGTAAGGAGATGTGCTGTCAACTCGAAGGCAAGCAGTTTGAGTCCACCAGTTGCTCTGAGGAAAAAAGGTGACCAATCTCCTGTGGGATTTACAGCCTGTGCAAATCCTCTGGAGGGTGGGCTGGGAGTCGGCACACAAGAAGGAGCCTAGCTAGTCCAGGCGAGAGATAGAGAACAGAGGACTCTAGGGTCAAGCTGTAGGGGAAAAAGAAAGACCCAAAAGAGCATCTTATTCTCATGACAGAACATTCCAGGAAAAATATTAAAGACTAAAGATGACCATAATCTCAGAGGCCACTGAGATCAAGTGACATAACATAGTCCACAAAAGCAAGGTTCTTACATCCTGCTCTGCTGAGTAATGACTGGGGTCTTAAAAAGTTTTGCATCTGTCTATGGGACAACCACTGGTTTCTCCTCTCCAGAATGAAGGGGGGGGGGGGAGCAAAGACGCATAGAAACAATTAGTCCAAAGGATTAATGGGAAGTGTAATCTTCAACTTCCAACACCCTGTGACCAGAAGAACTGGCTGGTGCCTGGCTATCACCACTCATATTTCTAAAAGGGATCATAACTGAAGGCCCTGGATAGAGTAAGTGAAAAATGTAAAATAAAATTCTAGAACAAAAATGGCCAGGTTTACTGGTACATCAAGTGAACATGTCATAATGTCTCAATCCACTCGTTTATTGATGGACATTTGGGCTGTTTCCATGTTCTTGTTATTGTGAACACTGCTGCTACCAACATCAGTGCTCAAGTCTCCATTTATGTCTCAGTTCTGTTTTCCTTGGAGTATATTCCTAGTACTGGAATAGCCAGGTCATATGGCATTTCTATATTCAGCTTTTTGAGGAAACACCGAACTGCCTTCCAGAGTGGTTGCATCATTTTACAATTCCACCAACATAAGAGTTCCAATCTCTCCACATCCTCTCCCATATTTACTCGACTGGAGGATTCAAACCTTTCCAAGGCACTCTAACCACTCGGCCAGCAAGGCTCCTTTGCTAAAGTAGTTGGGACTAAAATACAACGAGGTCTGCAATTTTCCTAGAAATGTATTAGAAATTAAGATAAGGAAAATCCTTTGGCAGCTCTCCAAAAAAAAAAAATATGACCCAGCAATCCCAATCCCAGGAGTAAGCCCAGAAGAAGTGAAGGCAAACACACAAAGGACAACCTGTTCACCAGTGGTCACTGCACCACATTTTACGACAGCTAAAGGAGGAAACTGTGTAAATGCTCACTGACAAATAAAGAAACAAAATATGTATACACAATCTGTACACCAATGTTCAGAGCAGTGCTATTCACCATCACAAGAACATGAAACAGCCCAAATGTCCAACCACAATAGGATGGATGGAGAAATGATGGTACATTCACACAATGGAACACCATGCAGCACACAAGAGCAATGATTTTGTAAATTACTACCTACCTTGCGAGGGACTGGAGAGCATCATGCTAAGTGAACTAACTCAGTTCCATAAGGACAAATACTGTATAAGAACATTATGGTAGAACATGTATGAGGACCCAGGGGGGAGGAGTAGAGGGCTAAGGATGGGAGGGGGAGAATATTAATCATTGGGTCGCACAATTTGATAAGTGGAGGGAGGAGAGGGTGAAGGAAATGGGAAAGATCTGGTATGAAAACCAACGCATACAACCTTTGTAAATAAACCAGTATAACATTTTTAAAAAATAAAACCAATGTATACACAGATATCTCATTGCTGTCAAGTCAGAACTGACAGCTG
This sequence comes from Elephantulus edwardii, assembly GCF_000299155.1. NCBI lineage: Eukaryota > Metazoa > Chordata > Mammalia > Macroscelidea > Macroscelididae > Elephantulus > Elephantulus edwardii. The sequence goes on along the minus strand of NW_006399867.1, from coordinate 2,056,669 downwards.
ATCCTCCAATGGGTTTTCAGAGGCTAAAAATTGCATGAGATGAGACTGTCCCGTTTTCCTGGTGTATCTTTGGGTTGGTGGCATCACTTCCTACCCAGCAGGCCATCAGAGCTCCTTTGTATATACAGATTGTTGTTGTTGCTGTTGTTGTGTATTGTAGAGTCGGAATTGACCTATAGCCAACCCTCTGGTGGGTTTTTAGAGGCAGTTAATCACACAAGAGGAGAATGCCAATTCTTCTCTCACAGAGCAGCTGGTGGCCTCGAACCTCGTACCTTCGGGATTGCAGAGCAACTACTTGCTACTAGGCCACAAGAGCTCCCTTGTCTACAGACAGTGGAACATTATTCAGCCATAAAGAAAGATAAAGTTCAGGTACATGCTATAACACAGGATAAACCTTTAAAGCATCATTTGGAAAGAAATAAGGCAGCTGCAAAAGGACAAATACAATATGATCTTATTCATATGAAAGAAAGAAATACATAGAGGGGGAAGGTTACTCATGGTGACCAGGAATGTGAGAGGGGGAAGTCGGGTTTTTGCACTTAGTGTCTAGGTGGCACTAAGTGTATGTTAACAATAGTAGAATAATGCAGAAAAATGTAATCAACATCACTGCATGTTACATGAAGGAACTGTCCAACTAGCAAATGTTTTGTTATGTCTATTTCAACAACACTCTTGGTACCAGCAGCCAGGAAATTAAAAGATAAATTGAACTGCTGTCAGGGACCGTTCCAAAATACTGAAGAGCAACGACGTCTGGAAACTAAGGTGTGCCTGATACAGGCCATCATCTTTGCCATTACTTGTTATGCATCAGACAGCTGGACAACGGCTAGGGATAATAAAAGGAGAGTTGATGTCTTTGAGCTGTGGTATTGGAGAAACTGAATATACCATGGACTGCTAAGAGAACAAATAGGTTCATCCCAGAGAGGGTGAGACCAGGCTGCACCTTGGAGGCAAGGATTCTGAAGCTCCGTCTGACATACTTTGGACATGTTGTAAGGAGGGACCAGTCCTTGGAGAGGGACATCACACTTGGGAGGGTGGAGGGACAGCGAAGGAGAAGAAAACCTTTGATGAGACGGACTGATTCAGCGACTGGGGTAATGGGGATAGGCGTGTCAGAGACAATAAATTGGCACAGGATAAAGCAGGGTTTAGGGTTATTATACGCAGGGTCACTATGAGACTCAGGCGACTCAATGGCACGTAACAACAACAATAATTTCATCACAGTCAAATTAGTTCATTCATTTAGGCAGATTGACAAGTGGATAAAGGGATGGTAAGTAAAAGGTCACATAGAGAAGAAATGTGACAAATGATAATACAGTAGAGTCTAGAGGTGTGCTTACTACCGAATTCTTTGAGCTCTTCTGTATGTACAAAAATGTTTAACATTAAATCGGGGGGAAATCTAACCAATCAGCAGTTAGAGACTTTCCACCAATCTCAATCTTTTCATTAATCATAAGACATTGTAAAGCCTGGGATGCTGGCAAGCCCACAGCTGTAAGGAGACATATGGAGAGGAGAGAACAGGTGCGCTCACCTACAGACTGGCACGTGAGTGCCGCGATGATGTGGGGGCTGGCCAGAGCCTCCAGCCTGTTCTTCAATGCTTCCAAGTGCACGCACTTTTCCGAGTAGTCCGGTGTATCCACAAGCATCATCAAACTGTTCTGCATCCCTGAGAGCTTGTTAGAAATCAGGATGATGTCCTAGAAAAAGGCAACAATAGAGAGTACTTATCAAAAATGTCTTCCTACTTTAATTAAGCATGAACAAAATACATGAGCAGGCAACTCATAAAATAAAATTTAAAAAATGACCCACAATCATAATAGGCTCAATGATTGCTGCTGTTTCACCTGTTGGGCTGGAAGTGACTCATAACTGATACGCTGGAAGGTATTCAGAAACAGCAAATTACACAGGAAGACACTGTCCACTTTTCTCCCACAGAGAAACGAATGGATTTGAACAATCTGCCTTTGGGTTGGCAGCACAACTCCTTACCTCTAAGCCACCAGAGCTCTCAAGTTTAGAGTTAAATTAGATGTTATTGTTGTGTGTTATGAGAACCAATTCATGAATGACTCTCCAGAGGGTTTTCAGAGACAATAAATCACATGACAGGAGACTGCCCATCCTTCTCCCGCAGAGCAGCTGGTGGATTCAAACTGCCTACCCTTAGGATTGCAGCACAGCTTCTTACCGTTAGACAACCAGAGCTCTCTTAAAAAAGTTACTAGAAAGGGAGCTTTGGTGGACTAGTGTCAAGAAGCTGTGCTGCAATCCTGAAGGTGCGTGGTTTGAATCCACCAGATACTCTGCTGGAGAAGGAGGAGCAATCTCCTCCTATGCCAGTTGGATCTGATTCAATGGTACACAACAAGAAAAAGATTAAAAAAGTTACTAGGACATAATAAAAGGAATCCTTCTCGTTTTCTTCTTTGCATTTTTCTGTAGTTTCCAAACCATTAAGGGATACATAATTCACTTTGTGATTAGAAAAATATCATTTCATAAAAAGTAATTAAGAGGCACTGTATTTCATTTCAGCATTTGGCAGGGATCCATGATGGGTCAGACATTGCATTAGAAGTTGGAGATGCTAAGAGGAGCATGGTCAATTTTAATTTTTTTTTTCTTTAAAGATAACTTTGTGTGTGTGTGTGTGTGTGTGTGTGTGTACTGTCAAATCAGATCTGACTTCTACAGGAGGAGACTGTCCCTCCTTTTTCCAGCAGAGCATCTGGTGGATTTGAACCACCAATTTCAATTCTTGAGTTCATAATGTACGTACTGAAATGATAAAGGTTATGCCGTCATTTGAAAGCATGGTTCAGCTGTCACAAGACCACAGATGAGGGAAGCAGGAGCCAGCTGAGAAAGACATGAAAGGAGGCGGCACTTTCATTGGTGTACTTTACCACAAAAAATAGCGTAAGAGAATGAAGGCCTGAAAGGAGTGACATGTTAACTGTCTGGAGTACGTACAGGGTAAGTACCATGGAGGGAATGTGGTTGTTGTTATCACCTGTGACTCAAAGGAACCCTTTGTACAACAGCCCTAAACCCTGCTCTATCCCATGCCAACTTACTGTCTATCCCATTACTCCAGTCACTGAATCAATCCACCTCGAGCGTCTTCCTCTCTTGTGCTGTCCTTCCACCCTCCAAGCATACCATCCCTCTCCAACGGCTGATTCTGCCTCGTAATATGTCCAAAGTATGTCAGACGAGGCTTCAGACTCCTTGTCTACAAGGAGAAGCCTGGCTTCACCCTCTCCAGGACTAACTTGCTTGTTCTCCTAGCAGTCCATGGTATATTCAGTACTCTTCTCCTGCACCACAGCTCAAAGGCATCAACTCTGTTTCTATCATCCCTAGTAATTGTCCAGCTCTCTGATGCATAACAATTGCTAAGACTATGGCCTGTCAGGTATACCTTAGCCTCCACACTGACATAGTGGCTCTTCAGTACTTTGGAAAGGTCTCTGACAGCAGACTTTCCCAATGCAATGTGTCTTTTAATTCCCTGGCTGCTGGTACCAAGAGTGTTGACTGTAGAGCCAAGCAAACTGAAGCTGTTAACAATATCAATCTCTTCACCATCTACTATGATGCTGTCAATCGGCCCAGTGGTGAGAATCTTTGTTTTCTTGATGTTGAGTTTCAATCCATATTGAAAGCTACAGTCCTTGACCTTCTGCAGAAAGTGCTTCAGGTCCTCCTCAGTTTCAGCAAGCAGGGTTATGTCATCTGTGTAATGCAGATTATTGATGAGTCGGCCTCCAATCCTGATGCCACACTTCTCCTCATAGAGTGTAGCCTCCCAGTTTATTTGTTCCGCATATAAATTGAAGAGAAATGGAGACAGGACATATCCTTGGCGAACACCTTTTCCAATTTTGAACCATGCAGTGTTTCCTTGCTCTATTCTGATGACTACCTCCTGGTCCAAGCATAGGTTTTGCATAAGCACAATCAAGTGTTCTGGGATTCCCATTCTTCTCAGAGTCAACCACAGTTTGTTGTGCTCTACATAGTCAAATACCTTTGTAAAGTCAATGAAACACAGATAGACATTCCTCTAGTACTCTCTGCTTTCAGCCAAGTTCCATCTGACATTAGCTATAATATCCCTAGTACCACAGCCTCTTTTAAACCCAGCCTGCTTTTCAGGCAGGTATCTGTTGTTGTGCTGTTCCAGTCGTTTTTGCATAATCTTCAGTAGAATCCTGCTTGCATGTGCTATCAGTGATACTGTTCGATAATTTCCGAACTGTTGGATCATCTTTTTTTGGAATGGGAACAAATACAGATCTCTTCCACTCAGTTGGCCAAGTGGTTTTCTTCCAGATTTCTTGGAACAACTTGGTGAGCACATTCCGGGCAGTGTCTGTTTGTTGAAATTCATCAATGAGTATGCCATCAATTCCTTGGACCTTGTTTTTTGCCAATTCTTTCAGAGCAACTTGAACTTCTTCCTTCAACACCACAATAGCCAAAGAAAAGTTCTGCAATACTATTGTGAAAGGTCATCCTTGTTAAGGAACTTAGAATTTATCCTAAAGAAAATGGAGACTCGAGAAAGTTAAGATAAAGGAGTTGGCACGAAAAGACGTTAAGACAATTCATGCTCCAATTACCAAGGAACCATGACCATAAAAAATAGCTGTGCGCAAAAAAATAATGTAAACTTTAGTCTTACTTTTGTTGTTTTTCTGGCTGTTAATGATTAAGCCCCTAATTGTAAAAATGGGATATAAATGTATCATGCTAAATGCAATAAGCAAGGAAGAAGAAAGAAGGAAAATTAGAATAACTTAGAATTAAAATCATCAAGATAAAAAAAAAAGACAATTCATGCTTTAGAGCCCACCAGGCTTTCAGTTTGCCATCCCCATGGTGGCTTCCATGTGGCTGTGACGACGAAAGCTATGCCACCAGCATTTCAAATACCAGCAGGCTCACCCACAGTGGACAGCTTTCAGCAGAGATTCAAGACTATGCTAGATTAGGAAACAGACCTGGCCACCCACTTTGGAAATATTGGGCCCTTGAAAATCCTATGCAGACTACTGGAACACGATTTGCTGCCAGATGAGGTGCTCAGGCTGGAAGGCACTCAAAACACAACTGGGGAAGAGCTGCCTCTAAAAAACAGAGCTGGCGAGCTCTGGTGGCCCAGTGGCAAAAAGCTGCACTGCAATCCCAGAGGTGAGCTGTTCGAATCCACCAGATTCTCTGCTGGAGAAGGAGGGACAATCTCCTCCTGTACCAGTCAGATCTGATTTGATGGTATACACAAAATAATAATTAAAAAATTTAAATTTAAAAGAAAAACAGAGCTTAACCTTCATGATGTGGATAGAGGTAAGCTTTCACCCAGTGAAGGACCACCATTTGCCGAGGTGACATAACTTAATATGGGGGAAACACTTGCAAATTTATCTACTAAATGGAATGTGCAATGTATGAATTTTTAACTTAGAAATGTTGGAAGTCGTAAAAAATTATGTGGAGTGAACACAGATTGACATTGTAAACACTAATAAGCTGAAACAGACTGGTATTGGCCATCCTGAATCAGACATTTATAAGGTATGTTGTTGTTGTTGTTAGATGCCATCAAGTCGAGAAGGACTCACTCTGAACCATGTCCTATCCTATCCTATCCTATCTCATCGTCACAATTTCTGACACACTCAATCAAACCCACTGCTGCAGTCACTATGTCAATCCATCCGGTTGAAGGTCTTCCTCTTTTTCACTCTCTCCCCACCTTTCTAAGAACGGTGTCCCTTCCCCAGAAATGGCCTTTCCTAGCAACATGTCCAAAATATGAGACAAAGCTTTAGTGCCTTTGCCTTCAAAGAGCACTCTGGTTGCACACTGTCCAAAACATATCGATTTGTTCTTTTGGGAGTCCATGGCATACTCAATACTCTTCTCCAACACTTCTTTTTTTTAAAAAAAAAAATTTATTTTATTCTTTTTTGTGCTTGTACCATCAAACTGGATCTGATTGGTACATGAGGAGATTGTTCCTCCTTCTGCAGCAGAGCATCTGGTGGATTCGAACCACACACCTCTGGGATTGTAGTATAACTTTTTGCCACTAGGCCATCAGAGCTCCCTACACCACTTCTCAAAGGCATCAATTCTTCTGTCATCCTTATTCACTGTCCAGTTCTCAGATGCAAAGAAAGTTACTGAAAAAAACCCACAGCTTGAAATGAGTATACCTTAGTTCTCAAACTTACATTATTGCTCCTCAATAATTTGGAGAGGTCCCTGACTGCAGCCCTGTCCTGATTCCTTACTGATTACGTCTCCTGATTTCCTGACTGCTGGTATCAATGGTACTGATGGTGGATCCAAACAAGATAAAGTCATTGACAGTTTCAGTCTTTTCTCCATCCATCACGCTGTTGTCTATTGGTCCAGTGGTGAGAAATGTTTTTGTGATGGCAACCCATACTGAAGGCTTATTCTTTGATTTTCTGCAGCAGGTACTTCAAGTCCTCCTCGCTTTCAGCAGCAAGGTTGTGTCATCTGTACAATGCAGGCTGTTGATGAGTCTTTCGCTGATCCTGATGCCACATTCTTCTTCACAGAGTCCAGGCTTTCCAATAATTTGCTCAACATATAGACTGAATAGGGATGGAGAAAGGATACAACACTGATGGTAGGTATGGTATATGGCATATGGTGTACCATGCTGGAAATGAGAAATGGAAGGAGGATGGCATCACTCATTGTCAAAAAGAATATTTCAAGATCTACCCTAAAATGCAATGTGAACTTAAATATACAAAGAACACTCGTAATTATGACTACTGATTAAATGTATGCACCAACCACTGAAGCTAAAGATGAAGAAAGTGAGGATCTTTACTAACTTCTATAGTCTGAAACTAATCAAGCATGTCATCAAGAAGTATTTCTCATACTGGTGACTAGAATGCAAAAGTAGGAAACATGGAAGAAGGATCAGTACTTGGAAAAAATGGCCTCAATGATATAGATGAAGCTAGAGCTCACAGAATACAATTTTCTATGACCAAGGACATTTCAAATACCTTTTTTTGAAAAAACCATAAATGGTGATTATACACATGGACCTTGTCTGATAGAACACAGAGGAATCAAATAGACTACATCTGAGAAAAGAAAGAGCGGAGAAGCTCAATATCATTAGTCAGAACAAGCCCAGGGTGGGTGAACTATGGAACAGACATCTAGTGTTCAAACGCAAACTGAAGCTGAAGACGATTCAGACAAGGTCACAAGATTCAAAATACAAGCTTGAGCATCTCCCACCTAAATGTAGAGGTCACCTCAAAAACAGATTTGATGCACAGAACACTAATGACCAATGACCACACAGGTCTCGGAGAACATGACAGGCTTCCTCCTAGAAAAAGCAAAAGGCCGTGAAAAAGACAGGAGAGAAAGAAAACATCAAAATTAACATCAAGAGAGACTCTAAAACTTGCTCTAGAAAACGTAGAGGAGGGGAAAAGTGAAAGTAAGAAATGATGAAGCAGGAGAGCCGAACAGAAGATTTCAAACGCAACTCAAGGAGACAAAGAATTATAATGAAATGTGCAGAGGCATGGAGTTAGAGCGCCAAGAAGGAAGAATATGCTGGCATTTCTCAAGCTGAAAGGACTGAAGGAAAAAATCACAGCTTGGAGTTGCAAAACCGGAAGGATTCTATGAGCAAAATATTGAATGTGGCAGGAAGCCTTGAAAGAAGATGAAAATAACATACAGTCCTAGGACCAAAAAGAATAGCCAATGCTCATCCATTTCAAGAGACGGCATGTGATTAAGACCCAGTGGTACTGAAGGAAGAAATCCAAGCTGTGCTTACAGCCCTGGCAAAAATAAGGTTCCAGGAATTGATGGGATATTAACTGAAGTGTTTCAAGAAACCGAGGTAGCTTGGAAATGTCCAATCATCTATGTCAAGTAATTTGGAAGACAGACTAGAAGAGAAAGATCCATATTTGCTCCTATACCAAAATAAGGAGATCCAACATAGTACAGAAATTATCAAACAATATCACTGATATCATATGCAAGGAAAATCTTGATAAAAGATCATTAGAAATCTGCTAGAGCAGGACACTGACAGGGAATGGCCAGGAACTGATCTTGGGATTCAGAATAGACCATGAACATAAGGTATCACTGCTAATGTCAGGTGGACCCCAGCTGCAAGCAAAGAATGCCAGGAAGATGTTTTATTGAAGATGCAAAAGCATGACTCTGTGGATTATTATAAAGTGTAATAACATTGCAGAGTATGGGAATTCCAGAACACTTAATTGCCCTCATGCAGATTGTATACACAGACAAGAAGCAGGTATTCAAACAGAACAAGGGAACACTGCCTGGTTTAAAATCAATGTTCAGGATCAGGTTTGTATCCTTTCACCTTATATATTTTATCTGTTGTCATCGTTATGTGTCATCAAGTTACCTGCAATTCATAACGACCCTATGGACAACAGCTCTGATGGCTGCTACTAAAGGTCTCTTTAAAGAGTTAAAGGGCGTGAAAGCCACTTGATATGATGCCTTTGAAATGAAGCTGTGGTGAAGAATAACGAGTATGTCATGTAAGGCCAAAAGAACAACAAGAAAAATCTGTCTTAGAAGAACTGTAGCCAAGGTGCAGTAGAAGGAAGGATAGTGAGGTATTTGTATCCCACGTTTTGGGCAAAGTGTCAGGGACTAGTTCCTAGAAAGGGCATTACGTTTGTAAAAGCAGATCAGTGAGAAAGAGAAAGGTCTTCAATTAAATGGACTGGCATGTTGTTGTTAGGGGACATCGTCAAAAATGACTCATAGCTGACCTGCCAGTAGGCTTTCTGAGGCTGTAAACTGCACAGGAAGAGAAAATCTATTTTTATCTCATGTAACTGCTGGTGAATTCATCTGCCTTTGGGTCACCAACACAACTAGGCCACCAGAGCACCCTTATATAAAAGGCATATAACATGGACATATTACTATAAAATAGCATTGCTATTTTCCACGTTTTATAGATCTAGAGGAGTTCATTTGCAAAGATGATATGGTGTATACGGTCTCTCTGCTCCTGTTTTCATTTGGTCCTTGTCTGCCTTTGCCTTTTTATCAAGATTCCTCCTGAACTCACTCACATTTAAGAAGTTTTGGTCATTCACTGTGTGAAAATGAATAAGTGGAATACTGAGTCAGGGCTGTCTTCAAAGGTTTCTGCATGCTACTACTTTTACCATGCCTCATGGTTTTGAGTGAGTGGATGACCATCTCACTGGCTTTCTCCAAATCCTGAGTTCCTGCTTAAATAGATGTCACACGCTTCGTCAGGAATCCTACCTGGGTCTTAAATGTCTCCTCAATGTCAGCACTGAGGGTGCTCCACTTGTCTGCTTCCTGAAGAGATTCTGCAGCAAGCTGCATTCGGGACTTCACCTGGTCGATTTCAACCAACACCTGAAAGAGGAATGAAGAGTAAAGAATAAAAGATGTCACAGAGCCTGTTGCTCAACCTTCCACCAGCAAGGTGAACAGCTCAGCATGCTCCTGTCTTCAGCAAGTCCCTTATAACATCGCTCAGATAGGTAAACCTGTCCCACACCAAACAAACACTCAAACTGAATATACTGGAAGAACTATCAGTGATCCTTTCTTTCATATAACAAAACTTGTATTTTTTCACAAAGTTGTGACTTTTAGGAATCTCTCCATGTCAAATTTTTCATCACTACTCCTACACGACAACAGCTTTGTCAGAAATATTACACATTTCCTTATCACAGCTTCCTTTCTATATTTCCAAGAACCATCAATTCTGTGAACAAGTTATATTGAAGACCAACTTTTTTCATGCACTTTCAGAGAACACAATGTCGTGTTAGTTTAAAAGCTGGCTTCTCTAGCCATTATGTTAGCCTCTGCTGGTCACCAGTTAAGGTAACCCACAGTCTTGCAAATCATCAACAGCTGTAGGACTAATATAAGAGAGTGCTTTCCACAATGCAAAGAGAAACAATGGTGATTGTGTTGGAGAGAGGAGAGACTGTGGCAGTGCTGTAAAGAGACTGTGGCAAAGTGTAACGAGAGATCCCTGAGAGAAAGGCTACACTTTAAGGTTTTGCTTGCTGGATGATTGAAAGAAAAACTGACTTGTAACTGCTGAGGCAAAACTTGCTGGATGATTAAGGAAACTAAAGGTTTCTTGGATTTGTGCTGCTGAACTGAAACCAGGATTTCCACTAATTGAGAAATTGTGTTTTGCTGTTACTCTGGCTTGGGACTGATGGGCTAAACCTGGACTTGCACTAAGTCATATTCTTTGCCTCCTCAACTCCCCAATCTATTTCCACAACTGTGAGTCAAGTGATTGGTAGAGAGAGGTTCAGGAGGATGTGGTGCAGGAGGATATGGTGTGCCATGTCTAACCAAACAGTTATCGATCTGCTGCTATGGATATTGTTTATGGGGACAGTTGAAGCGAGCAGAAGTCAGTCTCAGCCACTGCCACACCCCTGATGCAGCTGCTCCTTTAACATACAAGCTCATGGGCTCCACGCAAAAAAGAGAATTAATGATAGAGAAATTATTAAGCAAAAGTTGAGACTGTGTTTCACTACAAATATATTAAATTGACATCTTTTCTCAACAGCCTGGTATCAGATGTTCATTGTGGCCAAATCCAAGAGATGACTTTGATCAGGTGGCCAAACTTTTCTTTCGCTTACCTCGAAGTCACTCTGCCATGGCCAGGAGGAGAGCAGCAAAAATGGGTGAGGACAGACACATTTACTTTCACCGCGTGATGGCTCTTAACACTTCAACCACCCAAAACGACAAGCTTCTTACCAGTCATTTAAAAACCAAAACACAGCAAAGATCATCACCTCATAAATAATAGGGGACAACACACAAGCATGGAAACATAAAATAATTCAAGAAAGGGAGAAGGCTAAGAAATTGAATGAGACAAAACTGAAATACTTTTGCTGGCTAAAAGGAATGAAATGAGCTGTAAAACAAAAACATGTCAGAGGGCAAATATTTTTCCCCCCCAAAGATCTTTTTTAAAGAAAAGAAAATACACAGTAAAATAAATAAATAAATAAATAAATAAATAAATAAATCTCTCCTAACTTCGTCTTTTACCCAAAACATTTAAGAGATTTAAAAAAAAAAAATTAAAAATTGAGACAATTCAACATGAACAAATAAAATTTGTAAAAGTTCAATGACGGTTGGTGGCCTAGTGGTTAAGGAATTGTGCTGCCAACCCAAAGGGAGGTGGTTCAAATCCACTAGCCATTCTGAGGGACAAAGATGGGCAACCTCTTGCTCTTTGATGTATACTGGTGTGAAAAACAATGTATATGAACTTTGTAAATAAACCAGTATAAATTTAAAAAAAAATAAATAAAAATAAAAACCTTGAGATTAACAAAGGACTGGGAAAAACCTACGCAGTATCAAATTGTTGTTGCAGTGAGTGGTGTACTGCAGAGTTGGAACCGATCCATAGCTGACCTTCCAATGGGTCTTCTGAGGCAGTTCACCACACAGGAGATTGCCCATCCTTCTCCAGCAATATCAAATTAATGAACACAAAAAATAATACAATTTTAATAGAGAAATTGGGAGGTTTTCCTTTTTCAAAGAAATTTAAGAAAAATAAAATTTACAAAGTAAAAATTAAAAGTATAGTTTAAAAAAGATATAGTTTAAATATCACAAATCAAGCAGCTGAATGTATTGAAACAACACAAAAATCATACCAAAAAAAAATACAGAGATGTTGGGAAAGGGAGATGAATAAGTTGAAAGAATCAACAAATGAATGTACAGAAAAACTATGGTATATTCACACAATGAAATACTACACAGTACTGAAAAATAATGAATGCATAAAATATTACACAACATGGGCGACCCTGGAGAACACTATGCTATGTGAAATATCTCAGTCACAAAAGGACAAATACAGCATAACACCACGTTATAAAACAGGACTGACATGGGGGTTGGGGGAAAATTAGAAAACAGGGGATAAATAATTAACACTTTATTGGAACAGATGATGGAAAGAACTGTTTAAATGGAATATATGATTAGCCATTATTTGTATGACAACAGTCCAGAAAATGAGTTGCATAGCAAAGTGGACCAGGAGGAGAGAGAGAAGAAATTATGCAACAATGAATGAATGATCTTTTTTTTTAAAAAAGTGATCTGGGGGGTTGGGAGGAAAATGTGCAATAATGAATGAATGAAAATCTAACTTCTGTAAACTTAAGGTAAAATCACAATTTAAAAAAATAAGCTGAAAGAAACAAACAAAAAAAAACCAAAACAGTTTGAGCATTTGAGAGCTAAGATTCCTATCCCAAACTTGTATTTTTCTAAACCATTCAAATGCAGTTCCTCAAAGCAAAAAGCATTATTTAGGACAGAAGCTAAAATACCTGCATTGATTGAGCCGTATCCTGTTCAAATTTTTTAATGTCTTCCTTGACGAGAATCATTTGTTCTTTCAGGAAAGATGCCTCCTGCTTAAGGGCTTCAACATCACGGAGAACTTTAGGCATGTTCTGAAGGGCCTGGTGACTGGTTTCTGCAGCAAGAACCCAAAAACAGTAAAAGGTGAAAAGCGGACCCATCACCAGTGAACAAGGGGAGGGAAATGAGAATGCAACAAGGAAATCTTCCTTGATGTATTACCAACCACGATGCTTTCAGTCTGAAGAAAATGGAAGGTTGGAGGGGAAGCCAAAAGTAAAGAGTCTCTGCTGGTCCAAATCTTCCCTAGATCCATAAAGGCCAGGTGATGGAGAATGAACCATCAACCTGCTCCTCATTAACGGGTAGTCAAGAAATCAAAGGACAAATTGAACTGGGAAAATCTGCTGGTAGGGACCTCTTCAGAGTGAAAAGCAAAATGTCAGTCTAGAGACAAAGGTGCACCTGATCCAAGCCGTGGTCTTTGCAATTACTTGCTATGCATCAGAGAGCTGGAGAAAGACTAACGATGACAGAAAAGAATTGATGAGTTTGAACTGTGATGGTGGAGAAGAGCACTGAAGATACCATGAATTGCCAGGAGAGCAAAAAGATACATCTTGGAAAGGGTGAAACCAGTTTGTTCCTTGAAGGCAAGGATTTTTATGCTCGTCTGACAACCCTGCTTGCTGAAACTGAGGAGGACCTGTAGCACTTGCTGCAGAGGATCAAGGACTGCAGCCTTCAATATGGATTCAATGTCAAGAAGACAAAGATTCTCACCACTGGACCAATTGGCAGCATCAGGATGGATGATGAGGAGATTGAGATTGTTCACAGCTTTAGTTTGCTTGGCTCCACAGTCAACACTCTTGGCAACAGCAGCCAGGAAATTAAAAGATGTATGGCCAGGGGAAAGTCTGCTGTTAGGGACCTCTCCAAAGTACTGAAGAGCAATGGTGTCTCTCTGGAGACTAAGGTGTGTCTGATACAGGCCATGGTCTTTGCTATCACTTGTTATGCATCAGAGAGTTGGACAATGACCAAGGAGGATAGAAGAACTGATGCTTTTGAGCTGTGGTGCTGGAGAAGAGTACTGAGAATACCATGGACTGCTAGGAAAACAAACAGATTCATCCTGGAGAGGGTTAAACCGGGCTGCTCCTTAGAGGCAAGGATTCTGAGGGTCCGTCTAACATATTTTGGACCGGTCCTTGGAGAGGGACATCATGCTTGGTAGGGTGGAGGGACAACGCAGGAGGGGAAGACCCTCTATGAGGTGGACTGTTTGAGTGACTGGGATAATCAGGATGGGTGTATCAGAGACAGTGCCATTGGCACAGGACAAAGCAGAGTTTAGGGCGGTTGTACACAGGGTCACTATGAGTCACAAGCGACGCGACGGCACATAACAACAACAACAATTGACATACTTTAGGCATGTTGCCAGGAGGGACCAGTCCTTGAAGAAGGATATTATATATGGAAGAGTGGAGAGAGAGTGCAGCAGAAGATAATCCCAAATGAAATGGCTTGACACAGAACTGGGGTAATGGGGGTAGGTGTGTCGGAGGCAGTGAGGCTGGTTCAGAACAGAGTTGGGTTCAGAGATATTTTTCACAGGGTCACTATAAGTCATGGTCGACTTGATGGCACATAACAACAACAACATGTTAAATCTTAACCCACTGGAAGGAATGAGAACGAGGTCGTCAGTGAAAGCCCTTCTCCCAAGCACTTTACACACACCTTATTGCTTAACATCCACAGCAATCCTAGGAGGTGGAAGACATCTCTCACAGGTAAGAAAACTGAAAGGTTAAAGTACTTGTCCAGGATTTTACAGAGCTAAAGTCTTACTTGTACCTGGCCACAAAGACTCCTGCACACTGTACTTGCCAAATGTAGCGAACAGACTATTAGTTCCAACTGTAGCATCAAGTGGAATGTAGTTAAAATGCAGGGACCTGGCTCATGATAATTTTTTAAGTAAGGAGTTGTGCTGCCAACCCAAAGGCAGATAGTTCAAATCCACCAGGTATTCCATGGGAAAAGACAGATAATCTCCTTCCGCATGATTTACAGCCTCTGAAAACCCACTGGAGGGTCGGCTAGGTGTCGGTTGCAATACAATGACAATAATTTTTTTTATTATTATTAAATTTTATTTGTTTCAATGAACATTCACAGGGATTCTGGGCTTTCACTCCTTCATTGCCACACCATTCTCTCCACCCTCCTCCCCAGTTTGTTGTTCTTCTCCGCCATCCGAATGTCTGTTTTAATTGTCCAATTGCCACAGTGCTTGTCAAAGTCAGTTCTGATTAATCTCCTTTGTCAGTGTGTCCTTTGCCATTCCCTATCACTCCTCCCTGAGAGAGACTTCACCCTGATTCATAAGGAAAAGGGGATGGCGTATTCTCTTAGCTACTTCCTGCTGAAAAGGGACGCTGTGGGTTTCAGGAATGACAATAAATTGAGCTGAAGCCAAGATTAAGTATTTGGTTGCTAAAATAACTTTTGTGGAGAAAGATGAGGCAATCTTCTTCCATAAAGGTAACAACATTGAGCCGTCCAACAAGATTGCTAGAAGCTGGAACCAAGTTGAAGGTAATGAGTTTGGATTCGGCATGAAATCAAAGAATCTGTATTTTTTTAAACATATGTCATGGATTGAAATGTCTCCCCTAAAACATGTGTATGTAATAATTTAATGTGGAAATTATTAAATGATCCCACTCAATCTAATAAACAAACCAGTCAATTATAAACACATTAAGCATGGGATGAAATACCCTCAATCTCATAAGAGCCATGATCCAATTCAAGAGATCCAATTCCTCCATTTCCAGATATGGCCCAGAAGGAGAGGAAAGGAAGTGGAGAGCCTCAATATCACCAAAAAGAAGAACCGAGAGATCAGGGCACACCCTTTGGACACAGGTTCCCACAATGGGAAACCCTAGAACCAGGAGACAAAGAGACAAAATCATCCCCTAGAGTTGGTACCCCAAATTTGGACTTCCAGCCTGCTGAACTCTGGTAGCCTCATGAGTAAGGAGTTGTACTGTAAACCCAAAATACAAGCAGTTCAAATCTACCAGCTGCCCCACAGGCTGGGCATTCTCCTCTCATGTAATGCGTTGTTAGGTGCTGACAAGTGCAGCACGACTCAGAGAGATCCTGTGAACAACAGATCCGGATGTTGTCCTATCCTGTACCGACCTCATTATCTCTGACGTATTTTATATCACTGCAGCAGTGATTGTGTCAATCCACCTGGTTGAAGGTCTTGCTCTCTTTCACCAACCCTCTACCTTGATGTCCCTCTCCGGGGAACAGGCCCTCCTAGCAACATGCTCAAAGTATGTGAGATGAAGCTTTGCCATCTTTGTCTCTAATGAGCACTTCGCAGTGCTTTCTCCAAGACATATCTGTTTGTTCTTTTGGCCGCCCATGGGATTTTCAGTGCTCTTCTCCAACACTACAGCTCAACAGCATCAATTCTTCTTGTCATCATTATTCAATGTCTAGCTTTCACATGCATAGCAAGTGAATGAAAAGACCATGGTCTGGACTAAGTACACCTTAGTCTTGAAACTGGTATCATTTCTCCTCAGTAACTGGGGCAGGATCCTGACTACAGTTTCCCCAGTGCAAGAGATTTCCTGATCTCCTGAATACTGGTGCCAAAAGAGTGGATTATGGATCCAAATAAGACAGTATCATTGACAATTTCAGTCCTTTCTCCATCAATCATGACATTGTCTATCGGGTCCTACTGGTGAAAACTTTTGTTGAGATATAATGCATATAATATAATATAATATAATATAATATAATATAATAATCCATTTTTAAAGTTGTAGTCTTGGATCTTTTGCAGCAAGCACTTCAAGTCCTCTTCATTTTCAGCAAGCAAGGTTGTGTCACCTGCATAACTTAGATGGCTGATGAAACTTCCTCTGATCCTGATGCAACATTCTTCTTCATAGAGTCCAGCTTCTTGAGTTCAGCATACAGACTAAATAGGTATGGAGAAAGAATACAAACCCTGACATGTTGTTGTTGTTATGTGCCGCCGAGTCGTTTGCGACTCATAGGGACCCTACGCACAACAGCCCTAAACCCTGCTCTATCCTGTGCCAATCGCACTGCCTCTGACACACCCATCCCGATTACCCCAGTCACTGAATCAATCCATCTCATAGAGGGTCTTCCCCTCTTGCGCCGTCCCTCCACCCTCCCAAGCATGACGTCCCTCTCCAAAGACCTGTCCCTCCTTGCAACATGCCCAAAGTATGTGAGACGAAGCCCCAGAATCCTTGGCTCCAAGAAGTAGCTTGGTTTAACCCTCTCCAAGATTAATCTGTTTTCTTGGCAGTCCATGGTACATTCAATACTCTTCTCCAGCACCACAGCTCAAAGGCATCAATTCTCCTTCTGTCTTCCCTAGTCATTGTCCAACTCTCTGATGCATAACAAGTGATTGCAAAGACCATCACCCGTATCAGGTGCACCTTAGTCTCCAGAGAGACACCGTTGCTCTTCAGTACTTTAGAGAGGTCATTAACAGCAGACTTTCCCATCACAATACATTTTTTGATTTCCTGACTGCTGATGCCAAGAGTGTTGACCGTGGAGCCGAGCAAACGGAAGCTGTGAACAATCTCAATCTCTTCGCCATCCATCCTGATGCTACCAATTGGTCCAGTGGTGAGAATCTTTGTCTTCTTGACATTGAGCCTCAGTCCATATTGAAGGCTGCAGTCCTTGACCCTCTGCAGCAAGTGCATGAGGTCCTCCTCGGTTTCAGCAAGCAGGGCTGTGTCATCTGCATAACGCAGATTGTTAATAGATCTTCCATCAATCCTGATGCCACAATTCTCCTCATAGAGCCCAGCCTCCCGGATAATCTGCTCTGCATACAGGTTGAAAAGGTATGGAGACAGGACACATCCCTGGCGTACACCCTTCCCAACTTTGAACCATGCAGTGTTACCCTGCTCTGTTCTGATGATTATCCAAAAATGACTGGAGACGCACATCAGCAGAGAATTGCCAGAAGCCCAGGCTGGGTTTAGAAGGGGTCGTGGTACTGGGGATATTGTAGCTGATATTAGATGGATCTTAGCTGAAAGCAGGGAATAACAGAAGAATGTCTATCTATGTTTCCTTGATTATGCAAAGGCATTTGACAGTGTGGATCATAACAAACTGTGGCTGACTCTGAGAAGAATGGGAATCCCAGGACATTTAATCGTGCTTATGCGAAATCTATACTTGGACCCTGACATATACTTTTATTAATTTTAAACCACATAAGGTTCCCCTGCTCTGTTCAGTCAAAAGCTTCTTGATTTAGGTATAGATTTCACATGATCACAATTAAGTGTTCTGGGATTCCCATTCTTCTCAATGTTAGCAAAAATTTGTTATGATCCACCCAGTCAAATGCCTTTATATAGTCAATAAAACACAAACATACATTCTTCTGGGATTCTCTGCTTTCAGCCAGAATGCACCTGACATCAGCAATGATATCCCCAGTGCCACGGTGCCATGTGAAATATACAGCCTCTGAAAACCCTTTGGAAATTCAACTTTCAGGAGTGGGTTTGGACAAGACGATAATGAAAGATAAGTAGGGAAGGGTACAAGAATTCTGTACAACTGTAAAGCAATTGTTTGATAAAGCCATCTACTTGCAGTATTTTTCTTTCTTTTCTTGTGTACTGTCTAAATGGATCCAACCAGCACAGGAGGAGATTGCCTCTCCATCTCCAGTGGAGCATCTGGTGGATTCAAACTGTGTGCCTTCAGGACTACAGCACAGTTTCTTGCCACTAGGCCACCAGAGCTCCCTCACTTGCACTATTTCTGTTGCAGCAGAACCAGCTGATCAAAACATACAGGCATCCCAGGTGTAGGCTGTCACTTTTAAATCTTTGCCCATCATAATGTCTTTGGATTTGAGAGAGTAACATCATAATCTAATACTTCAGAGTAAGCAGTTCTGTTGGTACCCAACCAAACAGCACCCATCTTTTGCTCCACAAATGTAATGATTAGAACTCTGGCACTCTGAAGACATGCTTCCATGCTTCCAAGCACTTGTCCCCCTGGCTGTAAAACAATGACCTGTCTCCACTCCCAACCCCAGGTAAGTGACTAAGATGGGCTGAGAAGGGATGAGAGAACATACAGATGCTTTCAAGGACAGGGCTTGAATGAATTTCAGCAGCGCTGCAATGGGCCGTCCCAGCTGGGTCTCCCACCTGTGAAAAGTTCAGTCACTCTTCAATCCCAGCTAGTTATCCTCTACAGCCCACTCTGGACAGAATCTTAAAGCCATCACTTGGAGAGGTCCGCTGCCTTGCTCCAGGAAGATCTTTCAATGGCATGTCAGATAGTGCTTTCCATCACAGGATTTTTGCCAGACATAAGGAAGTGCTGAGTATCATTAGTTGTTGGGTACCACAGAGTAAGAACTGACCCAGTGCTGACCCTCCAGTTGGTTTTCAGATACAGTTAAATGCATGGGAGGAGACTGCCCCTCCTTCTCCTGTGGAGCGACTGGTGGCTTCCAACTGTGTGCCTTCGGGATTGCAGCCCAGCTTCTTGTCTCTAGGCCACCAGAGCTCCCTGGAGTCATAGAAAAATACTCTACAGAATATTATGTACAATATTATCTACATCCTTGACGTTCACTCTTTATATGGATGACAACAATCTGGAACAAGGAGTACATTGTAAGGAGGGCGACATTTCATTGTGTAACAATGAAAAAAAATTAAAATAATTTCGGTGTTAAAAAAAATAAATTCACTCTTTTAAGTTTCTAGAGAAACCTTTACTGCTAGAGGGGAAATCCAGCACGTGACTCTAGCTGCTGCAATGTTGTTGTTAGATGGGATGGAGTCAAGTGCATCCCAGGGCGACCCCATGAACAACAGACCTGTGCCATCCTCACAATCTCTGACACACTCGAGCCCATTGCTACAGTCACTATGTCAATCCACCTGGTGGAGGTTCTTTCTCTCTTTCCTTGACCCTCCACCTTACTAAGCATAATGTCCCTCTTTTCCAACGACTGGACTCCTAACAGCATGCCCAAAGTATCAGAGACGAAGCTTCGCCTGCCTTGCCCGCAAGGAGCACTCTGGCTACACTTTTTCCAAGAAGACACTGTTCCTAAAACTGGCTCTTTGCGCGTAAGTTTCTAGAGGAAAACTTACATCACTGCTGGAGGTGTAACGTCAAACTTACCAAGTGACTCTCGCTGCTGCAAGGAATCGACTCTCTTCCCTCCAAAGGAAGCCCTGGGGACCCCGCACACCCGAGACAAGGGGGCCCCGCGGGTTTGGGGACCTCGGGACGAGGCCCGCGCGCGACTCACCCTCCAGGGCGTGATTCACTTCTTGGATGAACAGCTGCAGCTTCATCACCAGGGTGGCCGCGTGGCCGTCCACCTTGGCGGCCGCCGCCTCCTTGGAGCCGGCCCTGAAGGCTGTATTGATCCAGTCCTTCACGTCGAAGTCGTCGGCCAAGAACTTGGAGAAGTCCATGGTGGCAACACTCAGGCCTCACGCCCAGGCCTTAAGCGCTGGCTACGTGGCAAAGGGAATATTGACGCAGACCACCTGGTGAAAAGAGAGTCAACACCTACGGCGCCCGGCTGGCCCTCCAGGGCCGCTTCCTAAACGCGCTCGGCACCACGGCTGGAAATGAGCCTTGTCGCGCGCTGTAGCTCTTCCGGAAGTGGGTGCCGTTACCACGGCGACCACGGGTGCCGCGAGCGCTGTGATCCCTTCGGTGTTGGGGAAACCTCGCAACTGAGAACCTGCTCTAGTACCAGCACCGAATAATCATCTCGAGCCTCTGTCTGGCTTCTGCTATAAACATTCGGAAACACTGCATGGTTCAACAATCTATATATAGATCATTCGGGACAACTGGGCTTCATGAGGAGGAATGTGGCATCAGGATTGGAAGAAGACTCATCAATAACCTGCATAATGCAGATGACACAGTCTTGCTTGCTGAAACTGAAGGGAACCTGAAGCACTTGCTGCAGAAGGTCAAGGACTATAGTCTTCAATATGAATTGAAGCTCAATATCAAGAGGACAAAGATTCTCACCACTGGACCACTTGGCAGCAGTATAATGGATGGAGAAGAGATTGAGGTTGTTAACCAATTACAGCTTGATCGGGTCCACAATCACCACTCTTGCCACCAGCAGTCAGGAAATCAAAAGACGAATTGCATTAGGTAAATCTGTCAAGGGCCTTTTCCGATTACTGTGAAGCAACAAGGTACTTCTAGAGACTAAGGTGCCCCTGATCCAGGACATGGTCTTTGCAATTACTTGCTATGCATCAGAGAGCTGGACAATGAGTAAGGATGACAGAAGAAGAATTGATGCCTTTGAGTTGTGGTGCTGGAGAAGAGTCTTGAACATTACACACACGGCAAAGAAAACAAATAGTTTTGTCTTAGAGAGAGTGAAACCAAGTTTCTCCTTGTAGGCTAGGATTTTGAAGCTCTGTCTCAATACTTTGGGCATGTGGCCAGGAGTTCCCAGTCCTTGGAGAAGGTCATCATGCTCAGAAGGGTGGAGGACCAGCACAGGAGAGGAAGACCCTTGATGACGTGGATTGATACAATATCTAGGACAATGGGGGTCGGTGTGCCGGAATTTAGTGAGATTGGCTCAGGACAGGACAGGCTTCAGAGCTGCTGTACATAGGGTCGCAATGAGTCTCAGGTGACTCCATGGCATGTAACAACAACAACATGTTAAATTAAGGGAGTTGTAGTGGCTTAGTCTTTTGGAAATTTTACTGCTTACCAAAAGGTGACACCCTTCCAGTGATTTGAATCCACCCGCTGCTCAGGGAGAAAGGTGGGCAGTCTTCTCCCTTGCAATTTACCTGCAGCAAAAACTCACTGGAGGGTCACCTATGAGTCTGTTCTGACTCAAGAGAAATTAGAGAAAGAAGGAGATGCTATATATAAAACTGATAAATATGTACTACTACAACAACAAACATAGTTAACCCTTACAGTTCTGTTTAAAAAAAAAAACAACCACCACACACACACACACACACACACACACACACACAGCGCCAGGAAATTAAAAGACAAACTGCATTGGAAAGTATGCTGTTAGAAACCTCTCCAAAGTACTGAAGAGCAACGATGTCAGTCTGGAGACTGAAGTGTGCCTGATCCAGGCCATAGTCTTTGCAATGACTTGTTATGCTTCAGAAGGATGGACAATGACTAGGGATGATAAGAAAATTGATGCTTTTGAGCTGTGGTGCTGGAGAAGAGTGTTGAATACACCATGGACTGCTAGAAGAACAAACAAGTTGGTCCTCAAGAGGGTGAAACCAGGCTACTCCTTGGAGGCAAGGATTCTGAAGCTTTGTCTGACATACTTTGGACATGTTGCAAGGAGGGACCAGTCTTCAGAAAGGGACATCATGCTTAGGAGGGTGGGGAGACAGCACAAGAGAGGAAAACCCGAAATGAGATGGATGGATTCAGTGACTGGGGTAACGGGGGTAGATGTGTCAGAGACAATAAAATTGGCACTCTTTCGAGCAGAGTTTAGGGCTGTTGTACCTAGGGTCGCTATGAGTCAGCAGCACATAACAACTGCCATGGAGTTAATTTTGATCCATGTCGACCCTACCTTAGGTTGTAAATTATTTCCTCTTGCTTAGATCCACAGCACTCTTGGCACCAGCAGTCAGGAAATCAAAAGATAAATTACATTTGGAAAACTTGCTGTCGAGGATCTCTCCAGAGTGTAAAGAGCAACGATGTCTACACTAAAGTGTGCCTGATCGTGGCCATGGTCTTCTCAGTTGCTTGCAATGCATCTGAGAGCTAGAGAGTGAATAAAGATGACAGAAAAAGAATGGATGCCTTTGAGTTGTGGTGCTGAAGAAGAATATTATACAATACCATGGACTGCCAAGAGAACAAATAGGACTGTCCTGGACAGAGTAAAACCAGTTTGCTCCTTTGAGGCAAAGATTTTGAAGCTCTGTGTCACGTACTTTGGGCATGTTGCCAGGAGGGGGCAGTCCTTGGAGAGAAACATCATGCTTGAAAGGGTGGAGGGTCCGCGCAGAAGAGAAGACCCAGGATGAGATGGACTGATACAGTGACGGGCAATGGGGTCTTATGCGTGTGTCACAGACAGTGAGATTGGCTCAGGATAGGGCAAGTTTCAGAGCCATTATTCATAGTGTCGCTATGAGTTGTAGTTGAACACGATGGCACATAACAAAAAATCTTTTTGTGCCTCTTTTCTACTAATTCCTTCTTCCACACTCAGCCAAAGACAACTTCCTATCTGTATAAATTTGCCTTTTCTGGACATTTCACATACCTGGAATCCTGTCACTCACTCTCTTTTGTCTCCAACCTCTTTCATTTGGCATATTTTGTTTGGATTTTTTTTTTTTCTTTCTTCTTGTGTACTGTTGAATAAGATCTGACTAGCACAAGAGGAGATTGTCCCTCCTTCTCCAGTGGAGCATCTGGTGCATATGGACCTGCATCTTTAGGATCCCAGCACAACTTCTTGCCACTAGGCCACCAGAGCTCCCTCTCACTTGGCATGTTTTTTAAGTACATCCAAGTTGTACCAGTCAGTAAGTAGTGTCTTCTCTGTTGTGGGGACATGACCTATTTTATCCATTCACCAGTTGATGGATGTTATTATTTCTTTTTTTTTTTTCATTGCAGTTTGATGCTTCTTTATTCTGGTGGTTCAAAAAGCTCTCGGATGTTATTATTTCTTGCTTGCAACTATTAGAAACAGTGCTGCTAAGATGTCTCTTACATGTCTGCATGTGGGCATGCTCTCATTTCTCTTGGACAGATTCCTAGTACTAGACATTATGGGTTAGTGTTTAAATTTGGGGGACTACCTGACTTTCCAGAGTGTCTGCACCCCTTTACACTCCCATCAACACGACCTGAAGGCTCCAGCTTCTATATCCTCACTCATACCTGGAATGTAATGGCAGCCTATCCTCTTCATTTGTAGCTCTCTAATAACCAGTGTTGATGATTGTGGAGCCAAGAAAACTGAAGCTGTTAACAATCTCATTCTCTTCACTATCTATCACGATGCTGCCTATCGGCCCAGTGGTGAGAATCTTTGTTTTCTTGATACTGAGCTTCAATCCTTATTGAAGATTTAAGTCCTTGACCTTCTGTGGCAAGTGCTTCAGGTCCTCCTCCTAAGTTTCAGCAAGCAAGGTTGTGAACTGCACTGGGAAAGTCTGCTGTCAGGTATCTCTCCAGAATACTGAAAGGCAATAATGTCAGTCTGGAGGCTAAGGTGCACCCGATCCAAGCCATGGGTCTTCGCAATTACTTGCTGTGCGTCAGAAAGCTGGACAATGACTAGAGATGATACAAGGAAAATTTATGCCTTTGAGCTGTGGTGTTGGAGAAGAGTGTTGAATATACCATGGATGGCTAGGAGAAGAAACAGGTTAGTCCTAGAAAGGGTGAAATTTTGACGCTTCATCTGACATACTTTGGGCATGTTACAAGGAGGGTCCAGTCCTCAGAATGCCGTCATGCTTGGGAGTGTAGAGGGACAGCACAAAAGAGGATGATCCTCAATGACAAGGATTGACTCAAATAACTGATAATGAGGGTAGGTATCTCAGAGACAGTAAGGCAGGCTCAGGATAGAGCAGGCTTCAGAGCTCTTGTACATGTGGTCACTATTTATGACTCATAACAAGAACAATAACACCAATGACATCTTTTCATATGCTTATTACTCAGTTCCACAATCAACACTCTTGGCACCATCAGTCAAGAAATTAAAATATGAATTGCACTGGGAAAATCTGCTGTCAGGGACCTCTCCAGAGTGCTAATGAGTAATGATGTCAGTCTAGACACTAAGGTGCACCTGACGCAGGCCACAGTCTTTGCAATTACTTGATATGCATCGGAGAGCTCGACAATGAATAACAATGACAGAAGGATCAATGCCTTTGAGTTGTAGCTCTGGAGAAGAATATTGAACATATACCATTGATAGACAAAGGAACAAACAGGCTTTTCCTGGAGAGGATGAAACCAAGTGGCTCCTTGCATGTTGCCAGGAAGGACCAGACCTTGGAGGAGAACATCATGCCTGAAGGGAGGAGAGACATTATAGGAGAGGAAGACCCTGGAAGAGATGGATTGACACAGTAACTGGGGTAATGGGAGTAAGTGTGTCGGACACAGTGAGACTGTCAGGATAGGTCAGGGTTCAGAACTATTGTTAATATAGGGTTGCTAAAAGTCATAGGCAACTTGACAGAGCATAGCAACAACATATTCATCAGTGTAATGTCTTTTCACTATTTTCAAACTGAGTTTGTTTTTAAAATTTTCTTTTGAGTGAAATTTTACAAATTGGTTTTTCATGCAACAATTCACACAAATGACATTGCATGACTGTCATTACAATCTCCACATTGGAGCGGCACTCTTCCCTCTTCTCACTTGTGTTTCCTGTATCCATTCATCTCTTTCCTATCCTTTCCTGTTTTCTTGAGCTTTAGCCCTGTTGTTATTGTTTTTTATTACCAGTGAGTCGAGCACAACTCACAGCAACCCTATGAACAAGACCTGAAGTCTTTCTAGAACTATCATTTCTCCAAGATCACAGAGTTTCCAGAGGCATGTGGTTTAGGATGTGGATGCCCCTCCTGCTTCCAAACCTGTTTTAAACCTGGGAACTCTACCAAGCAATTTCCACATTGAGAAACCACTTTGGCATTTGATACTCCAATGGCACAAGGTTCAGCATGACAACAAACCCAGGTTACTTCATACAGCACATTGACAAAGAGTGATATACAAAGTAGAGTGTTCCTGCAGATCTAATAGCACTAGTCTCATTTAACAGTGTTTAAGTGTCATGGAGTCAAATACAACTCAGAGTAAGCAAGCTTTGCACAAAAGCCCTGAACTCTGTTCTATAACTAATGTAATTTCTGTACATTTATAGAGTTTAGAGAGTTTTTGCCCTATGTATTAACCTTTTGATTTTGTATGGTTGTTCTAAAACATTGGGTTGTCTATTATTGAGTTGTTCATTATATATTCTAGACTTAAGTGCTTTATCAGAGGCAAGGTTTGTAAATCTCCAGTCTGTAGCCAGTCATTTCATTTTTTTTTTTTTTGTTACCTTTTTTTTTTTTTTGTTTTTAATGAAAGTTTACAGAAATGTGAGATTTTCATTCATTGTTGCATATTTTGCCCCTCTCCTTTCCCTTCTCCCTTAAACCCAGTTCACTTTTTTTTCAATATTCATTCATTGGATATTTTGCACAATTACTGCCCTGTATTCCCTCAGTCCTCTCTGCAATGTACCTTTTATTCTGGGCTGTTGTTGGATGTAAAATACCTTACCATATATTCTTTTTACACAGTTCTTTCTGTTCCAATGTAATTTTCATTACTGATCCACTCTTATCCTTTTCTCCTCCCCACCCCATGTCAGACCTGCTCTATAACAGTGGTGCTATGCATTATTTGTCCTTTTGTGACTGAGATATTTCAT
The DNA here is from genome assembly GCF_000299155.1 of Elephantulus edwardii. Taxonomy (NCBI): domain Eukaryota; kingdom Metazoa; phylum Chordata; class Mammalia; order Macroscelidea; family Macroscelididae; genus Elephantulus; species Elephantulus edwardii. Next base: position 2,030,514 of record NW_006399867.1, on the reverse strand, counting down.
TCAGCACAGTGTCCTCCAGTGTCACCTATGTTGTACAATGTTTTAGGAGTTCCTTGTTTTCTGTGCTGTGTAGTATTCCATTGTATGACTAGACCATCATTTTTCTGTCCATTTGTTTGTTGATGGGCAAATTGGGTTGCTTCCATCTCTCTGCTATTGTAAATAACATAACAATAAACATGAGTGTGCCTGGTCATGTCATTTTCATAGTGTCTTTTGTAGTGCTAGTGTTTAATATTTTTTTAAGTCCATTATCAAATTTTTCTTTTACAGAGAACACTTTTACTGTTGAATCTTTACCTTGTACCAAATCATGGAGAGTGTAAGTCTCCTAGGAATTCTAACTTTTTCATTGCTTCTTATGGATTTCTGCTTTTTTTTTACTAAATGTCTTTGCCATCCAGTTGGGACCATTTATAGCTAACCTCTTCCTCCAGTTAACTGCAAATCATGTAGGTGATTGTCCATCTTTATCCCTTAAGATGCTGGTGTATTCGAATCACCAGAGGGTCAGCACCTTTGGGTTCACAGTGCAGCTCTCTACAGACTAGGCCATCAGAGCTCCCTAATTAAATATAGGGGTGTAATTTCAAAATAGGGAGTTGTAGTGGCCTAGTGGCTAAGGAGATTCACCGCTAACCAAAAGGCAGGTGGTTAGAATCCACCAGCAGCTCCAAGGGAGAAACATGAAAAATCCTCATGTGGGATTTACGGCCTCTGAAAACTGCTGGGTCAGCTATGAGTCAGTTTCAACTGGATGGTGATGAGTTTGAGGAGGGGTTTTTTGCTTCAAAATGATCAGTTTTTGCTGTTACCTAATTTGGGGGTATATATTCTAATTACTGTAAATGTTCATCCTATATGACTAAAACTGTGAGGATTGTATAAACATTTGCCAATCCAGCTCTTCATGTGCAAGTTAGTGACACTGGTTATGTTCATCACATTGGACAACCACTTTTTCCAAAGCATGCCACCCCACCAACACAAACTCAGTGTTCCCTAAGCTGCTTTTGGTTCATTTTTATGATATTTTAAAATAATTACAGGCGAGTCTGTTCTACTATAGAAGCCAGGTGAAGAGCTAAGCCTTCTATTTCACTGAGTGCCTGGCAGGTTTGCAAGTCATTTTATATGTTCTACTTAACTCTCAAAATAATCCCGTGAGGAAGGTACCTTTGTTATCTATTCTACAGGGGAGGAGTCTGGTCATTATTGCCCTTAAGTTGCATGGCTAGTTAAAGTATCCATGAATTTGCAAACCAGAATCAGACGGAAAGGCTATCTTATTTCAGACGGTTTCATCTTCAGTCCATAATTTTGAAATTTAAAAGCCAGTATCTGGGCCCTGTAACATCACATCTCCTCAACTTTTTTTCTGCTATCTTTAGAAACAGAATGACGTATATACGCTTCCCAAGAAGTCAAAGGAAAAGAATGTTTATACTCTTGTTGTTTTCCTAATTATTTGTTCTTTCATGCACCTTCCTCTCCCCCAATTCTCTTTGTAAAGCTACTGTCACATGGATTCTCATTGTCTGTTCCTTTCAGAACTGTCCTTCCTTTCACCCATTCCAGTGCAATGTTCACTATCCTTTCTTTTCCCACTCATATACCTCCCTTGCCTCAATTGCTGTATTACAATAATGAGCTTATGCAGTATTTGTCCTTTTGTGATGGAGATCTCTCAGCATAGTCTTCCAAACTCAACCACACTGTATAGTGGGGTTTGAGGGTTTCTTCCCCTCCCCCTTGCAATGCATCCCTTGTTTCAGACTGTTGTCACGCACATAATGCCTAATCATGTATTTCTTTTGGGCAGTTCTTCCCCTCATTTGTTCTAATGCTGTGTTCATTATCGATCCACTCTTTTTCCCGTTCTCTGTCCCCACCACCCACCCCCGTGTCAGACCTGTTTTATAACAGTGATGCTATGCAATATTTGTCCTTTTGTGACTGAGACATTTCACCAGCATAACATGCTCCAAGACCCCTCTTGTTATATTTTACACATTCATTGTTTTTCAGTGCTGTGTATTATTCCATTGTGTGGATGCACCATAGTTTTCCTTTCCACTCATTTGCTGATGGGCAGTTGGGTTGCTTCCATCTCTTTGCTGGTGTGAGTAACACAGCAATGAATATGGATGTGCATACATCTGTTTGAGTTGTGGCTCTAGTTTCTTAAAGGTATATTCCCAGTAGTGGAACTGCTAGCTCAGATGGTACTTCTATTTCCAACTTTTTGAGAAAGCTCCAGAATGCCTTTTCTAGTGGCTATACCATTTTACATTCCCACCAAATGTGAGTAAGAGTTCCAATTTCTCCACAACCTCAAAAACATTCGTTGTTTACTGCCCTGTTGAACTTTGCTGTTGTTGCTGAGGACATTGTATAGTGTTATAAGTTATTTTTCAGCACTGTGTAGTATTTCATTCTGCCAATGTTACCATAGTTTCTCTAGCCATTGATTGTTGTTTACCCAAGTTGTATAATGTTTTACTAGTTCATTGCTGCATATTAGTCTATTGTGTGAATGTCCAGTTTTACTGTTCATTCAATTGGTGATGGGCACCAGGCTATTGCCATCTCTTTACTATTGTGAATAATGCTGCGATAAACATGTATGTGCATATAACTGATTGTGTCACAGCTCTGACCTCTTTAGGGTATATTCCCAGTTACTAGAATCGCTGGGTCAAATGATATTTGAGTTCCTTACTTTCTGAGGAAGTGCCAGATTGCCCTGTCTTTATTCCATAAGCTTTCCATTCCAGCTGTGTGTGATGACCACCCTGTGTGTCCACAACCACATCCTGAGAGCTACGTCTCATCTTTTCTGAGGCCAGCTCCTGCTTTGTTCTACTTAGTGTCAACACTTTCCAGAGGAAAAACACTGACTTTTTTCCCCAGTAAATAAAACTTTGACTAACAAAGCATTCCAGAAACTCCTAATTTTCATTTAAAAAAAGCAGTAACCAGTAGCTAATTGAAACATTTTTATTATCTTGGAATTTAAACTTTATACTGGCTAATCTCAAATTTAAGAAACTTGGGCGGATATGCTTAACAGATAGAGCTCCCTGTTCGTACTTTAATATATTTCTTTCACTTTCTACCTTGCTAGATTATTCCCACTTAAACTTTTCTAATGAGTAACGTTTCTTTTCTCCAACATTACTACAAATTATGTAAACTTTTTATTGGGAAACATTTGGGTGTACATAGCCTTCTTTTAAGGACTGGCCCCTCCAGCATACCCAAAGCATATGAGACAAAGTTTGATCACCCTGGTTACTTTCCTCCTAGACAGACTTGTCTGTTCTTTTGGCGACCTACAGGATATCAAACTCTGGTGGCCAAGTGGCAAGAAGCTGTGCTGCAGTCCTTGCAAAGGCACAAGGTTTGAGGCTACCAGCTGTTCTGTGGGAGAGGGATGGCCAGTCTTCTCCCATGCGATTAACTGCCTCTGAAAACACCGCCAGAGGGCCAGCTATGGGTCAGTTCCCACTTTATGGTACACAACAACACAATTCAAAGGCATCCATTCTTCTCCTGTTATCCTTATTCACCATCCAACTTTCAGATGCACAAGAACTGAGAATCTTTTTTAACAAACCCTGTCGTTGAGGAGGTTCTGTTTCACAGCTCACCCTCCATCGGGAATCTGAGGCTGTAAATTTTACCAGGAGACTGCCCACCCCTTTCACAGTTCTGCTGGGAGATTCAAACCTCTGAACACATAGCCTTCTGCGAGCAGCTCCACACCCTATGGACTATGCCGCCAGAGCTGATTAGTGGCTCTGGGTGATGTGAGGAGACCACAAAGGTGCTTGACTGCCCAGGACTGCCCTTGACTACGTCTAAGGGACTGATGGAGGAAGAGAAGCAGTCAGAAGGCAGGTCCAGAAACAAGGGAAAAATGAACAACTCAAACCAAAGTCATGAATGTGCTGACACAACATGGGAAATGTAACTGGTATCACTGGGCATCATGTGTAGAAGAAACTTGTGAATAGAAATCTGCTCTGCTGTGTTATAATAATATAATTAATATTAATTATATAAAAAATATAATAATCAAAAAGAAGTAAAAAGGTGAGCAGGACGGCATCCACCATCAAAGCCAGGTCTCTCCGACGTGAACAGATCCACAGGGGCACAGACTGGCCACTGCCGCGGCCACAGCACAGCAGTGTTGATGGCAGGGGTCGGTCAGGACTGGGCCCGAGTCAAAGAATGAGGGCTGGGCTCGAAGTGCTCAACCAGTTTGCCAGTGCAGAGAGGCATCAGTGCCATTTCAGGACTTAGCCCTCCTCGCTGTCACCTTCTCTCCAACTCCATCTGCCCAGAACAGCATGGGGAAAGCCGTCTCTCCCAGAAGACAGAAAACCGTCCAGGCACACAACCCTGACCTCGCCACTGAACTGTGGGATGAATTTAAGTTCTTAATGGGTGTGCACTGTCATTATTAAGGGTACTTCTTGGACTTTAATGTCCTAACATTGTTGTTACTGTTGTCATGCACCGTCAAGTCGCAATTGACCCAGAGCTGACCCTCCAGCGAGCCACCAGCGGCTGTAAACTGCACAGGAAGAGACGGCGCATCTTCCTCCTGTGGAACAGCGGGTGCCTTCGAACCGCCTGCCTTTGAGTTGCAGCACAAGTCCTTACCACTAGGCCACTGAGCTCGCTTATCTTAGCCTATCTTCTTACCTGCCATTGAGCTAGAAGGGACTCACAGCTGACCCTCCACACAGGACATTGTTCATCTTTCTCCCGTGAAGTAGCCGGTGGGTTTGAACTGCTTGCTTCTGGGTCTGCAATGCAACTCCTTATCACTAGGCTGCCAGCGCTTTCTAGGAAAGGAAGCGATCTTCTTTCTTCTCTTGTGCCACTGAGTCCAAAATGACCCATGGCTGACCCTCCAGTAGGCTTTCAGAGGCTGTAAATCACACGGGAGGAGACAGCCCGTCTTCCCTCCACAGAGCAGCTGCTGGCTTCTGCCTGCCTCTGGGCTGGCAGCACAGCTCCTTACCACTAAGTCACCGGAGCGCCTTTGGCCATGGCTAGAGAGCCTTCAAGGGCACTCAGGACACTTAAAACTCAACAGTAATCATGGTTCAAATTAACCCTATAGGAGGTATGCCAAAACAATCACCTCATTATGATCTGCTGTGAGTTTTTACATTTGCTTAACAACTTACCTCAGTGATCCTTTCAAATTCTCATTTCAACCAATTATTATTGTTTTGTGCCATCGAGTCCCTTGCGATTCATAGCAACCCTGAAACCTGCTCTCTCCTGCGTCAACTCTGTCTCAGACACACCTACCCTCATTACCCCAGTCACTGTATCAATCGATGGTCTCCCTCTCTTTCTCCATCCCTCCACCCTTCCAAGCACGATCTCTCTCTCCTAGGACCGGTCCCTCCTTGTAACATGCCCAAAGTATGTCAGACGAAGCTTCAGAATCCTTGACTCCAAGGTGCATTCTGGCTTCACCTTCTCCAGGACAAACCTGTTTGTTGTCCTTACAGTCCATGGTATATTCAACACTCTTCTCCAGCACCACAGCTCAAAGGCATCAATTCTCTTTCTATCATCCCTAGTCATTGTCCAGCTCTCTGACACATAGCAAGTAACTGCGAAGATTGTGGCCTACCTAGATCAGGCAAACCTTCACCTTAGTCTCCACCCTGACATTGTTGCTCTTCAGTACTCTGGAGAGGTCCCTGACAGCCGACTTTCACAATGCAAATTCGTCTCTTGATTGCTGGTACCAAGAGTGTTGATTGTGGAGTCAAGCAAACTAAGGCTGTTAACAATCCCAAAACTCCTCACCAACTATCACAATGCTGTCAATCGGCCCAGTGGTTCCACCAGTTAGCGGTAGCTAATTTTCAGCTGACTGGAGAAGTCAAAAGGCCAGCCTACAACGTACCAGACCTTTTGGCGAAGTGACTCCCCCAGAGCACTGCAGTCCCTGGGACAGAATCCAGGCCCGTCAGGGAAGCTGCTCAGGCTTCAGCCGCCCACCCAGCCGCCTCCCTCTGGCTCCTCCTCCCACTGACCAGGCCCATCAGGACCTGGTAATGTGCAGACCACGTGCCCAGCATATCTAGAGCTCAGTAATTAGTGGGCTATGAATGGATTTCTTCCCTCAATGGAACAGAAACAGCCACCATCCTCTGCAGCTTGCTTCAGATCATCAGGGCTTTTCTCATCACCAAAGCGAGTCCTTGGGGTTTCACATTCTTCACAAGGTCTTCCCCACTTCCTCAGCAGACAGCAGCTCCCAGTCAAATGCCCTCTGCGTAGTCGCCTGTTTACCCAACACACCACAAACTATGTTCGCTACAAGTCTTTATTCAATGACTTTCTATATTCAGTCAACACTTAAATCACTGCTAAACTCTTTCTGTACCTATTTGCATGACAATACAGCTCTTGACCTTGGATTACATTACAAAGGCAACAAAAGACAAGGGACAGCCTGTTTGGCTGTGATCTCCAAAGATGAGCACACTGCCACAGTCCAGTGAGCACAGAGGAAAATGGAGATGAGGATCCCTAGGAAGGGCCCCCAAAGCCTGAGGCCGGAAATGTAACAGCATCTGCTTTTTCCTTTGCCCGAGGGTCCACCCAGGGGCAAGTCTAAGGCACGGTGGTGAAGGACATGATTGGCCAACCAAGTGTGGTCCTCTGGTGCAGAGGCAGCCCCTCACCTGGAAACAGTGCAACAAGCATCTTCCTGGACACAGGTAAGCAGCAGCATCTTCTGATGGAAAGGAGACAGGGACCTCCTTGGAAGAGGGTGCCCCAGGAGATACACTCGGCCTCGAGACCAACAGGGGCCCTCTAAGGTCCCTGAGAGTAGCAGCCTGGGAACAACCAAGACTTTCAAAGACTGACAAGGCACAGAGTAGGGGAATAAAAAGGTAATACGTGAAAAAAACCCTTTGGCTTATAAAACCTCTGACCTGAGGCAGAAACAGTGTCTATCAACATGTAGAAACAAATATGATTGTATCAAATGATTATCAGCAAGGATTCTGCATTTCCCACGCTGCCTACATCCCAAGCCCCCGTCAACCCTCCCCCCACCCCCACGAGACACACAAACAGTATCTGCCGAGGAAGTCAGAGGGTGGCATCCAGCGCTGATGGCAGGCTAGATAGGACTCTTGGCACTCTGCACAAATTGCGGTAGTCCATCCCAATGGACCGTGAGAGTAACATCAGCCTATGTTGGTCCATCTCAGGAACAGTTAGGCTGCACCGAAGCTGGTCGGGTCTGGAAGATCCTTCACCTCGCCTACTTCACTGAAAGGCTGCCCGCCCTGATTGAAGGTCAACTTGTACCGCAACCGGATGGGCTCCTGAACAAAGACAAAATGGTAAATTAGTAGGGGTGACACAGAAATCGCCCAGAGGAAGAGTCTTCACCCACCTGGCACAGCTGCCAAGGAACAGTTTGTTTGTTAACATGTGAAGGCTTCAAACCATTGCATAGCATGAATGTCTGGGATGCAAACACAGGGGAGTCCTCCCACATGCCTGTAGTCCTGAGATGGATGACAGTTCAGAGACACCAGCTAAGGAAGGCAGAAGAAATTCACCCCTCAGGGCTCCCATACTACAAGGGGAAGTTCACATGTTCCCCTCGGGTCCAATTGTGACATTTATCAGAGCTCTCTTACTAAGCCCCAAATTCCTCTTGGGTCCAACTGTGACGTTTATCAGAGATCCTTTACTAAGCCCCAAATTCCCCTTGGGTCCAACTGTGACGTTTATCAGAGATCCTTTACTAAGCCCCAAATTCCCCTTGGGTCCAACTGTGATGTTTATCAGAGATCTTTTACTAAGCCCCAAATTCCCCTTGGGTTCAACTGTGACGTTTATCAGAGATCTTTTACTAAGCCCCAAAGGAAACAGACTCTAGCAAGGAATATTTCCCCAACACCCTCAACCAAACTAGAGACCGGAGCCAGACGTCAAGATGCCTCTCTGCACTTTCACATGTGCCTCCCTTGAGTTCAAGGCTCCAGTTTCTTGCTAGCAAAGACAAGACCCAGGACATACTTTGTGTGGATTTTCAAGCAGCAGCAGCTGAGAGATCATGGTGGGAGGCATCAGAGGGTTGAAGGCAGGAAGCTTGGAGCTGGACGCCGGCTGTAACTTCACTCTCATTGACTGTGGGAAGGGGGAGAACCCAAGATGTAACTCATTCCTAAGAAGCCACAGCTTCCCTGAGTTTCAGTCACTAGGTGGACAGAAGCTTGGCTCCCACAGGAATCCTCTAAGAGAAAACAGACTTCTCAGGAGACAATGCGACCCCAAGTGCCAAAGGAAAGCCTAGAAGACTGCTCCCACTAATTCTGGAAAGGACTCACAAGATCTTTCTTTTGACACATAAAATATATCAACAGTCATGTGGTCAATGGCTGTTATTCAAGAGGCAACACAGATGTGTGAAAGAGTGTGTTGGCTTAAATTCTCACTCTGCCTCTTACTCACTCTATGTTAGCCTGGGAGGAATATTTCCCTCTCTGAGCCTGGGAGTTATAATTTATGAAATAGCAGTGTTAATAGTGCCTGCCTCACAAAATTACTGTGAGTATTAAAAGGCTAAACCAACAGCTGTTAAGTCCATCTCATGGTGACCCTCATCCCGTTTCCAAGGTTGTAAATCTTTACAGGAAAACACTACCCACCTTTCTCCCCTGGGTCTGGTGGTTTATCTGAACCCTTGACCTTTCACTGAGGAGTCTAACATGGTACGCACTGTGCCACCATGGCTTCTTACTATGAAGATTACAGACTGCAAATTCTTGTCTTGAGTCTTTTCCTTTTAGGACAGGCCCCTTTCCTCATTTCTTGTGCCTGGTCAATAACCAGTGGGACCCTACACTCCATGATAAAGAATGAGAATAGTATCCAAGCAGGATGAAGTACCTTTGTATATGTACACAAGTTAAGGTCCAAAATATGTGCAAAACATCAGCAATGCCAATGAGAGGCCTTTCTTGGGTAATCAATATGCATGCCTCATACCAAGTGAGTTTTCTTTCTGAGACAAAAATTATTAAAGATCATGTAACCCTGGCGCTCCTGGTAGCCATTTCCCTGTTTGAGGGGACAATATGTAAAAAAAACCAGCCTGTTGCAAGAAGAAAAGTACAACAATGAATGAATGGAAATCCAAAATCTCTGTAAATGTTCATTAAAATTAATAAAATTCGGG
>NW_006399867.1:2000324-2020762 GCF_000299155.1 Elephantulus edwardii | reverse complement strand
CCTCGGCACAGCTACTTGAAACATGATGTCCCACACCGGCTGGGTGGCAGTGCTCATCATGGTCAACAGCAACACCTGGACTTCTGGGTGGCCAGGGACCCCAGTCTGAGAGAAGTGGAGCAGAATTCGGAATCCATTCCGGTCATACACGATTACAGGAGGCCGGCTACCTGGTAGAGAGACCCAACCACAAAGATAGCATACTACAAGCTCTCAAACGTCAAACTTCAAGGACATGTGCTTAACTGCACCAAATCCTTTTGTCTCTCCATTCAAAACATAACTAGCACTGTCCCCACCACAGACCAAGTCCTTATTACTTCTAACCAACCTCCTGTCGTCTTCCAAGTTGACCTCTGCCCACCATCCAACCTTCTTCAACACACTATCAGATAGTTTGTGGACCGTTTTTTCCTAATCTCTTTTTTATGACTACATACTTAATTCTGTACAACTCTAAAGACAACAAACTCCTTTAATGTCATGAAATATCAACTTCATAAAATGCCAATGAAAATCTTAATAAGATTGTTTTCATGTAGCTAAGATGTGATACTAGAGTTAATCTGAAAGGAAAAAGGCACCTGCAATAAGCAAGAACATTTTTTTTTAAATTTTTTTTAATTTTTGTGTGAGTGTACCGTCAAATCAGATCTGACTGGTACAGGAGGAGATTGTCCCTCCTTTTCCCGGCAGAGCATCTGGTGGATTCAAACCGTGTGCCTCTGGGATTGTAGTTGCAGCTCCTTACACTAAACAAGAACATTTTAAGAAAGGAGAGAAAATAAAGTGAGGCTACGTAATTTGCCTATTTGGATTCATAAATATTCAGCTAATATATGTTATACTAATGCAAGCAACGTGGTATAAAGTAGAGCATGTTGAAACAGGTAAATAAACAAATTTACTAGAATGAACATGTATTTTGGCATCGATGGCTGATTAAATAAATGGTACTCAGCTGGCTAAAAATCTGCAGGGAAAACTGAAGATCTTTATCTTAGGCCAGACATCACTTAGAATCAAAATGCAAACTATAAAAAATGTTTTTCAAACTGTCAACAATTTAGAAGGATGAGAATAGCCAGTCCTAATAAATAATTAGGGAATGGCAATCTTTCTGGAAGGCAACTTCGTTAACACAGACCAAAATTTAAATGTCAATACTTGGTGATTCCATTTTTAAGAATTAGGCCTAAGCAAAAGGTCAACAACTACTCGAAACAAAGATGGGAAGGTAAGGGGCAGGAACCCGGAGCACTGGAAACAAAACCACCAGATACAATTCAACGTTCATCCACTGTGAAAACCGTACCTAATGTCCCTGAACAATTTGCATGTTGTTGTTGTTCGGTGCTATGTCGTCAATTGTTGGTCACAGCAACCCTAAGATGCCTTGGTCTGAGTCGGTGGCTTCACCACCACCTCCGCAGGGCTTACACCCGTTGTTCCAGTCACTGTATCAATCATCTGATTAAGGGTCTTCTTCTCCTCTCCTGACCCTCAAACTTTCTAAGCATGAGTCAAATGGGAATCTACACAGCTGTGTAAATTTTCAACAAAAACACAGTCATTTCATCCCAAAGGCACACAGTTAGAATCCACCAGATGCTCCGCTGCAGAAGGAGGGGCAATCTCCTCCGGTACCAGTCAGATCCGACTCGACGGTCTACACACAGACACACACACACACAGAATAAAAAATAAATGAAAAATTAAAAAAATTTTAAAAAACCCTATAGTAATTTCTAAACAAAGAATTTTCTATATTTTTAAAAATTTTATTATTTTGTGTGTGTGTCACTTAGCAGCTGCTCTGCAGGAAAAGAGGTGGCAGTGAGTCTGCTTCTGTAAAGAACATGACCTTGGACACGCTATGTGTTAATTTTACTCTAGGCTGCAAGGTTGCTGTCAGTCAGAATTTACGCCAACAGCAACAGACTTGGTTTAATATTACAGATACTGCCAAGCCTTTCTTCCACAGCGCCACTGGGTGAAGCTTCCTCGGCCTGACTAAGTCTGCCCCAGCACCAAGCCACAACGGGGCTCTGTGCTCCAGGGAAAAGAGCCCAGGTCCTGGAGGCCAAGACCCTCATTGCTTCCTCCTCCACAGCTCTAATGGTTCACTGACCATAAGCAGTGGCCTAACTTAGCAGGGCCCTTCTTCCCATTTACTCTTAGAACAGACGTAAAATCCCCTTCCCTGCTTTAATGAGGACCTCTGAACACACAATTACCACCCAAACTCTTCCATTCCCTCAAAAGTCCCTCCTCAGTTACTTCCAGGTACAATGAAGAGCCCTCCTCTGAATTCCAAATGAATTAGCTTCATGTCCCCAAGTACCTTCAAGTCTCATTAAATCTTGACTATCAGCATCCTTCACAGTGCCAACTATTATTTCAAGACTAATACTAGCTAAAGCATAAAAATATCAGTTGACACACCCTCCCCCCGATACAATCTCCACCACTCCTCTTCCCAAGTTGAAGGGCTATAACTATCAACCAAGAATGGGTAAAGCTACAGAGTTAACACAAAGAAGGGAGGGAGAGACACTAAAAAAAAAAAACAAACAAAAAACCATACCACAAAACCCAAAGAATAGTGGGGGGTGGAAACTGTACTTACTAGGCTTAACAGACTCTAGAGGAACAAATACTTGAGCCAGAGGTATATTCTGGGAAGATGAAGAAGCTGGTGAGCCAGTCTCCCAGGACCAACCCAGGGAGGAAGCACTGAGTGGTACTTCCTTGGGGATACTTTTCTGGGGAGCATAATTCCTGAAAGAAAAAAAACAAAACAAAAAAATTAAATATCAAGGATAAATATAAATTCTAAAAGATTCCAAGACAAGGTAAGAAAAAAAGGAAAAAAATATATAAGAATACCTCAACATAAGTCTGGTCCCAAACCACCACAATAAAACAATCCACACAAATGTATCTGGTGTCTCAGTACATAGAAAAGTTATGCTTACACTATGAAGTGTGAAACAGCACTACAAAAAAGTCTGTAATAGTGTGAGCATTACAAAAATGGCCCATGAACAAAGCGAGCATGTGGTGGTGGACAAATGGGACTAGAAGAACTGCTCAACCCAGGGAACCCTGGTGGCCTAGCAGGTAGCAAGCTGTGCAGCCAATCCGAAGGCAAGCACATCAAATCCACCAGCTGCGCCTGAGGAAAGATGCTTGATCTCCTCCCATGCTATCCACAGCCTCTGAAAACCGGTGGAGGGTCAGCCAGGAGTTGTTTCTGACTCGATGGCACTGAGTTTGAGTGAGTTTTGAGAGGACTGCCATAACTGTCAATTTTTAGGTCTTTAAAAAGTCATCTTAAGTGAGAAATAATGAGATGACTACATGTATATATACATATACACAAACATACACATATGTATAAAGAAGTATAATAAATTCAAGCAAGTAACCTAATTTCTCTGTGCCTCAGTAATAGAAGGATCCACCCCATAGGGTTGTTCCTTGTTAAGAATGCCTGTAATTTAATAAGAACCTAATAAACTTCAGCTACCGCTATTACAGCTTTTAATGTTCTAGTGTCACGCAGTCTAAGTGATGGAAGTAAAAGATAGAAATGACTTGGCCCACTTCACATTTCATGATGCTGTCCACATAGAATACTAATAGAAAACATTTTTCTAAAACTAGGGTCCAGAGAGGACAAAACCCCCACCCAAATTAGACCGATTCCAGGCCCCGGTCCAATGGTTGAAAAGAAAGCGGTGTGTGACGCCCTGTGAGCAGAGCACAATGATGTCCCAGCACAAGTCTGTTTCCATCCGAGCCCCCGAGTGCGTCAGGGGCATCACCAAGATGCGCAGGCGAATGCAGGCGGCTCTGGCTTCTCTGAACACAGAGGGACGGGGTCCGTGAAAACGGCTTCACGTTCACATCTCAGAGGCGCCTCTGCTGTTAGGACTCTGTGCAAGGAACACATTCCTCCAAGTGCTCCCACTCTGGAAACTAGTAACTACTCCAAGAAGGAAATTATTAAATATGCCCATATAATGAGTTATTATGTTGTGATTAAAAAGAATGAGGCAAACTTAAATAAACTGATATGAAAATGTGTTGTTATGGTTGTTGTGTACTACAGAGTCAGAATTGACCCACAGCTGACCCTTCTGTGGGTTTTCAGAGGCAGTTTATCGCATGGGAGGAGACTGCCCACCCTTCTCCCATGGAACAGTTCGCAGCCTTGAACCATGTGCTTTTGGGACTGCAGCACAGCTGCATGCCACTAGGCCACCAGGCTATCACTGATACGATGTGATATGACAAAAAAGTGCCACATTGGACGACAGTCTTCACTACTAAACTCATTGCCATTTGGTCAGGACTGACAGCTGGCCCTCTGGTGGGTTTCCGAGGCTATAAATGACCCAGGAGGCACTGTCCATCTTTCTCCCTTGGAGTCAGTGGTGGATTTGAACTATGAGAGGTGCCAACTTTGGATTAGCAGCACCACTCCCAGGGATTCCACCACCAGAGCTCTCTCTTGAATTGTTCTTCAGGAATATCGCTCATTTCCTCACTGTCCTCCAGTCGGAAGTGACACAGCCAGCCTTGCCATGGGTTTTCAGAGGCTGTAAATTGCATGGAGGAGACTGTCCGTCTTTCTCCCATCTACACTCTGTATCACTCCACGGGTTGCACTACACAGTATATTTGCGAGAAGCCCTGACAGCACAGTAGTTGAGTGCTTGCCTGCTAACCAAAAGGTCTGTAGTGTGTGCCCGACAGCTGCACTCTGCTCTGTAAAGATTTACAGCCTTGGGAAGCCTACTGTGCAGTTCTACACTCTCATTCAAAGTCACCGTGACAGCAACTGGTTGTCTGGAATCTGGAAATAGGAAAACCAACTGACACCTAAGGCAACAGCAGAATTTCTGACTCTTCTTCTTTCAGAGGTTCCGGGAAGTACTCATTCTCTAAGGAGTCAGGACGGAGACTAAAAGCAGAAAAGGGGAAGCAGCATACTGTACTTGCAATGGGAAGAAATAAGTGTCTCAAGCATGCAAGGGCTCTGGCTGTCTTGCAGAGAAGTCCTTTCTGCCTGGCCCTTGTGCAATGAGCCGGGACCTCACACCAAACTGTATGCAGCAGTAAGAATCTGTACCCCTTGTCCAGAAGACTCACAGAGGGCCTGGAGAGAGCTGTGGTGAGAGCAGATCCAGCAAGTTCCCTTCTGCAGAAGGACTCAGCACACCACCACCTGGCAGTGTGCTGGGGGTGGGGGTCCTCATTTCCTTACAGCAATTCTCACGAGCAACCTGTCAAACCAGGAATGACTCAGGTGAGGCCAGGGCACGAAGGCCAGTCAGCTGCAGTGACACTGGTGAAGCCACCCTGACCCCACCAGGGCTACTGCAGGCCAGGTTCCACTATGCTCACAGGGCAGAAAGGGTGAGAAAAAGCAAGACAGTGTGGAGCTTCTGGGAGGAGCAGATATAGCTGGTGAGGAGGAGAGGGAGAAGGCTCCAAGCGATGATGCCACCAAGTGAGTCAGAAGAGCCTCTGGAACCGCAAGTCCACAGACTCCATCAGGAGAGGCAGCAGCAGCCTTCCCTCTCTCCCCACCAGCCAGCACTGTCTCCAAGAAGGCAGGTTTGGGAAATACTACTCTGCCCTCAGGAAATCAAGTGGTACAGTGCACTGGGCAAATGTGCTGGGAAAGATCTCTCATATATTAAAGAGTAAAGCTGTTCCCTTTGTCCTGCACCTTGCTGAAACTGAGGAGGACCTGATGCACTTGCTGCAGAGGGTCAAGGACTGCAGCCTTCGGTATGGATTGAGGCTCAATGTCAAGAAGACAAAGATTTTCACCACTGGACCAATTGGCGGCATCAGGATGGATGGTGAAGAGATTGAGATTGTTAACAACTTTCGTTTGCTCGGCTTCACAGTCAACACTCTTAGCACCAGTAGCCAGGAAATCAAAAAAACGTATTGCGATGGGAAAGTCTGCTATTAGGGACCTCTCTAAAGTACTGAAGAGCAATGGTGTCTCTCTGGAGACTAAGGTGCATCTGATACAGGCTGTGGTCTTTGCAATCACTTGTTATGCATCAGAGAGTTGGACAATGACTAGGGAGGATAGAAGGAGAATTGATGCCTTTGAGCTGTGGTGCTGGAGAAGAGTATTGAGAGTATCGTGCACTGCCAAGAAAATAAACAGATTCATCCTGGAGAGGGTTAAATTGGGCAGCTCCTTGGAGGCAAGGATTCTGGGGCTTCGTCTAATGTACTTTGGACATGTTGTAAGGAGGGACAGGTCCTTGGAGAGGGACATCATGCTTGGGAGGTGGAGGGATGGCGTAGGAGGGGAAGACCCTCTATGAGGTGAATTGATTCAGTGACTGGGGTAATTGGAATGGGTATATCAGAGGCAGAGTGATTGGTACAGGATAGAGCAGGGTTTAGGGCGGTTGTACATAGGGTCGCTACGAGTCACAAGCGACTCGACGGCACATAACAACAACAAAGCTGTCACCTTAGGGACTAAAGTGCACCTGGCAGAAGCCAAGGGTTTTTTTATTATCTCATAAACAAACAAAAACTAGACAACAAATAAGGATGATCAAAGAAGAATTAATGCATCTGAATTATGGTGTTGGCAAGGAAAATTGAAAATACCATGGACTGCTAGAATAAACAACTCTGTCTTGAAAGTACAACCAGAAAGCTCTGCAGGGATGACAAGACTTTCTTTCATGTCCTTTGAACATGTTACTGAGAGAGACCAGTCCCTGGAGAAGAAGGACTTCATGCTGGTTTAAGGAGAGGATCAGTGAAAAAGAAGACCCTCAACGAGATGGTCTGACATAGTCAGGGGCTGCTTTGAAACAGTTCTTGATTCAGTCATGGCTAACAAAGTGAAACCAGAAAGGACCAGAACTTAGAAAGTGTGGGTTAATAAGGTAACAACCAGAATGTGAAAAATCACAAGTTACCCTCCCTCTTAAAAGAACAGGGCAGTATGCTCCTTGTAGTGACTAAATCTCTGGACCAGCACAATCAGAAACAGTGGTGCCCTGCTCAAAGATGGCAGCCAACTGTTCCATTCTGAGTGTGTCCTGCTTCACAGTCCTGGCAATAACCATCAGCCTCCCGAAAGGGCTTACTATGCTTCTCCTGTGCTTTTCCATATCAGGTCTTTGACTTGTCATTTTCCCCATTCTAGCTGTTTCATTTCATCCAAATTTTTAAAGTGTGGGTCTGTTCTGATTTTGCTTTTGTTGGCTATGACTGTATTGGTTCAAAGCACTGGCTCAAACATAGCAAAACTGGTTCAGAACTGGGCAGGGTTTACCATGTTGTACACAGCGTGGCTAGGAGTCAGAACCAACTAGAATAGCTGCCTTACCTTGTTTGTATCCGGGGAATCATTGATCCCTGCAAAAAATGAGCACAGTGAAATGAGTAATATAAAAAAATAAACAATAATAACTCTATACTGGCCACAAGATGAAGATAAACACTATGACTGCCCCTTGTAGAAGAGATAACAGTATTTACAATACTAAAGGCTAGGGAGCTCTGGTGGCCTAGTGACAGGAAGCTGTGCTGCGATCCCAAAGGCACACAGTTCAAGGCCACCAGCTGTTCTGCAGGAGAAGGATGGGCAGTCTCCTCCTGTGCAATTAAAAGCCTTGGAAAACCCTGCTGGAGGGTCAGCGAGGCGTCCATTCTGACTCTACGGTATAACAACAATAAAGCCTAGACAGATAATGTAACTTACCAGTCATTCAACCTATCTTGGGCAAAACTGAGACCACAGAGCAGAGTGGGCCTCACTACACCGCCAAGGACATCTGATTCCTCAGGAGCAAGCATCTTCTGACCAAAGGGAACCAGTTTACCTTTGCTGCCTACTCAGGCCCTCCCGTGCCTGCGAGTCCTAAGTGCCCACACTCACCTAAGGCTGCCAGGTCCTGATGAAGTAAAGACGGCACCAGAGTCTCAGCATGATCAGATCCCTCCAAGTCAATCAAGGGGCAGCTTGCTGGATTCTGAGAGTCTAGAAACCAGAGTCGGGAGAATCAGTCAGCTAGACATAAGAACAAAGTCTCCACCTAAAACCTGCCCAATGGCCTCAGGTCTCGCCCCACTCAGGATTCAGCCTGAACTGGTATTTGGACTACCAGCTTGGCAGAGGGCTCTGTTCCCACCTATGTGGCAACCAGAAGGCTGCATTCCTTCTCCCAGGGACCCAGGCAGCCTGGACCACAGCAAAGCTGACTTTCTCCAGCTCAGAGGCCTTTAGAGCATACTCAATACAAAGCAGACCCTCAGAGCTCAAGAAGTCCGCATTGAGCAGATCTGATTCCCAGGGGCAAAACATTTGGCATTTTAACCAATTCTCCAGGTGCCTGGAACAACTGAAGCAACAAGCCTGGACCTGGGAACCAGTGAAGATGACCATTTCTTTGGTCTCCAGTTCCCACTCAGTAAGCGCTCCTGAGAAGAATCCAAACCAGGTACAACACAGCCTTCTCTTTCCATCTCTAAGGAAAGCTGGTGTCCAGTTTGGCAATCAGTTTGCAGTGTTACCTGTGGCACCGGCTTGCTATTTCAGACCCATTTTCATAAGAAAAGGAAAAACAGGCAAGTGCTCAGAGTATTCTGAGGATGCATTTCTTTTCTAGGCTATACAGACTGCTCCCAAGCAGAAGGCAGGGAGAAGTTCTTTCTTTCTACATACCTTTGGGTACCGGCTTGTCTTCCACTGGGCTGGTCATGGGGTTCCCGGAGGTGACACGGCCCTCCATCACCTGCTTGTACAGGAGAACGCCCTGGGTAAGGAGGTCATTTGCCTGGAGGATCTCCACTGCAGAGGAAGAAAAGCCGGAGGCCTCTGATTAGTACGTCCACTGTCTCAGTCTTGGAAGTCACCCCACACAGCAGCCTTCCCAGAGCTCTACTAGGTTCAGTGTTCATCCCTCAGACCGGCACCTAGAATCTGGCCCAGTGACTGACCTTATCACTCAAACCCGAGCCTTTGCATGGATGCAAATGGTTAACAAGCAGGGAAATCTAGGAATGAGAAAGTATTTAAGAGACAGTGCCAAAGTGTGTCTTTGTGTCTTTTCTATTGTCTGACTAGAATTGTAACAATAAAAAGGCAAGTGAGAGTAAAAGTAGGAAGCAGAGATACTGGAAAGCTGAGAAGAGTATATGATCAAGCAAAATACTTGGAATGAGTTTCAAAGACCAAGGCGGAGATGGGTGGGAAGTCGCAGGTTATCTGAATGGTTTTTATGATTAGTTGCTAAATGAAACGTGAACCAGTAATAGAGGCCTCTTGAAAGAAATGTTTGCCCATCTACTTCTAAAACACTGGCCATGGGGAAACCATGAGCATATTCTACTCAAAGCCACACAAAGTCCTCATAGCCGCTGGTCTGGCTTTCTGGTTTAGGGTAAGGTTGGATGGAAAAAAGAGAGGGGTACACATGAAACAAGATCAGATTAGCCATGAGGCGGTAACTGGGCAGATGTGTGTTGAGGCTTGTTTGCTCCTGTTGTTGTGAGTCACTGAGCTGACTTTCCAGTGGGTTTTCAGAGGCAGTTTAATCACAAGGGAGGAGACTGCCCATCCTTCTCTTGCGGAGCAGCTGGTGGATCCGAACCTGTGTGCCTTCAGGACTGCAGGACAGTTTCTTACCAGCAGAGTACATATGTACAGAGAAGAGCACAAAGAACTTTTTTCTTTCATTCTACATTTTCCGTGTTTTGAGATTTCCCAGCATAAAAGTTTTAAAAGGCTTTGTTCAATGTCTGTAGACAACAGAGCCCACCAGGTGCCAGTAGTCATCTCCTGGTCCTGCAGTCACCGGAAGCCAGTGAACCCGCCTCACCTTCACGGGCTCTCACCACGCTGGCTCCTCCACCTGCCCCCTTGTGCGTCCTCTTCTCCACCCAACCTACTTGGGGAGCCTCCAGCCCAGCTTCCGCTTTGAGAGCTGCTGCGGACATCACACTCAAACCTTGGTTTCTGGAAATCAGCTCCAAGCCACAGGGGTCGCGCCCTTCCCAAGCCCACCACCACGGACGCTACGGTTCCATTCCCTGTCGTGAACTCACAGTGGTCCAGCAGGAAGAGGCATGTCTGGGGGAAACCTGAACTGTGTTATTCAGCCTAGAGAAATTCTGAAAGCGTTACCCAGCGCGTCATCATCGTCCATGGTTTCGCTCGCCAGCCGGAACAGGGTAGGCCGCAGCTTTTCACACCTTTCGTACACGACCTGGGTAAAAGGGGTGGGTGTCATACATGACGCACTGGGGACCAGAGTGCCTAAGGCGCTGCTAGGCAGACATGAAGCAGGGCCTCTTCGGTCACCTCCAGTTCACAATGAAAGTATGCCCTGGCTAAGTATGTGTCACTGAGAGCCTGTCTGTCACAGCCACATCCCTTTGGCTTGGATTACCTGCAGGGCTTCCTGGTCCGGGGGGCTCTGGCCTGGCCCCTGGTGTGCGGTCAGCATTTCCTGCAAGGCCGTCACATGGCTGCGGACTTCCTCCACTGTGCTGACCCTCTTGGACACCTTCTCTGCCTTTTCTTGCTCCTTTAAAAGGAAAGATGACAGAAGTAAGGAAGCAGAAGCCCTGGATAAAGGAATTGCCAGACTAAGATGAGAAAAGGCACATCTCTTCCCTGGCAGCTGAGTGCTCCAGGAAGTCACAGGCACAGAGTGATCAGAAATGCCTGGGATCTCTCAGAGCTTGGAATTCTGGGGGAAATCATGGAACCTGGTAAGCTGCTCTGTGCTATCAGCCTCGATTTCTTCTGAAAAACAAAGATTCCTGCACCTGGGTTCCTAAACTTATCTACACAGTACAGCCTTATGATTTTTGCTTCCAGCCATCAGTTCTGGGTCCCCAGTTCTAAGCTGAGCCTCCTGCTGGCCACCATCTTCCACACCCCCAAGCACAGAGACACTGTCCTTCGGCCCTCCTGCAGACCACTAGGGAGAACCTACCTCCTTGACCAGATTCTTGATGAGCTGGTTCGCAGCCTGAAGATCCTCAGGGTGGTTGCTCTTCAGAAGCCGTGTCAGAAGCTGGGGGAAGAGAACAAGAACCGTTTTCGCTCTGTGCCAAGTGCCCCAGTGCAGCAACAATAGCAGGACAATTTATCCTATTAACAGCCCACACGTTTTATGTTGTGACCCTCGCACAGACTACAATTCACAGCAACACTGTGAGCGACAGAGCTGACCCCTGCCCTATCCTCACGATCTTTGTCACGCACAAGCCCACTGGGACAGTCACGGTGTCAATCAGTCTCCGTGAGGGTCTTCCGCCCTTTTGCTGACCAGCCGGCTACCTTTCCTAGCATGGAGCCTCTAAGGACTGGTTCCTCCTGAAAACAGGCCCAAAGTAAATGAGACAAAGTCCCACCTTCCTTACCAAGCCTCACAATGACACATGGTGTAGGGAGGGTGACTAGCCCCCCCGCCCCCAACGGTTTTCAATTTGGGGTGTGTAGAAGAAGCAGAGCATGTATAAGTGTGTGTATGTGTAGGGGAGAGGACCATAACCCCCAGGGACATTTGGCAACGTTTAAAGAAAGCTGGTGGTGCAGTGGTTAAGCACTCAGCTTCAAAGCAGAAGGTCAGCAATTTGACCCCACCCTGCAGAAGAAAGACGCGGCAGGCTGTACGACCCCTGAAGTCCGACGGGGCAGTGCCACTCCACCCTGCAAGGTCGCTATGAGTTCGAATTGACCTGACGAATGTGGGTTTAGTTTGATCTGGAGACATTTTTGGCTGTTACACTGGGAGGGACAGGGCGCTAGAGGCATCTAGTGGGAAGCGGCCAGGTAAGCAGTAAACAATCTACATTGCATAGGACGGCCCTCTACAACGCAGAATGTTCTAGCCCCAAATGTCAGCAGGGAGGATGGCCTGGGGCCACAGACTACTGAAGACCGTGCACGCTGAGATGTGACTGCTCACTCTCTGAAGTGACAGGCCTGTACGACCTTTCTGTCATTTCCTTTCCAATGCCGAGTTGGACACCAGGCCAGTCAGTCACAAGAGCCATCAACCACTGTTAACAGATGGCCAGAAAGCCAGGGACACTGAGGACAAAGCAGTCCAGGGAGCTTGCTTGCAGTGGTACAGGATTCTTCTCAAAAGCCCATGCTCCTATGTTGTTGTTGTTGTGTACCGTCGAGTCAGAACCGATCTGACCCACAGCTGATCCCCATCAGGTTTTCAGAGGCAGCTAATCGCACGGGAGGAGACTGCCCCTCCTTCTCCCACAGAGCAACTGATGGATTCGCTCCGGTGCCTCACACTTGCTCACTCTCAAGAACTCATTCTGCAGAAGAGAACTCAGCGACCCCCTCTCCACACTCAAGTGAGATCACAGGACCTTCTGGGAGACATATCAAGAGGAGGTCTCCAAGAAGTCTTATCACACCCCAGGTGTGATCGCAAGGTCAGAGAAGAGTTCCTCACCTTTGATTTTTCTTCATCAGCATCAAAAATGGAACTCTTGGGCCAGGGAGAAGGTGGGGGCAAGATCTTGTTCACTGGTAGCTTAGGGTCTTGCTTTATGATTCCTAAAACAAGAAATTCATACAGTTACTGGTATGCGCACCCACGACTTCAGGAAAACCCATGTCCTGATATCTCACTAAGAAAACACTGTCAGCAACCTTAGCACCCAAGATCAAGATCACCCAGGTTCTGCGTAATTTCCTCAGGAAAATCCAGGGACAAAGACAACTACGCTAGAGCCTTTGGGGGGGAGGGCGGTGTCTTCTGGCAGGATGGAAAAAAAAGCAAAAAGGCAGCAATGGCTAAGTACACAACAATAGAACCAGACACCAAAACTGACATTTTATGCACATGACCCATGGCCCTGACATTACTATCAAGTAATAGTAATATGAAATCCCTAAACATGTTAAGGTTGCACATATGACACGTTTTTTTCCTTCTAAAGAACCCGAGTCAAAGAGGGTGCAGACTCCCAGCTTCCACAAAGGACACAGAAAATAAGAAAATCATAAATCACTGCTACCCCACCACCACACACACTGGACAACCTGCACATTCACATCTTTTCCATCAGAATCCATTAGAGCGCTGGGACTGCTGAACAATCAACCAGCCTAAAATATAATGAAGGGCAATGTGGCAGCTTGAAAGGAGAACGAACACCAGGAAGAACAGTGCAAACCATTTTTAACATTTTCTAACAGGCTGGTGTGAACAAGCAAGGGAACACAAAACCCAGGAGGAACATCGTCTCTGGAGGCCCCACTAAGAGCTCACAGGGAGCAGATGCCCGAGTCCAGGCACATAGCTAACTCTCGCTGCTCAAGGTGACTCGGTGGAACAGAGAAGGTCCCAGATGCCAGCCCCGTCTTTAAATCTTTACAAAAGCAGACTGACCCAGCTTTGTCCTGCCAAGCATGGATTTCAACCACGGAGGAGTGCCGGTAAAGGCCTGAAGCTCCACCTAATGCATACCCTCTGTCACTCTACAGAGGGCGCTCTGGTGGCACGGTCCATAGGGAGCTGCACTGCTAACTCAAAGGCCATGCTTCCAGAGTGGCTCAAATCCAACAGATCGGTGGGAGGAAAACAGGAGATCTCCCCTGGTGCAACTTACAGCCTCTGAAAAACCCCTGGAGGGTCAGCTGTAAGTCACTTCTTTCTCAACAGCGATGAGCTGAGTCACTCTACAGAACAGAAAGTCGACACCACTGCAGGAAGGACAGAGCACTCTGTGACTTGGAAAACCCACTAACTCACTGCTGTTCATTCCAATTATGACGACTCTCCACTGGGTTTCGGAAGCTGTAAATCCTAAAGGGAACTGATTGTGTCATCTCCCTCCTACAGAGCAGTTGGTGGGTTTGACTGCTTAGCAGTCTAGTCTTTCCACACCTTTGACTGCCCTTAGAGCACCATGGAAAACTCAATTCAGTCATAGGGAAAAGAAAATGGAAGGGAGGACACTGGTCCAAAGAAGAAATAGGTTAGGTCTTCAGCTCCAAACTACATTTAGGGATAAAGAAGGCTCAGTGAACATTCAGCTCAATCCTCAAGACCCTGTAACAAGGCCTAAGACTGAGGTTGATAATCTGAACAGATAATTAAACCACACAACTCCACCTCAACCGGGCAAACCAGTGCCGAGTAACAATACGGTAGTCTACTGCTCGGAGGAAGCAAGAGCATGTTCTCAACGCTCTCCCGGAAGAAACGAAGTCCTAAAGCTGAGGGTGCAGCAGGCTTGAGGCAAACCCTCCGGCACAAGGTAACACGAGAGGACCTGAAGCCTGGAGCACTGGGCGCTATTAGCCAGCAGGGAGCTTACTGCGGTGGCTCTGATGCTGGAAGCTATGACACTGGCATTTAAACCCCAGACGGTCACCCACAGCAGACAGATCAGCAGAGCTGTTAGACGAAGAAAGGTGAGGTGATCTCTTTCCAAAAGCCAGTCAATAAAAATGTTCCGGATCAAGAGAGAACATTGTTCAATATAATGCTAGCAGTGAAGTTCCTAGGCCGAAGACTGCACGACAGCCTGAAACACACCAGCTGGCATAAAGACGGTGCAGGAACAGGCAACACTTTGTTCCCTGCCTACAGCGACCATACATACGAGCCGACACTGTGGCAAATGACAGCAACAGCATCCCGAGAGTGACTGCGAATGCCAAACCTCAAACCCAAACTTCTGACTAGACTGTCTCAATCTCCCAGACTCAGAGTCCAGCACAAGGAAATGTATGCCTATTTTCAAGAACAAAAACCATTTCCCTCTGTTCCCCTGTCCTATACAAGATGTCCCACTCTCAAAAAAAAAAAAAATTCAAGGCATAAAAAGAAAACAACATTCTGAGAAGGAGGCAAAAAGGGAATGTATCATAAGAACAGAGCCAGACCTTGTTTCTTCAGCATCTGATACGCATCTCTGATCTTGATATCTTCTGGGAACCAGACCATCCAACTAAAGAGCACTTCAATGACTCTTGCTTTAACTTTTTCTGTAGTCCAAGACCCTAAGTACTGGGGAGGGGAAAAAAAGGAGAGAATTACAGAGCTAGACTGGACTTAAGGTAAAATCTAGACAGTCCATCCAATGAAGATATGGTGGCTGAGGCTCCAAAGGACTGAGACCCACATCTAATTAAAAACCAAGGAATAAGGTAAGGTCTAAAGCTAAGAACCTCCCAGGCCCAGGATTCCTTCTTGATTTCAAGGGGTCAATTTCCAAAACTGCTACAGTGTGACTCTCATCACACAGGTGCCTCTGATGGTGCTCTGTCTAGGCCACTGGGGACATCTACCTTCTGACTAAGGAGAGTGAAGTGCTCCACCAGAGTTAGTTACCAGAGAATGAAGGTGGACATTTCAAGACAAGTGCCAGGAGGGAAGGTGGAGAAGGAGGCAAGAATTGACATGAGAAGTAAAGTTAAGCAACTTCCTCTTGCTATCTGCACCAGGAAATCTGTGCCTCGAAGCCCGATGACCCCTCCACAAGAAAGAATAAGAGAAGGGCAGTGTCCAAGGGCAAGTGAGGGTAACTAAGGTCTAGAGCCTCTGAGACCTAGCAGGCCTGAGACAAATAGGCAGGTTCTGCAGCTGAGCAGCCCCGCCTCTAGCTGAGAAAGGTGGGGGCAGGTGGAGGACAGGGGACAGCCTGGTCTTGGAGGTGCTCACCTTTGGGGACAACACTTTGATCAGCTCATTCAGGAAGCGGAACTTGGCCACCTCGTTGTGGAACTTCTCTCCACAGTGGTTCACGCACATCTCCAGCACCTGTGTAGACATAGAACCCCATGAAAAGAAGCAGCCAGAGACCCAGGGCTCCCCAAGAAGCTGATGAGCATGTGCTGGTGACTTTACGGGAACCATGGCTAATGCTCTCATAAGCCTATGACAACTCTGTAGCTTTGGGGGACAAGGTGATGTTTTCAGATTAAGAAAAAATGCCACCAGTTGGCTCTTCAGCCTGACTGTAACTGCCAGGTGTGGGGCCAGAAGACAGCTGAGTGAAGTATGTGTGTTGTGAGGTAACTCCACTTAAAGGAGTTGGGCAAGTGAAGCCAATCCTTCCCCAGAGCAGCTATCTGGTGCAGAATATCCAAGAATGGCTAAGTGAGAGGTGATCTGCGGGCCCTACACACTTCCTTGACTACACTTGGTTTTCAGACTTTCAAATTAGCCATCAGCATTTAAAATGTGCAGAGAATCCATATAAAGGAGTTCCTAGCAACACGAGGTCCAAACTCATGCCCAGCATCAGCCCAGGTAGCTGGCACGGCCGCCTGGGGGACAGCTGTCCTGTGCACATCAGCGCACACACCAGCACGTGTCTCTGGTTCAGTGGGTCTCAGCCAGCTGCTTCAATCAGTTAAGTTACCATGCTGGCTTGTGTGTGCACTTAGACTTGCCAGACTGGCCTGAAAAGGGAAGGGAAATAAAACCATCCTGTCCTTCACCCACAGGGGCCTCAGGGCTGCTCTCCAGAAGCAGATCTGAGAGGGCACAGTCTGCACCGAAGACTCCCTCAGGCTGCCGTTCTCAGGGCCAGAGGACATGAAAGGGGATCAAGCAGCAGCAGTTCCTCTGGGCAAGCCCTCCAGCGTCAGGACAGGCAGGCAGTAGCCAAAGGCAGGTCGCACTCACCGTGAGAGCATAGAGAGCTTCCTTCTCTTGTGGAGACTGGATCTTGTGGGCAAGCAGCCAGGGTGCGTAGGTTGGGCTAAGAGAAAACAGAAGCCTGGATGCTGAGCTGACAGGAAACACCAACTCAGTAAAGTTACATCTTTCACGTGGGCTTCTGAAGGGGCCCAGCACCCAACCCTCCTCTTCTCTGAACCCACAGCTCAATGGTCCAGTCTGCTGCCTTCTTCCAGGGTACAACACCCTCCCTTCAGCCAATGAAGCCAATCAAACCCTAAAACTCCACACTGGATGGTTAGGCCTTAGCCCCCACGTGCCAGAACCTAAAGAACACACAGATCTATGTGTCTTATGATAAATGACCAGTATGTATTTAACTAGAAACTGGGGTCAGTTTGGGCTTATTTCAAAACAGAGGACTATTCAGCACTATGTAGAGAAGTTGCATGGCAATCCCAAAGGCTTGTGGTTCGAAACCACCAGCTGCTCTGAGGGAGAAAAATATGCAGCCTCCTCCCAGGCAATTAACTGCCTCTGAAAACCCACTGGAGGGTCAGCTATGGGTCAGTTCCAATTTGATAGCAAACAACAACAATGTAGGTCAAATAACTTGATGACTGACTTTACTCTGGAAATTGACAATTCAACAAAAGCTTATTCTCTGATTTGTGTTACATAAGGAGATTACCTTTAAATAAATAAATACTGGTACCAGGCAGGCAATGGAGGACTGCAATATCTCTTAATTTTTTTTTAACAATTGCCAGTTGCAAAAGGACAATTCTGGCTTTTCTCATCTTGTTTGTTGTTGGGTTTGTTTATTTGTTTTTAATGCCACAAATTTGTTATTTTGAGAATAAAGTAATGTGCTGAAGAAGTTGTGGGAAAATAAATTGTCTGGAGACCAAGGCATGCAAGCACATTTATGAAAGTTCTCTTACCCACTGGGATCAGTGTTCACCTGCTCACAGAAAGTCTGGATAGCAGGCCAGTCCTGTTCTGACATGCTGGGGTCTGTGGCTTTATCTGTCAAGGAAATAAAAATAAAATCAAACAGTGGATGATAAAAAGAAACATAAGAAAAAATGTTTGCCTTGAGCACACGCGCTTTTAAGAATTATCTGCATGGGATCGCTGTCATCTGAACAGAGCAAGTGAATACTGTATGGTTTAAAATCAGAAAAGGTGTGTGTCAGGATTGTATCCTCTCTCTCCATACCTATACAATCTGTGTGCTGAGCAAATCATTCAAGAAGCTGGACTCTATGAAGAAGAATGTGGCAACAGGATCAGAGGAAAACTCATCAACAACCTGTGTTCTACAGGTAACACAATCTTGCTTGCTGAAAATGAGGACCTGAAACACTTAAAAAGACTATAGTCTTCAGTACAGATTGCATCTCAACATCAAGAAGACAAAAATCCTCACCAAATGGGCACTATCATGACAGATGGAGAAGGGACCAAAATTGTCAACGATTTCATCTTACTTGAATTCACACTTGGTACCAGCTGTCAGGAGATGAGGGCATGTACTGCACTGGACAAGGCTGCTCTTGAGGACCTCTCCAAATTACTGAGGATCAGTAACACCAGTTTGAACACTAACATGCGCCTGACTCAGGTCATGGTCTTTTCACTCATGTGCTATGCACCTAAGAGCTGGACAATGAATAAGGATGACAGAAGAAGTATTTGAGCTGTGGTGTTCAAGAAGAGTACTGAATATCCCATGAACTTCCAAAAAAAAAAAAATGTCTCAGGGAAAAATGTAGCCAGAGTGCTCCTTAGAAGCAAGGATGGAAAAACTGTCTCGCATACTTTCAGCACCTTGCTAGGAGTGGCTATTCCTTGGAAAGAGACAACATGCTTGGGAAGGTAGAGGGTCAATGAAGGAGAGGAAGACCCTTAACAAGATGAATTAACCCAGTGACTGCAGCAATGGGCTCAAGTGTGTTGGAGAGGATGAGGATGGCCCAGGATAGCACAGGGTTCAGATGCGTCACTCATAAAGTCGCTATGAGTTATACTTGACTCAATGGACTTAACAACAGCATGAACAACATATGGGATTGCAGACACTGTGAGGACAGTGCAAGATTAGACAGGGCTTCCTCTGTTGAGCACAAGGTCTCGATGAGTCAGAGCTGACTTGATGGCCCTTTACATTAACAAGGGATCAAGTTGACAACAAGAAAGACTTGTTAACAAAGGGAGAGATAACTCAGAAAAGATGGGTGAGAATGGCCACAGAATTCAAATATAATCAGTGTCGGTGATGTGTACTTGTAGAAACTACTGAATTTTTCTGTGTACAGTCTCAGCAACAACTAGGCAAATGGAGTGAAAATTAAACATACCGAACAAAACTAGACCCAATGCTGCCAAGCTGATTTCAATCCAATTCAGTGACCCAAGAACAGAGTAGAACTGCCCCCCAGGACTCCCAAGGCCGAAATGCTCAGGGAAGCCAACTGCTCCCGGAGCGGCTGGTGGATTCCAGCTGCCAATCATTCTGTTAGCAAATGAGCATTTAACCACTGTGCCAGCAGGGCTCCTCGTAGGAAAGATAAAAACCTGACCCCAAGGGCTGACATCACACCCTCAGGGGACAGGACTGTACCACACAGTCAACAGCATCAATGGCAGGCCCTCCCTGAGTATTTGCTGACTGACTGAATAAACAAATTAACCAACTATTGTCCTGAAAGTGGCACCACTTCCAGTACGCCCCAAACATGTTGGAAGGAGGTGTAGGGGGTCATTCCTCCAGTATGAGGAGACCAAAACCACAAACTCACTGTCTTCACGTGGAAACCAACTCAATTAGAGCAGAGGTGAATGGCTCCATAGTTTCCAAGGCTGTAAATCTTTATGAACGGAGAGTGTCCCTTCTTTCTTCCAGGGACATCTGGCGAGCAGAGCAGCTGAGTGCCTGACCCACTGTCCAAACCCAGGCGGCTTCCTCACAGCAAGAGTGCTCCCTTCATTCCTCTCCAGAGGGACATGTCTTCCACCTTCACATTGAGCTCAGCCACATTTTCTCACAAAGGAGTTCTCCAGACCTCTCTCAGCCCAGACTGCCCTGGCTCACCCAGCCTTTCAGTGAAACATCCTTGCGGGTTCTGACAGCAAAGCCCTTTCAAGCTCTGCAAGGAAGCAGTGCATTCTCAGTGGCACAGTGCGGATGTTATTATCCCTCATGCCTGAGTGTCCGCTCCCCTTCTCTCAAATTCCATCCATTCCTCAAGGCTCATCAAATTTCCAGCTCTTCCAGAAAACCTCTTCCTTTTCTTTACCTGTCTGGGGGATATCCCACAATAGTCAGAGCGGAGAAGTAGTTTCCATTTCGCATACTGGGTAAAGAGGAAAAGAAAGGTGGAAAACAGGAGAGCCCACGATCAGAGCAATTTTACCTGCGCCCAAAACAGTATTATAAAATCAACAAAACGTATATATGCTTTTAAAAAATCAGTTACGGATTAGCTTTTCTGTTAAAACTATTCAAGTATACTAATTATTTACAAATAATTGTATCCTTGATACAATGTGGCAACTGGTCTGGAAAATACCGAGACAAGAAGATTCTAGCAGAGATGGCAACAGTGAGCTAGGAAACCAGGAAGGAAAAAGTCAAAGACACTGCCTATACAATCTAGGGAATTAGTTGTTGTTGTTATGTGCCGTCGAGTCGCTTGCGACTCATAGCGACCCTATGTACAACAGCCCTAAACTCCACTCTGTCCTGTGCCAATCGCACTG
>NW_006399867.1:1998033-1999199 GCF_000299155.1 Elephantulus edwardii | reverse complement strand
GCTTTTGGATAATCTTCAGTAAAATCTTGCTTGCATGTGAAATCAGTGAGATTGTTCTGTAGTTTCCACATTCTGTTGGGTCACCTTTCTTTAGGATAGGAACAAATATCAATCTCTTCCAGTCAGTTGGCCAAGTGGTTGTTCTCCAGAATTAGTAAAGGAGGAAAATCATCCAAGAAACTGCTTACACACACTCACACATCCTAGTACTCTGGCTTATATACACCCACTCACACATCCCTATTTAAGCATTTATTAAAACATAAAGTAAGTCAGGAAAAATGACAACACCTTGACCTTAAAACAGTACTCTGTTAATATCCAACTGGCATTTTCTGAACCAGAATGAAGGTGAAACTTATCAAAGATGCAATCAACTTTTGAGAAGGTCATCACCTAGGTCTCTTACTTGCTGATAATGTCAACTCAGAAAGGAGTTTAAGGGAGATTAAGGAGTGAGGAGGAACAGTGATTGCCTTCTGGGAAGGATTGAAAGTTTCAATTGGTACCTTTGAAAGTGTCTTTCATATTGAGTTAAAAGATTACCTAATGATGATTTTTATCATCTGTACAGAGGAATTTCATGTAATAACATATGAGCAAGAACCTATGGTGATGAAGGAGGAAGTTCAAGTTGCTATGAAGGAATTGGCAAAAAACAAGGCTCCAGGAGTTGACTGCATACCAATTGATTTATTTCAACAAACAGACGCTGCCCTGGATGTGCTCACTAAGTTGTGCAAGGAAACCTGGAGGACAGCCAGCTGGCCAACTGACTGGAAGAGATCGATATTTGTTCCCATTCCAAAGAAAGGTGACCCAACAGAGTGTAGAAATTATCGAACAATATCATTGATATCACATGCGAGCAAGATTCTGCTGAAAATTATCCAAAAACATTTGGAACAATATGTCAACAGAGAACTGCCAGATGTGCAGGCTGGATTTAGAGGGGGTCACAGTACTAGGAATATTATAGCTAATGTAAGATGGATTTTGGCAGAAAGCAGAGAATACCAGAAGAATGTCTATCTGTGCTTCATTGACTATGCAAAGGCTTTTGACAGTGTGGATCACAACAAGCTATGGCTGACTCTGAGAAGAATGGGAATCCCAGAACATTTGATCGTGCTAATGTGAAACCTATACTTGGACCAAGAGGCAGT
>NW_006399867.1:1995485-1997153 GCF_000299155.1 Elephantulus edwardii | reverse complement strand
CCTCAATGAGATGGATCGATTCTGTGAGTGGAGTGGTGGGTATGAATGTGTTTGAGACAGTGAGGTTGGCACAAGATAGAACAACGTTTAGGGCTCTTGTACATAGGGTCACTATGAGTCGCAAATGACTCAATGGCACATAACAACAACAACAACATATATAACCTACTGTGACACTGATGTGTCAAATGCGTTAATGGGTGGTTACCCAATGCAGACAGAGACTGGTGTGGAGCTCCTCGATTAAAACAAGCTTGGAAGGAGGAGTGGCATCCACTTTCATAATAGCTTGTCTCTAGAAACCCTATGAACCTGGAGAGAGGATGAAAGGCAACCAAGCGTTGGAGGCAAGCTATTACGGAAGTGGATGCCACTCCTCCTTCCAGACACTCCTCTAGGTCGTATAGCCCTGATGTACAAGTTGCCGTACAGCAGTAACTTGTGGTTGCTGTGAGGCTGAACACTGTGACACTGATGTGTCAAATGCGTTAATGGTTGGTCACCCAATGTGGACAGAGAGTGGAGTGGAGCTCCCCAATTAAAACAAGCTTGGAAGGAGGAGTGGCATCCACTTCCGTAATAGCTTGCCTCCGGAAACCCTATGAACTTGGAGAGAGGATGAAAGATACCCAAGCTCTGAGAACTCTCCTTCACAGGGTCGCTATGAGTCGCCTGGGACTTGATGGCACTTAACAACAACAACAACATACATAACCTAGCAACTGATTATAAGTGTAAGTACTTGGGTAGTAGCAAAATTTCTCAAATAAAGATGTTTTCTTTAAAAAAAAATACAGCCAAGATGAATTAATAATAACTGATGACCGGAATGCAAAAGTTGAAAACAAAGGAGGAGGACTGGTAGTTGAAAATACAGAAGTGGTGACAGAAATGAGGCTGGAGATTGAAAGACAAGAATTCTGTACAATCAGTTATTTGTTCACTGCAAATACTTGCTTTAAGAAAACATAAATGGAGAGTTTATACATGGACCTCACATGATGGACTAAACAGCAATCAGACTGACTATATCTACGGGAAGAAATGATGGAGAAGCTCAATTTCAGTAGTCAAAACAAGGTCAGGGTTGACTGTGAAACAGACCCTTAACTACTCATATGCAAATACAAAATAAAGGCAAAGAAATTAAAACATGTCCATAAGAATTAAGATACAACCTTGAATTTATCTCAACTAAATTGAAAAACCTAAGAACAGATTTGATGCACTGAACACTAATATCCCAAGACCAGAGAGTTGTGAGACAACATCAAAGATAATATTCAGGAAGAAAGTAAAACATCATTACAAAGATAGAAGAAAGAAAAGGTCAAATTGGACGCCAGAAAAGACTCTGGAACTTGCATGTAGAGAGGTCTAAACAAGGAGAAGAAATGTTGAAGAGAGCTGAAAAGAAAACTTTAAAGGCAGCTTGAGAAGGCAAAGCAAAGAATTACAACATATAAAGAGCTGGAATTGGAAAACGAAAATGACTGGCATTTCTCAAACTTGAAAGAACAAATCCAAGCTTCAAGTTGCAATACTGAAAGATTTGATGGGCAAATCTTGAACGATGCAGGAAACATCAAAAGAACATGGAAACAATGAAAGACTTTTACTTTTCCAAGAGGGTAGTGTACTAGGTAAGAGGGTTGGGAGGGGAGAAAA
>NW_006399867.1:1990465-1991485 GCF_000299155.1 Elephantulus edwardii | reverse complement strand
TAATAAAATTTAAAAAAAAGAAAATCGAGGACAGGAGGGAACAGTCCTCCTGAAGGCCTCTCAGGAATCCAGTGGCTGATGGCCTCCCTCAACTCCCAACCTGCAAAACACAAGACTACTGTTTTTCTTCTTCAAACCCATTTGCTTTATCTTGTTTTAGCAGCCTAAGGAAACATATAAGAAAAAGATCTATAAAATTTTATATGCTTTCTTTTTTTTATTTTCTCTATTTAAAAACAGAACAACAACAACAAAAAGTCTAGCACTGAGTCAACTCCAGTTCACAGTGAACCTCCCTTGGGATTCTGAGGCAACAATCTTAATGGGAGGAGCCTGCCCACTCTGGTCTTCGATCCTCTTGGATTCAAATCCTTTCTGTCTTTTGGGTCACAGCAAACGAGTAGGAAATAGACCAAGAGAGCTGCTTTACATCTTACAAGGATTCATTAAAGGTTTATCACCACCTCGGAATAAGAGTAATAAATAAACTCAAATTAATGGTTTATCATGGCCTCAAAATAAGAGTAATAAACTCTAAAGAGTCAGGCTGCTCGTAAGGAGCCATCATGTTGGTTCCATATCACAGCAACCCTGTCCCTGCACCATCTTCACAAGTCACTAAGTCACCAACTCAATCCTCTCTGCTGAACTTTTATTTTTCCAAGCAGGATGCCCTTCTCCAGGGATTCACTGGTCCCTCCGGATAATATAAGCAAAGTATGTTAGACAAAAGTCCCACCATTGTTGCTTCGAAGAAGCATCCTGGTTGCACTTTTCCCAGTGGCCCACAGTATATTCCATATTCTTTATCATTATCTTGATTCAAGGGCATCGATTCTTATTCAGATTTCTTTATTCATTTTCTAACTTTCACACACTATGAAGCAACTAAAATTACCATGGCTTGGGTCTTAGTCTTTTTTTTTTTTTTAATTTTATTATTTTTGTGTGCGTGTACCGTCAAATCAGATCTGACTGGTACAGGAGGAGATTGCCCCTCCTTCCCCGGCAGAGCATCTG
>NW_006399867.1:1985220-1990365 GCF_000299155.1 Elephantulus edwardii | reverse complement strand
TTTACAAGTGAAAATTTATTAAAAATTTATTTTAAAAAACATGGAAGATATAAACCGAATCAATGTACCAAAAAGAACTGGTGAACAATGAAACATTAAGGAAGTAGCATAAAATCAAGAACCAATGGTAATGAAGGAAGAAGTTCAAGCTGCACTGAAGTGTAAAAAATAAGACCGGAAGAAATACTGGAATACCGACTGACACGCTTGCTCCACAAGCAGAGATGCCGCTTTGGACATGCTCGTTAGTCTGTGTCAAGAAATTTGGCCAACTGACTGGAAGAGATCCGTATTTGCTCCCATTCCCCCCAAAAAGATGATACAACAGAATATGGAAATTATCGAACAGTATCATTACTAGCACATGCAAGTTAAATCCTGCTGGAGATTGTTCAAAATGGCTGAAATAGTAGGACCATCAATAGGCAACCACCAGAGATTCAAACTGGATTCCCTGAAAATAAAAGGTTGTAGCACAAGAGATATGATTGCTGATGTCAAGTTGATCTTGGCTGAAAACAACAGAAAGAGACTTCGTTGACTAGGAAAAAAGATATGACTGTGTGGATCATAAAACATTTTGGCTAGGGGAGTTCTGGTGGCCTAGTGGCAAGGAGCTGCAACTACAATCCAGAGGCACCCGATTCGAATCCACCAGATGCTCTGCCGGGGAAGGAGGGACAATCTCCTCCTGTACCAGTCAGATCCGATTTGATGGTACACTCAAACAAACAAAAAATTTAAAAAAGAAAAAAAAAACATTTTGGCTAACGCTGAGAAAAATGGGAATTCATGAACACTTAAATAAGCAAATGCAAAACCTAAAGAGACCAAGAACAGAGCAAGGGAAGACTGCATGCTGTAAAATCAGGAAAGGTGTGCATCAGGGTTGTATCCTTTCTCTATAGGTATCCAATCTGTACGTTGAGTACATCATTTGAGAAGCTAGACTATATGAAGAAGATTCATCGAAACCTGCATTGTGTAGATGACACGACCTTGCTTGTAGAAAGTGAACTTGAAGTACTTACTGAAGAATGGCATTCAAAACAGATTACATCTCAATACTGGGGGGAGGGGAGATCCACACTACTGGACCAACAGGCATCATCAGGTTAGATGGAGTAAAGAGTAAAGTAGTCCACAGTTTCATTTTAACTTAGATTCACAATCAACACCCATGGTAGCAGCACTCAAGAAATCCTAACATGGGCTGCATTGGGAAAATCTATCAAGGACTTCTCCAAAATGCTAAAGAGCAATGTTGTCAGTTTGAAGACTAAGGTGCACCTGAGTAAGGCCATGGTCTTTTTGGTCACTTGTTTTGCATTTGAGAGCTGCACAATGAGTAAGAATAACAGAAGAGCTGATGCCTTTGAGTAATGGTACTGGAGAAGAGTACTGAATATCCCATGGACTGTCAAGAGAACAGGTCTTGGAGGAAAGGCAACCAGAGTGCTCCAACATTCCATAATGAGCCTCCCAGACTCCCTTACACACTAGTTCATCTTGAAGTTGTGTTCTCACAGAGAGGAAGGAGAAGAGGTACAGCCATCCTGCCAAAGCTGTGCAAATACTACACCTTCCTTCACTCCTGAAAATCATGCCTCCCTGCAAGAAAAAGACCTAGGAAAGCTTTGAGCATTTATTGTTCAGAGAGATTCCTCCCAGGCCCTACGTGTTCTGCTCTCTCAAGAGTATCTTATTCTGGAGGTTTGGGGAGAAGGGACCCAGGGGATGGCAGTGGTACAGCCAGGCCCAAAGACAGAGGAGGTCCAGAGCTGACAGCACTCTGTCAGGATAAAACAGGAAAAGGCCAGCTCTGAGGCCTCTGGCCAGCAGGAAAGACCGCAAGGGATCTGAAGGGAAGACTCTCTACCCCATTAGCCTCATGGAAGAGGCCAGGGCCCTGGGGTCTCCAAAGAGGCCCCTCCAGACAGGACTGGAAGCACCAGTCCCAGGTCTGAGGTCTCTGCTCACCCATAGGTCTTACTACTCTGTTTACAATAATACCCCCAAGCCCCCTGAAGAGGGACAGCCTTCAGTTTTGGGTTTTTTCTTTATAAACCTCTAACCTGGCTTTCCCTCATTTCAATTCCTGTGATTCCTGCCAATAAATTCTGCATTTAACAAAAAGAGTTTCTTATTCTCTAGTAAATCTGTATCTTTCCTTCTGCAAAGTTATCTGATTTTCTAGACATCATTCAGTCCTGCCTTCTGGCAACAACAGGAGGTTTAACCACAAGGTAGAAGCTTCAGGAAAATTTTTATTAATACAAAATAAGCAGAAGAGGAGTCTTGCTTAGTCCAGCAAAGGCAGCAATGTGGGCTGGAGCAGGGAGTGGAGTGACCTTTATGTTTCTACAGAGGTTGGGCCGAGGCAAGTTCTACAGCCCTGTGTGGATGTTAATGAACTTCTCTCTTCTTAATAAATGGGTGTGAGTGACTGGCAATACTACAGCTGCACTGGTGATTTCAAAACTAAGAGAAAACATGAGAGTTTTAAAATGGTGCCAGGAATTATGTCAGGATTCAAAGTGCCAGAGGTTTCTGCAAATCATAAGCTCTTGTAGTTCAGGCTCTAATGCATACCTAAAACTGCAGACAACCTAGACCTTAACTTCCTGATTCCAGTCACAACTGTATCATGTGGAAGTCATGTGTCTCCTCAGCTCAGCTGTGAGTCAGCAGCGACTCCATCCTAAGCGAAACAAAATATGACAAAGGAGACGAAGATAGAAAGATCAGAGAGCGATCAAGCTCCCCACATATCTTGCCATTCCCAGCCCTCACAGCTCTCCTGTGTCCCACTTCTCAAGATCTTGTCTGCCCTTGTTATAAATGGAGTTGTGATACCAAAAATTAAGTGCCGTAATTCTTATGCTTATAATCCCATTTGGGAAGAGATTCTGTGTTACATTAATGAGACAAAATCTCTTTGGAGATACAAGAAATTAAACAAATGAAAAGCAGCAGACATGTGGAAGACTGATGTCAAGCCATATGGAAACTGGAAGGGAATCAGGAAACACGTTGACAAGGCTTGTCCAACTGAGCTGACAGAGCCATCACTTTCTCCTCAGAACTCCCACATTGCCTCCTCCTCTGATGATGAGAATCCTGGTGGCATATCTAGTGTTAGGCTGCTAACTAAAAGGTTTGTAAGAGAAAGACGGCACTGTCCTCCAGTCATGAATCACATCCCTTGAAGACCCAAGGGAGGGGCGCTGAGTCGGAAACCAGCTCCATGGCAGTGAGGTTTTGGTAATCGTTTTCCTTTATGATTGGGACTTCTAGCTCTATCCCTCATTAGCTGCACGCCTTTGGCTTCTCTGAGCCTGTCACCTCAATTGTGAAATGAGGACACTATTTTTTTTCTTGTTGTATACTATTGACTCGTATCTGACCGCCCCTCCTTTCCCTGGCGGAGCATCTGATGGATGCAAACCATGTGCCTTCGGGATTGCAGCACAGTTTCTTAACACTAGGCCACCAGAGCTCCCCAATAATACATTTTTTAAAAAAATTACTAGGGGAGAGAACAAAGTCCTCCACTACCACAAATTACACAGTTGAGTTTCCCAACATTTGGGGAAATCACAGGGGTCAGCACATCCAGAGTGCCAAGGAAAAGACTCAACCTGGAAAACCACCCATGAACATGGTATCTCCCCTGCAAGGCAAGTACACATGTGGAGAAGAATTGTCACAGTTCCCCTAGGCCTGAGTATTCCTTAAGGAAGCCTGATAATGTCTTGATAAGGCCCTGGGTCTGAACACATACTGACCCCTGCCCCAAATTCCTGAGCAAACTCCCACCCTTTCTAAATTTCCTTAACAGCCTCTATAAAAAGAAATTGTCTTATTTGCCTGCAGGCCATTCTGATCTTCTTGGAAAGTTGAGCAGAGCCCATGAGCCTGGTGTCCCTCTCAGTCCAATTAATAAAAGTCTGTTTGTTTCTTGGGACCAGCTTCTTCTTTCCTCTCTCTCTCTCTCTCTCTCTCTCAACTATCTAACACCTTACTCATGGCAGGGTCAGGAAATTAGAAGAGAATACATGAAGTGCTCAGAACAGCAACACATGGCAAATATAAAGGAGAGCTATATTATTGCTTATTACTTTAATAGATTGTCTCTGTCATATATATACACCAGAAGAGTAGACCAAAAGGTCTAAAACTATCAAAGGAAGAAGCCTTTATTCCCTAATTAGAAGACTGTCATATTCATAGGTTCTAAGATACTTAAAGCAATGATCCTTAGAGCTTCTGGGGGGAAAAAAGATGAGTCTCCTAAAATAACCCACACTGAACAATAGCAGAGCTGCAGTTCACTACAAGGTCAAGGCTGACACTACAAAAGCATTATGACCCAAACATAAGACTGCCTGGATCTGGAAACAGAGACTAGGCCTGGGGTGGCCCAGCTCACCATTCTAATTCCAGCCTTCTCCCTCCCCTCCACCAAATGCAAAGTCTCAGTACAGAGAGGCAACAACTAAAACAAAACAAAAAAAACCCTAAAACCTCTAAAGGAATAAACCATGTTCCTAACCCTTAAAAAAAAAAGTGCTACTCAAAACTCAATTCAAGTTCATTGCCGTGGAGTTGAACTCAACTCACAGCTATCCCTCCTGGGTTTCTGAGGTTCTAAATTGCATAGGAAGAGACTGAATTTTATCTAAAAATAAATATATACTTAAAACAAAGTATACTTGTAGCTTTAGGTAGTGCCTGGAGTTAAAATGTCCAGGGAGCAGGGGGAATCAAGAAAATAACAAATCTGGGGTAGAGAAATCAGAAAAAATGCATTGGGAACCTGAGAAGATGAGGTAAGAGTAGATCAATAGTGATTAATTTTATAAAACACAATGTATGGACATGATTATATATAGCACAATGTGAATGAAAGAATGTGTGAAACACAATGTGTTGTTGTTGTGTGCTGTCGAGTGGCTTGCGACTCATAGTGACCCTATGTACAACAGCCGTAAACTCCGCTCTGTCCTGTGCCAATTGCACCATCTCCGATACACCCATCCCAATTGCCCCAGTCACTGAATCAATGCACCTCATAGAGGGCCTTCCCCTCCTGTGTTGTCCCTCCACCCTACCAAGCATGATGTCCCTCTCCAAGGACCGGTC
>NW_006399867.1:1976883-1981790 GCF_000299155.1 Elephantulus edwardii | reverse complement strand
CTGGGCCACAGCAAAAGCGTTAAAGGCCAAGAAGGCAGTCCTGAAGGGCATCCATAGCCATAAAAAAAGAAGATCCACATGTCACCCACCTTCCTTCCAGCAACCTAAGACGCTGAGACTCTGAAGGCAGCCCAAATACCCCCAGAACAGCACCCTCAGGAGAAACAAGCTTGACCACTATACTGTCATCAATTTTCCTCTGACCACTGAGTCATCCATAAAGAAGACAGAAGATAACAACACACTTGTATTCATTGTGGGTGTCAAGGCCAACAAACACCAGATCAAACAAGCTGTAAAGAAGTTCTGTGACACTGGTCAACATCCTGATTAGGCCTGATGGAGAAAAGGTCTATGTTCGACTTGCTCCTGACTATGATGGTTTGGATTTAGCCAGTAAAATTTGGATTATCTAAACTGAGTCCAGCTGGCTAATTCTAAATACAAATTTTTCTCACCAAAAAAAATAAAGTGACAGCCTGACTCTTAAGTACTTGAAAGAGGCCCTGGGCCGATTTTCCCAGTGCAATAAGTCTTTTGATTTCATGACTATTTCCATGGCTGTGGACTGTGAACAGAAGTAAAATGAAATTACTGACTTCAGTATCTTCTCTATTTAACATGATGTTGCCTGTTGGTCCAGTGGTTAAGGACTTTTGTTAATGAGATGTAATCCATACTGAAGGCTGTGGTCTTTGATCTTCAGTAAATGCTTCACATTCTCTTTGCTTTCAGCAAGCAAGGTTGTATCATCTACACATCACAGACTGTTGGTCCATCCTCCTCCAACTCTGTTGTCTCCTTCTTCTTCATATACTCCAGCTTCTCAGATTATTTGTTCAGTGTACAGGCTGAACAGGTATGGTGACAGGATACAGCCCTGAGGCACACCTTTCCGGATTTTAAAACACGTTCTGTTTCAATGACTGCTTCTTGCTACAGGTTCCACATGAGCACAAGTCAAGTGTTCAGGAAGTCCTGTTCTTTGTAATGTGATGCACTGTTTGTTAGAATCCACAGCTGAATGCCTTTACATAGTCAATAATAATAGTAACAGGTGACCTTTTTTAAGAATAAGGACCCACTGTAGATCAGGTATTCATAACAAGTAAGGTTAGTACTCTTATCTCACCATGTTAAAAATGAAGGAACTTGCCTAATTACCAAGCAAGAAAATGGTAGAAACAGCATTCAGTGCCAGGCCTGCCTAGCTTTCTGTTTCTTTTTTTTTTTTTTTAATTTTATTATTTTTGTGTGAGTGTACTGTCAAATCAGATCTGACTGGTACAGGAGGAGATTGTCCCTTCTTCACCCGGCAGGTGGATTCGAACCGTACACCTCTGGGATTGTAGTTGCAGCTCCTTGCCACTAGGCCACCAGAGCTCCCCTGGCTTTCTGTTTCATGGTAACTTTTCAGTTCTTTGACAAAGACAGAATTTCTTTCTAGAAAATCATTTCCCTTTCTCACCCACTGAGTTTATTAACTCCCTCAGGGATAGATGGTGTTTTATCCTCCAGTACTGCGAATAGTCATTGGCATGGATGTCTATGAAATGAATGACTGACCCTTTGCAATGGAGTGTTTGGCCAGGTGGCTGTCATACTGTGGATGCCAGGAGATGGTTATTCCATTCCGAAACAGCTGGGTTTCCAAAGCACAATCTTAGCCTGCTTGAGCTACCACAGGAGACCTGGTACCACAATGGGTAAGCTTCAACTACTAACTGACTGTTGCTGTTACCATCAGGTAGACACTGACCCATAGCTGACCCTCCAGTGGGTTTTCAGAGGCAAGAAAACGCATGGGAGGAGACTGCCCATATTTTCCCTGTGGAGCTGCTGGCGGATCTGAACCACGTACCTTTGGGTTGGCAACACAATTCCTTACTATAAAGCCATCAGAGCTCCCAAAGACAGACATACTACCATGTATTTACTTAGTGAAAGCAAAGTTTGTATGATCTCATTCATGCTACAGGTCAGAAATGAGTAACAGGCTGCCAACCAAAAGGTCAGCAGTTTGAATCCATGAGCAGCTTCTCAGGAGAAAGATGGGCAATCTCCTCTCATAAGGATTAACAGTCTGGGAAACTGAGTGTCCCTATCAGTTGGAACCAACCCAATGGCAGTGGGAGTGAGAACAGGGTCAGAGTTAAGGAATGGCTGAGTCCTTAGCGAAACTGTCGAAGACCATCAACCACCCACCTTCATTGGTGCCTGACCGCCAGTCAGGCCATAGTCTTTGCAATTACTTGCTTTGTGTCAGAAAGCTGGACAATGACTAGGGATGATAGATAGAGCCTTTGAACTGTGGTACTGGAGAAGAATATTGAATATGCCATGGCCTGCTAGGAGAAAAAACAGGTCCATCCTAGAAAGGGTGAGACCAGGATGCTCCTTGGAGGCAAGGATTCTGAATCTCTGTCTGACATACTTTGGACATGTTACAAGGAAGGGCCAGTCCTTGGGGAGTAACTCATGCTTGGGAGGGTGGAGGGCCAGCGCAGGAGAGGAAGACCCTCAATGATATGAACTGACTCAGTGACTGGGGTAACGGGCTTTGGGGTGTCCGACACAATGAGGTTGGCTCAGGATAGAGCAGGGTTCAGAGCAGGGTACACAGGGTCGTTATGAGTCACAAGCGACTCGACAGCACGTAACAACCACACACACCCCCAACTGTCTAGGTGATTCACCTGCTGGCTGTCCTGATTTCGACATAGATAGATACAAACCCAAGCTGAACCAAGAGCCAGGAAAGACATTAATTTTGCCAAAGTTAATGGGGAAGAGATTCTTTCTGTGGGGCTGCAGCGGAACAAAACAGAAACAACCGGAAGAAAAGATATGAATCTTGGTGACATCATGGAACTTCTGAATTGAGCCAGCCTAGCCGTACCCTGGGCCCTCCTATTTCTTGAAAGCTGTGGAAGTTCCTTTTCGGGTAACCTTCCACTAAAGGGCTACTGGGAACTAACAGTTACTGGGACTTGTGTAGCAGCAGACACTATTCGAAGCACTTTTCACGCATCAGCTCCGTGGATCCACACGGTCACTTGAAGAGGCAGCATGGCCACCGTGCCCACTCCACAGACACTGTGGCTTCGCGTGCTCGGCTCCCTCCACTGGCCTGGCTCAGCAACTCTCTCACTTCCTTCTCCGTCTCACAGACGCAAGGGGAATCCCTTCATGACTCCTGTGTGACTTACCAGCCATCAGCTCTTCCTCCCTTGACCTTCCGCTGCACGTCCTCTATTCCCCACAAAGCCCACCCTCAGCAAATCTCATTTAAAATACAGTTCACCTTCCTGCCCCCGAGGAGGGGGTGAGAGGGAAATACAACCACGAAGACACCCACGCACATTCCTGATGTCCCATCAACACTCCAGTTCTTATAATCTAAGTGACTTCAGAGTGGAGAAATCGTGCCCCGTCCCTCAAGGGGTGTTAGGAGACCTCAGGAGACAATTCTGATCTTAAGGGCTGGGGAGTGCAGTATGGTGTTGTTACCTAGTAGGTTGTTATTGTTGTAAGGTGCCATGTTTACTACTCACAGCGACCCTGTGAACAAGAGACCTGAACCTCACCTTATCCAGCACCATCCTCAGTCTCTGACATGCTCGGGCCCATTGTTACAGACAGTGTCAATCCATCTCGTTGAGGGGCCTCCTCTTTCTAAGACTCTCCACCTCTCCCAGCTTGATGTCATCTGCCAAGGATCAGCCCCTCCTGACAATATGCCCGAAGTATGTGAGACCAAGTTTCACCATTCTTGCTCTAGTGCCCTAAATCTTACAAGATGTTGTTAAACATCCTATAATGTACAGGACAGCTTGCCACCACTAAGAATTATCAGTCCCCCCATCAACAAACGAATGGATAGAGAAGCTCTGGTATATTCACACAATGGAATACTACGCATCATTGAAAAAGAAGGAACTCATGAAATATTATGTAAAAAGGATGACCCTGGAGGACATTATGCTGAGTGAATTATCTCAGTCACAAAAGGACAAATACAGCATAGTGCCACTTACAAAATGAGACTGACACTGGGACTGGGGGGAGACTGAGAAAGAGAGGATAAATTATGTATACTGCATTGAAATAGATGAGGGAGAAAACTGTTTAAAAGGAATACATGATTAGGTATTATTGTTATGACAGGAGTCCAGAATGAAGGCTGCATAGTGGAGTGGACTTTGGGGGAGAGACGGTGTAACAATCAAAGAATTTTTCTTTTTTACTTTTCAAAGAGCGAAGTGGGGGGAGGGAGGGGTGGGCAGGGAGAAAAGTGCAACAATCAATGACTGAAAACCCTAAGTCTCTGTAAACTTTCATTAAAATTGATAATAATAATTGTTGTTGTTGTTGTTTGGTGCCGTCAAGTCACAGATGACTCATAGCGACCCTATGAATGAACGGCCTGAGCACTGTTCGTACATAGAGCTTCCAGAGGCAAGCCATTTCGGAAGTGGATGCTACTCCTGCTTCCAGGCTT
This sequence comes from Elephantulus edwardii, assembly GCF_000299155.1. Taxonomy (NCBI): domain Eukaryota; kingdom Metazoa; phylum Chordata; class Mammalia; order Macroscelidea; family Macroscelididae; genus Elephantulus; species Elephantulus edwardii. Next base: position 1,977,289 of record NW_006399867.1, on the reverse strand, counting down.
GATTTAGTCAAGAAGCTCCAGCCAACACTGTCCACCATGGGTACCTATTACCATGACTGGCACATCACTGTCACAGGCTTCAGCATCACAGCCACCACGAGTTACCTTTGTACAGCAAAACACAGACCAGTGCTATACCACCTAGAAGAATGTTTGACAGAAAAACAATTTGAACCTGGCCGAGGGTCGCAGATGGAAATCACCCACCTTCAGCTTGGTAGCGTAACTTCCTTTCCACTAAAAAACAGAATTATCAGGGCCAAGATACTAACAGTGCTGAGCTGGAAAAGTTCTGTGCTCAAAATATCCAGGCGGGTCCTTTTATCTATTTCTAGCCATTTCCAAATCTCCCCACTCCCCTCAAATCCCCTATTCCAACACAGCTTTAACACTCTGCAGCAGACTC
>NW_006399867.1:1975242-1975828 GCF_000299155.1 Elephantulus edwardii | reverse complement strand
CCACACAGTCAAATGCCTTTGCATAGTCAATGAAACACAGATAGACATTCCTCTGGTAATCCCTGCTTTCAGCTAAGATCCATCTAACATCAGCTCAATGTATAGGAATGAAATAGAAGACAAACAAATTTTGTATGCAAACCAAAATAAAATAAAAAAAAAAAAGTCCTAAGCCCTGATTCCTGTGAGTCTGGCCTTATTTGGAAGCAGGGTCTTTGAAGTTGCCCTCAGTCACCATGGGACCCCAGTCTAATCATGCAGTGACTGTGAGCAACAGAGGAAACCTTGCCCTGTGCTTCCTCATCATCACGTCAATCCATCTCACTGAGGGTCTTCCTCGCCTTTGCTGGCTCCTCTACCTTTCCAAGCATGATGTCCTTCTCCTGTCACGAGTGGTACCCTTATTAAAAACATGCAGAGAGAAGGACAGACGCCACCTGACCCTAAACCTGCAAGCAAGGAATGCATGGAGTTAGAAAATCGAGGAGAGACTTTTTGCTTTTGCTCCACTGTGGAGGGAAGGCAGGACGGGAGTGCTGACAAGATGGCGGACGGGGAGCTGAACGTGGATAGTCTCATCACCCGA
>NW_006399867.1:1958060-1969015 GCF_000299155.1 Elephantulus edwardii | reverse complement strand
CCACCCCCACGCTGACAGACTTGTCTGTGCAATCATCTCTGTCTCCTTCCCCAAACCCCAGAAAGAAAAGGGCTCCTTCCTCTTTGGGAGCCCACGCCTGCCCTCTCTGCTCTGGCTCGAAGTTCCTCAGTAGCCCTGAGCCCCTTTTGAGGTAGGTGTCCCTGCCCTTCATCCAAAAGGCTCCCAGCTCTACCTACTCCCTTTAACATTTCCCTGACTCTGCAATTGCTTCCAACAACCCTCTCTCCTGCTTTCCAGAAAATGAAAGCTAGAGGCCAGTGGCCACATCCAACAGATGAATTCCCTCCTCCGACTTGCACCAGCCAAATTTTACATTTCAAAGTATCTGATGACTTGAAAAGAGTACAGAAGATTTCACGTAGAAATGCAGCATTTCAGGGTCCCTAAAAACCTGCAGGATCTAACAACTTTGGGTTTGACCACATCATTCCCAAAGAGTCCAAGTCCAATCAGCATCTGTGAGCAAGGCACGTACGCTCTCTGCGGAGGCAGGCACAGGTCTGCCACCTGAGCCAGAGGCCCAATTCTTCACTTTCCTCTCTTTTGTGATTTGAGTGGAAGTTTATAGCACAGTCAATTTTCCATTCACAGAGATTTTGTTTTGCGACACTGATTACAGTCTCCAAATTATAGCAGAAATCTTCACATTTCTTTCCTGTGCTGCCAATTCCTTTTGAGATTTTTCCCTATGCAAATACTGCTCTTTTGGTCTTGTAAGATTCTCTGAGTTAAGGAGTAATCCCTGGCATTACTGCTCACCTTATAAGCATGTTTATTTTTGGCTCAAAGTTGAAGCACAGAGCTGAGTTCAGTTCCAAGCGCAGAGAGTTAATAAGAGCCATCCTCTTGGACGTTCTACCAGTAATCGTTTTTGCGTTTGTAAGTTTTGTTCCACATTCCCCCCCTACTTTGATACTTCATTTACTTTGTTGGTAATTCAATTCCAAACTTACAGTTCTCCAGGATGTAACTGTTGTTATGTACCGTGGAGCCGGAACTAACTCATAGCACACCCTTCAGTAGTTTTTCAGAGACAGTAAATTACACAGGCAGAGACTGCCCATTTTTCTCCTACAGAGCAGCTGGTAGACTTGAGCTGCACATATGTTTGGCTTGGCAACGCAACACCCTACCACTAAGCCCCAGAGCTCCCTAATTACAATCTTCTAAATCAACTCTTTTCTATCCCCAGGACTAAATTAATGATATCTCAGTTGCCTAAGGTGGGCATTCCTTCTCCTTCCTCATCCTACACCATTTCAAGAACCAGTACTACCTTTGCTATTGATGCCTCTTCCTGCCCTCAGCTCTCCACCCTCATATAAGGCTGCTCCTCCATCTGCCCCTCAAATGTTGGGGTTCTCATGCCCCATCTTCTAATCTCTGCCTTTCTTAATACACACAAACTTCCTTAGACAAGAACTCTGTCAATGAGCTCCCAACTCCCACACTTTATCATGAGCTCTGATCCTGTCTGTAGTTAGCTAACCAATTGCCCAGACCAGTTTTTCCTTTTCAATATTTTAAAGGTTTACACAATAGTTCAGGTAAAGGTTTACACAATAGTTCAGGTCCCCATTTAACAATTTTTACACATAGGTTAGTGACACAGGTTAGGTCCATCATGATGACTCATGACTCACTATTTCCATTCTGGTTGCTCTATTTCCATTAATCTAATTTCCCTGCCCCCTTATATTCTTGTTTTAAAGTAACTGCTGACCATTATGTAGGAGATTTTTTAAAAGATCAAAGTATTTATAACTCATATTCATTCTCACCGAGCCAACATATTATTTAGCTATGAGATGACTTTGGTGGTTAGATTAAGAAAGTATCCCATTTTGACCAAATCTCAAACTGAGTAACTACTCCATCTTTCTTAAAGAAGCTCCACCTCACAGGCAGCTGTTGGACTAGTCCTCAGACAGATGCACTGTGAACCCAAAAGTGGCACCTCTCCAGTGGTTCAAATCCACCAATGACTCTGCAGGAGGAAGATGGACAATCTCCTCCTGTGCCATATATGCCCCTGAAAACCTGCTGGATGGTCAACTATGAGGAGGTTCTGACCCCATGGCATTAAGTTTGGCTTTTTGCTTCACGGTTACCTGAGCCTGGAAGTTAGAGTCCACCCTACATTTTTCTTCTGGTGAGAATTGTCTATGCTCCATCCCTACTGTTCTTGTTCTACTTCAGCCACTACAACTCTACCAAGACAGGCTTCTTCCTATTACGTTTCACCATCCCTAACCAGTTCAGCTCCTATGGAGGGGCTGAGGGTGATGGAAATCCCCCATACTCTTAATTACAGACTCTGTTGCAGGAAATCCCCCAGCCACCTCCGCTCATGGGATAAAATCACAATTGCTTTCTGCAGTTCTCAAGGCCTTGCTGCTCTTGCCCCAACCAGCTGTGCAGCCTCGGGTCAACCTGCACTTCAGACTCTGCATTTCCAGCACCAGAACAATGCTCTGCACTCTTTTGTACCCCTCAAGCTCTTTTGTTTGTTTCAGATTTTTCATTTTCTTGCAATTCATTTCTCCCCTCAAGCTCTTTGCCATGTTGTTGTCCTGGGCCTGCAATGCTCCGGCTTCCTTTGTTCACACCAATGCTAAATCTTCAATGCTGTGACTTCCTCCAGGTAGGAAGACCAACTCCAACACCAGAGGCGAAAACGTACTCCATCCTCCATTCTTACAAAAAAAAAATGTCTTTGATCAAGAATCCTATGCCACCCCACACACCCAGGACAGGGCCCAACACACCACTAACAAGCAGTAAACCCCACTGCCATGTAAGTCCACTGGACTCTTAGCGACCCCTCCATCGGTGTGGGGGCAGATTGTTTGATCTCTCTCCCGCCCACAACAATCCCCAACACCCCGAAGGCAAGGCGCGGGGCATACTCTCTGCTCTCCCAGCTGACCCTCCAGATCTCAACAGCAATAGTCTTTACCCCTGGACCGTCCTGCAGTTGACAAGCGACAACAGACATAAGGAATCTGGCCCCGACGAAACATCTACAGAACCTAGCAGGCATTTAAAGATCTTTTTTTCAGCTGCAAGGATTACAAGAGGCTGCGGGATCTTGCAAGGACCGAGCCTCCTCCCTCAAGCTGGGATAAAGCAGCTGGATCCCAGGGTCCTAAAGAGGATTTAGTAAATGGCTGAAAGGTTTTCAGCCCAGTTTCTGGGCAAGACGGAATAGCGCAATAAACGTTAGCCATTCGGGCTGTTAACAATGAGAATCTTCTGCTGCTCAGAAGGGGGAGGGGACCGGCCCCGCGTCTGCAGAGCCAAGGGGTCGTGGATCTAAGTCTCGGGGACCTCAGCGACCCTCCCACAGGCGCCGAGGCCCAGGCCTGGTCCGACCACCGAGTCCGACCACCCGGCCCACCCTCAGGCTGCCCGCCCGTCGGCCCCCCAGGAAAGGCTGGCGAGGCAGGAAGTGCGCCCTTCAGGGGGGGCGGCCCCGGCTACTCACTAAGCCACAGCTCCAGGGCCGCCGCCGGGCCGGGGGACCCCCCGGCAAACTCGGTCCCCTCCGCCGGCCCGGACCCCGCTGCCACCGCAGTTGCCGCCATCGACCCGGCCCTGCTGCTGTGGCCACAGCCGCTCCGGCCGCTTTCAGCTGTCGCGCCGCAGCCGCCCGGCGAGCTCCTGGATGCCGACGCGGCAGGCGCGCGCTGCACGTGACCGGCTCGGCCTCCGAGCAGGCCCGGCGCGCCCGTGCTGGGGCGGGTAAGGGGGGGGAGAGCGCATGCTCGGCCTCCGCGCAAGCCCAGCGGGCGCGTTGTCCGGAGGGGAGGGCAGGGCTCGGCGAGAGGCGCGTGCTCGACACCCAGGCGCGCGCCCCGCGCTCGTTCTCGCTGCCTCTTAGCGATTGGTTAAATTTGAGGTCTTGGCACCAGCAGCCAGGAAATTAAAACGCGAATTGCGATGGGAAAGGCTGCTGTTGGGGACCTCTCCAAAGTACTGAAGAGCAATGGTGTCTCTCAGGAGACTAAGGTGCGCCTGATACAGGCCATGGTCTTTGAAATCACTTGTTATGCATCAAAGAGTTGGACAATGACTAAGGAGGCTAGAAGGAGAATTGATGCCTTTGAGCTGTGGTGCTGGAGAAGAGTATCGAGGGTACCATGGACTGCTAGGAAAACAAACAGATTCATCCTGTAAAACTGGTCAAACCGGGCTGCTCCTTGGAGGCAAGGATTCTGAGGCTCCGTCTAACATACTTTGGGCATGTTGTAAGGAGGGACCGGTCCTTGCAGAGGGACATCATGCTTGGGAGGGTGGAGGGACAGCGCAGGAGGGGAAGGCACCCTATGAGATGGATTGATTCAGTGACTGGGGTAGTCGGGATGGGTGTGTCAGAGACGGTGCGACTGGCACAGGACAGAGCAGATTTAGGGCTGTTGTCACTATGAGTCACAAGGAACTCGACGGCACATAACAACAACGAACAGTTCAAAGCAGAACTGGCTAATAGGGGTTTCCAAGGCTGTATTCTTTGCCTGTAGATTGGCCACTGTTGTAAAACGGGAATGACAGCAGGGTTGGGGGGGAGACTAAGAAAGACGGGATAAATGATGTAAACTTCATTGAAACAGATGAGGGAGAGAACTGTTTAAAAGGGATATGTGATTAGGTATTACTGTCACGACAGGAGTCCAGAACGAGTGGACTTGGGGGGAGGGATTGTATAACAGTGAACGAATTTTATTTTTCAAAGAGAAGAGCGAACTGAGGGGAGGAGTGGTGGGCAGGGAGAAAAGTGCAACAATGAATGAATGGAAATTAAAAAAAAAAAATTGTTAGGCTTCTTCAAGTACAACTCTTAGGGATCCTATGAACAACACATCTGAACCCTATCCTCTCCTGTGCCATCTTCATCATCATTATTATTAGAAAGGGAGACGCTCAACCGGGTGGATTTATGTGGTGACTACTGCAAAGGTCTTGAGTATGTCTGAAATAATGAGATTAAGAAAATAAAGTAAAATATAATGAGAGGTGCAAAGACAAAATGAAAAGGGAAGAAACACGCTGGGCATTTCTCAAGGTGACAGGGATAGGGGGAAAAAACCCTAACAGTCAAGTTAACACTAGTAAAGGATCCTGTGGCCAGATACTGCACAGTGCATTGTTACCTATGGCTCCACTGTGTTTCCAAAGGCAAAAATTGCACAGGAGATTGTCCAAACTACCTGAGAGACATTCCCTTTGGGTTGGCAGCACAACTCCCTACAGACTAGCGCTCCCTTGAATAATGCAGGAAGAAGTAAAAGAAATAATACAGAATTAGTGCACCAAAATAATTGGTCAACAATGAATTATTTAAAGAATTAGTATGTTATAAAAATACAAAGGTACTGAAAGAAGAAAGCCACGCTGCACTGAAGGAGCTGGTGAAAAACAAAGCTCCAGGAAGTGGTGAAATAGCAAGAGAAATGTTTCTGTGAATGAATGTAACGCAGGAAGCCTTCACTCATCTGTGTTCCAAAGTTTGCAAGACAGTTAAGTTACATTGCCAACTAACTGCGAGAGATTCATATTTGTGCTCATTCTAAATAATCAACACCCTTGGTATCAGCAGTCAAAAAATTAAGACATGTTCCATTAAGAAAGTCTGCTGTCAATGACCTCTCCAAAATACTAAGGAACAATGATATCAGTTTAAAGATTAAGATGTGTCTAATTCAGGTCATGCTCTTCAATCACTTGCTTTTCATCTGAGACCTGCACAATGAAACAGAATGACAGAATTGATGCCTTTGAGCTGTAGTTTTGGAGAAGAGTGCTGAATATCCCAAGGACTGTCAAAAGAACAAATAAGTCTATATTGGAAAAAGTGCAACCAGAGTGCTCCTTGGAAGCAAGGATGATGCTTTGTCTCACATTCTTTGGGCATGTTGTTAGGAGGGGCTGGCTAATCCTTAGAAAGGGGCATCATGATTGGAAAAGTGGAGAATCAGCAAAAGAGGGGAGGACCCTCAATGAGATGGATTGATACATGACTGCAGCAGTGGGCTCAAGTGTGTCAGAGATGGCACAGGATAGGACAGGGTTCAGAGCTATCATTCATGGGGTCATTATAAATTATACTCAACTCAATGGCATCTAACAACAACAGAGTACAGAAATCATTGAACAATATCCTTAATAACACATGCCAGTAAAATCTTGCTGAAGGGTCAGAAGAAGATGACCCTCAGTTAGATGGACTGACACAGTAGCTCTAACAGGGGACTCAAGTATAGCTCGGATTGTAAGGATGGGACAGGACAATGTTTTTCTTCTCTTGTACACAGGGAAACCATTAGTTGGAACTGACTGAAGGGCACTTGAGTCAATTCCAATGAATTACCACCTCTTTCAACAACAGATTGCCACATCTTTATCTGGCAGAGCAGCTAGTGGATTTGAATAACTGGTAGGTGTGAACTATCAACATTTAAGTTAGCAAGCAAGCCCTTTAACCAGTATACCACCAAACTTAACAAACCCACTATCCCTCCTACAGATGATGCCACCAGTGTTCCCTAACTACTGTGAATTGTTGTTGTGTACCATTGAGTCATAACCAACCCCTAGCTGACGCTCCAGGGGGTTTTCAGAGGCAGTTAAGTGCACAGGAGATTGGCCATCCTCCCACAGAGGAGCTGGTGAATTTAAACTGCATGCCTTTAGGTTGACAGCTGAACTCCTTAATGTGAAGCCACCATAGTTCCCTAACTGCTGTGAACAGTAACCACCAATGATGTGAAGTTCCTGTACAAGCAAATGAGTATCCTCACCATACATAGCAACTTAACATGCCACAGTGGAGCCACTTGACTGAGCCCCTGACCATCCAAGCTGATTGGATATGTGTCTGGTCATTAGCCCAACACTTGCCGAGCACCTGCTATGTGAATGGACACATTTCTCAGGACCAAGCAAGCATGCAGTGCGGCACAAGACAGATGAGGTGCCCAGATTAATGGATAGAGAGACCAAATGGACATATATGGACAATGGACAGATCATAGGCAAAAACCTCCTCCAGCCCAGGAGGACTGAGCCCATGAAGTCAGAAGCCCATCAACAATTGGCCCCAGATGTTCAACACCTGGTCAAAAGCTGACAGCTTCCCTAATACTGGTCCTTGCTTCTAATTCAGACTCAATCAGAGAAAGTCAACTGTTGTTGTTGTTTACAGCTGAGTGAGAACAGAGTCATAGCTAACCTTTTCAGAGGCTGTTTAATCACACAAGACAGGATCGCTCATCTATCTCCTGTGGACGCACAAGTGGATTTGAACTATGTGCCTTTGAGCAACTCTTACCACTAAGTCCCTGCTTCCAACTTGGAACTAAATCAACTAGGTTTCTCTGATCAATGGTGCGGGAGTTCTGGTGGCTTAGTGGTAAGGAGTTGCATTGCCAATCCAAATGCACTTGGTTCAAATCCAGCATCCACCAGCTGTTCCACGGCAGCTGTTCCTCCCATGCGACTTATCTGCTCTGTAAATCCACCAGAGGGGCAGCTATGAGTCGGTTCTAACTTGACAGTACACAACAACAATCATCAATTTGACAGGGAGCTCTAATGGCCTAGTGGGCCACTCAAAACCAGATGGTTTGAACCCACCAGCTGCTCTGAGGGGAAAAGATGAGCAATCTCCGAGTAATTTATAGCTTTCCAAAACCTACTGGAGTCCCACTTGAGAGCAAATAACAACATTTGCATAAGATGTCCCATTTCACCTCCAGCTTCTCCCTGCCAACCATCTCCATCTGATCCGGATACTGAAGCCTTCCCTCTTTTCTACTTTGAGTCTCTGTCAAGAAGCTTTTGTCATTCTTATTTCGGTGTTCTTTGTCTGTTTCCACAGATCTTATAATTTGGCATTAACAAATAATTGCAGCACTAATTACTCACAGTTATTTACATAATTAGTTACAACTACGTGCAAGTTCAAGACAACAGATAACATTGAAGGATGAGGCCTTGGGGTTGGGGGGAAGACAGAGGTTTCCCTGAGAGAGATCTAAAGACACAAGGAAGTAGTGAGTAGGCAGAGAGAGGAAGGAGGTGGTGAGCAGACAAGAGTATTCCAGAAACAGGGAATATGAAGGTGGGAAGGGACATGACAGGTCCACAGGTTCAAAGATAACTAACATGAATGGAGGTGAGAGAACAAGAGAATGTGAGCAGACAGGAATGAGTGATGGGACAGGAGGCAGGCTCTGCTCTGCTGGGTCCTTATAGGCAGAGGTGGGAAACATGGCTTCATCAGAACCAAAGTCGTCTCAGGGATTTATTTCCCACCACCAAGGCTCCCTGCTTCAGGTCTCTCTGGTTAGCACATCTCTTTCTTCAGCATAGTTGCCAGGATGAGCGATTTTCACCAAATCATCGATCTGAGGTCACCTTCCTGCTTAAAAGTTTTCCACGGTTGCACAACCTTCCATCCCATCTTCCTGTCTTCGCTGAGCAAACCTCTCACTCTGTTGAGATACACACTACTCCCGATCCAGGTGAGAACTTGGGAGCAAAACCGACCCTGCCTTCGGCCCAGAGAAGGGGAACCTGGGTTGACTGGTCTACTGAACCATAGGGCTGGATTCTGAGGGAGGAGTTCGGCTGAGGGGGGGAACTTGGGAGAGAAGTTTCCTTGCTGTTCTTTATGAAGGACCCACCAAAAGCCATTCCCTCTTGCCCGATGTGAAGTAATCAAGGTCTTCATCAGTTCATGGTGAGAATCAACCCCAGGTTGTGTCACAGGATGGAGCCCCTCTCCCCCTCACCCCGTGTTGGGAGATGGAGACCCCAGGTCTTTGCTGACGTCAGTGAGCATGTATTTCACCAACTCCGGGGCCTGCCCTTTCCCTGAACTTCCTGTTGTGTGGGATCATAAATCTCATCGAGGCAAGTCTGAACGTGGATTTTGTTATTTGCATCACACAGCAATGCACTGAGACTCTTAACCTGACAAATGGTCACTTGGATTTAGTATCTGCCTGGTTTCCCAGCCATGTCTATTAGTTTCCAGCTTGACCTTGGCACCAGTCAGGCCCAGTGTTCTGACGTATGGGTTGGGTTGGGTTGTTTTTTTTTAAATTTTTTTAAGATTTTTATTGTTTTTGTGTGTGTACCGCCAAATTGGATCTGATGAGTGTAGGAGGAGATTGTCCCTCCTTCTCCAGCAGAGAATCTGGTGAATTTGAACCACATACTTCTGGGAGTATAGTACTAGGCCACCAGAGCTCCCTCTGACGTTTTCTTTTTACCCCTCTGCTCGAAATACTCTACAAAACCTCATCTCTAGGAGCTCTGATGGCCTAGTAGCAAGAAGCTGCACTGCAATCTGAGAGGTGCACAGTTCAAACCCACCAGATGCTCTGTTGGAAAAGGAGGGACAGTCTCCTCCTGTACCAGTCAGATCTGATTTGACAGTACACACACAGAAAGATAATGGAATTTAAAAAAAAACAACAAACCAAAACCAACCTCATCTCTGAGAAAAACTTCTACTCAGCCCTCAAGACATGACAATGGGGGATGAACCTGAGATTGTTTAACATGTGTGGGGTCTCTTCCTACACACCTGTAGTCCTGAGCAAAATCCCCAGTCCAAGAGGCATTCTGCTGCTTTCGATACTCACAAACTGAGGAAGAGGCAGCAACACTGGTCAGCATTAACCTCCAGCACTCTGTTAATACACTCACATTCTCTGATGGCAAGCTGTCCTCTTCCTCCACTACCTGTCCTTGGCTAAGGAATGACATTATGACCTCAGTTACCCACTCACTCTCCCCTTCATATTAGAATCTTTAGTTGAATCACCCACAATTTGCGGAAACTGAGAAACAGACCACACGAAGTCGTTCCCACGGAAGAACTCTGACAAAACCAGCCATTAGCCCTCGTGGCCCAAACAGCCAGAGTTCTTTATTTTTTCTAGATTCTCTGGCTCCTACACAGTCTCCAATAAACCTTTGATGTTAGAATTAGCTTTACTGCTTGCAAACAAAGGCCTCATCTACGTCTCAAGAAGACAAGGGCTCTTAAGGTTCAACCAACTCTTCAATCCTCTTTCTCTAATTCCCTTGACAAGGAGACTATGTTAGTTCATTATCTACAGATGGGCAGCAAATTACCAGCAATCAAATTGGCTTTAAACAATAAACATTTATTATCTCACAGTTTTTAAGTCTGAAATGCAGGAGCAGCTCAGCTGAGCGTTTTTGGCTCAGGGCTCCTCGTGCAGTTCAAGTCCAGGTGAGGACTGGGTCTGCCGTTATCTGGGGGAGTGATGCAGTTGGCAGGACCTCCTTCCAAGATGGCTCAGCCACGCAGCTGGTGGCTGCAGGAGGCCTCATTTCCTCTCAGAGAGTCCCCTCCACAGGGCTGCTTGAGGGTCTCCCTCACCTGGAAGCTGGCTTCTCCAAAAGGAAGGATCTGGCAGAAGAAAATGAGAGCCACGTATCTTTTATGAATGAGCCTCCGAAGTCCAATGCTATTCTTTCCTCAGCAGTGTCCCGGTGATGCAGGTCAGCCCTACTCACCACAAGAAGAGCCGATACAAGGCTGTGAAGGCCAGGAGGGGGGGATCACTGGGGCCATCCTCAGAAGCTGGATGAAGCCTTGGAGGCTTATCATCCTACCCAGTCACTATCTTTTTATCACCTTGGCTAATCCCCTTATCGAAGATCTCAAGAGTACCTCACTTCAGAAACTGTCAAAGACTTAGAAGCATGGGTGGAAGAAGGTTGTTGTTATGTGCGGTCATAGCGACCCTATGTACAACAGCCCTAAACTCTGCTCTGTCCTGTGCCAATCACACCATCTCTGACACTCCCATCCCGATTACCCCAGTCACTGAATCAATCCACCTCATAGAGGGCCTTCCTCTCCTGCACTGTCCCTCCACCCTCCCAAGCAT
>NW_006399867.1:1932033-1956355 GCF_000299155.1 Elephantulus edwardii | reverse complement strand
ACCTGCTCCCCCCACTGACCAAACTGTGCAGCTCTGCAACTGCATCCTGGCCCATCCTCACCCTTCTGCCCCCAACCCTCACCTCCTTGTAACCCCAATGTTTTTCCCATTAAAAAAAAAATGTAAAAAAAAAACAAAACAAAACCAAAACAGACTCAATAAAAAAGATGCAGATAGGTAGAGTGAAAGGGTCCAGTCCAAGGACCAGATCTGGCAAACTAAAACAGAGGAAGAGATGACTTGCAGGAAAGAGAGAAGTGGGCTGCCTCAAGGTTCAAGCAGACAGAGTATAAAACCTTTGGCAGATGAATAACTTCTCTCCATATAAGCCCCAAAGGAGGCATGGTGTCCAGTGAACCCTGCGTGTGTTAATCGCCCTTTATTGCTCTATGCTGACATTGACCTGAAGAATCCAGGACTCCAGGCTCCTGCCAGGTCCCCTGGTCCTGGCGACCATCCTGGGAAGCTGATTATGCTGTGAAGCATCCATGTTCTGTAGATTGAACACCAGACACAAAGCCTTTCTCTCTCCAAAGTCAAGGAGATGAGACAGTACTGGGTTTCCCTGATCAACTGAGGAGAGCCAGTCTGCATGAAGATACAACATGCTTGTGAGCACTCGGGAATGTTGTTCCCACTCAGTTCGACAAGTTTCTGGATGATCCCAAGAGCTGGATGAGCTCCTCTCCGCCAAGGGCACAGAGGTCGTGAGGTCACTCCCATCATGTACATCTCCCTCCTAGCTGAAAAGCACTTTCTGTATTCGTTCCTGCACTTCCTTTGGTCCCAAGGATACCATCATCTCAGCCACAGGGGGTCCCTGCTGAGAACAAAAAGAGAAAGCATTGCCCCACTGCCTTCAAACACCCAGGGAAGACACACAGCGCCTTGGTCTACAGAGGTTATGCCCCAGCCTCATTCCACAACTGCTGCCTCCATTTCAAGGAGCAGAGTGTATATTTCAGAGTCTTTAATGAAGGTGGGTTCTAGGAGTCTGTCCTATATTAAGTAAACCTTTTATGTGTCTGCCACCTCCAATAAATGGCAAACTCCAGGAAGGCAGAGACTTTGTTTCACTCACTGTTGTACACACTGTACCAAATAAATACTCAATACCTACCCTCTGCTGAATTCATCTTTGCATCCCCAAATTGAGTTTATTACTGCCTCCCAGTGACTGCTAGGTGAATGGATGAACGAAGTATTCCAGAGAATCACCAACCCATAGGCATCTTACCAGCTGTCCACTGAGGGCCGTTCGAAGGACTTTCATCACATCACTGTATTTGGTGCCTTGCAGGCCTTCTGACAGCTTCTTCAGTTCCCCGTTCAGAACATCCTGGGTCAAGCTCACACCAGGTGTTTCGAAAAGCCTAGAAGAGAAACAGCCTGTAAGGGGCCCACGTGGGCCAATGGCAAGAGCGTGAGAGAGTACTCTTCAGATTATGGTACAGTGATAGCATAAGGGCACAACCAGCGCTCTCAGGGCTGTTGTTGAGGGCAGGGGTGAGAAGATGCCTAGTGCCCCTCACCCCAACCAAAAAGGATCTTCCTTTCAGAGAAGAAGAAACACGGGATCACGCACACAGATAATGCAAGTTGTTACATGCCGTCAAGTTGCCTGTGACTCATAGTGACCCTATGTACAACAGCCCTAAACCCTGCTCTATCCTGTGACAATCTTATTGTCTCTGTCACACCTACCCCCATCACCCCAGTCACTGCAATCCATCTCACTGAGGGTCTTCCTCTCCTGCGCTGTCCCTCCACCCTCCCAAGCATGACGTCCTTCTCCAAGTCTGGCTTCACTCTCTCTAGGATGAACCTGTTTGTTCTCCTAGCAGTCCATGATATATTCAACACTCTTCTCCAGCAACACAGCTCAAAGGCATCAATTTTCTTTCTATCGTCCCTAGTCATTGTCCAGCTTTCTGATGCACAGCAAGTAAGAGGGCATAATATGGGGAATTAAGAACATACTGTAATGAGAGGTGACTGCCACCCTTAATACATAATCTTCATGTCTCAGTTTTCTCATCTGTAAAGTAAGGATAATACTAATATTTTTCGGGCCTCTCGTCCATATTTCCTTTCAAGGAGGGAGGGCAATCCCTCTGGAGATTTCACTTTCTAATGAATCTATCTTTATTATTTTACCCTAATATAGTATTTTCCGTTTACAAGGTTAAGGCAACAAGTTAAAAAACTTAAAAACTGCTAAGTGCAATCAATACCTGAACATATGGCAAATAGAAAATTTTCTGTTTGAGTGTAAAGTTTAGAGGAAATGGTGAAGAAGAAGTGTATTAGCTAACAGATACTATACTCAGAAGTTCTGGGATAGTCCAAGGAGTGGGATGTCTCAAAAGAAATGAAGGAATGAGTTAGACACTAGATGGAGGAACAAAGCTGAGAATTATCTGAAGCACAAGATGGCAGGCATCAGGCCCATTTCCTCGGAATGTAGCACAGGAAAAGAGAAATTCTTTCTTTTAGAGATCCTAACTCTAGTAACAGCACTAATACCAACTGATAGGCAATTCTGGGAAACTTATTACTATTCTTTGGCCACAAAATGAAGCATCCAAGGATCTAAAAATCCAATGTCTAGCAACATCCCAGCATTCCTGGTAGTCTGCCCAGAACCATGTGCAAGGTTCCAAGAGAAATTCCTCATTCCATTAGGGCTGGGCAGCCCTAATTCTGAAGGAGAGGAAGAGATGGGAATGGGGTGAAGGTAAGTACATTTTCACAGGATATTCCCACTTCCCTAAGCTATTATCAGAAGCTCCAAATTAGACACTGGGAAAGAACACTGGAGACTTTGACAGGTGTGTTTTATCCATGGTGCCAATTCTGACACCTCTGCTCATGCCAGGTCAAGGGCGTACCTCACCAACACTGAATCAATGCGGAGAGCTACTAGCTCGGGGAAGGGGGCTACTGACTGACTTGGGAAAACAGACGTCCAGTACAGATTTCAATTACCTGAGTAATTAGGGTTTAGTCTAAGACCAATATTAATTGTCTATCATGTATCATTAATTGGGCCCCATGATTACTGCTACTACACTAAGGAGATAAAAGACTAAAAATAAAACAAGTATTGTGGGGGAAACAGATATGTGTCTGTGTCCAGTGTTGCTGTGAAGACACAGGCTGTCAAGGAGCTGCTGACAGGTCCCAGGGAGGCAGCCTGGAAACACAAAAGCCAGCCCAGAGTTTGAGGTGGGAACTAAAGGGATTTTGAGAGATCTGGCAGCTTCTGAGAATGTGGGTGTCAGAAAAGGTGTGGGGTTACCCTAGAGTGTGTCTGAAACAAATTTCATGGCGCAGGAAGTGGGAGTTAAGGCACTGGATGCTGGCAAGTTAGAACTGTCGCTGTTATGTGCAGGGAGTCAGCTCCAGCTAGCAGTGACCTCACACGTAACAGAACAAAGCCCCGCCGGATCCTGTGCTATCCTCACAATCGCTGCCAGGCTCACGCCCACTGTCAATCCATCTGACAGGTGGTCTTCCTCACCTTCATGGACTCTGTTTTTTCCAGGACTGGACCCTCCTGATAACAGGCCCAGAGCATGTGAAGGCTCAACATCCTTGCTTCAAAGAAACACTCTGGCTGCAAGTCTTCAAAGAGAAAGAAAACTGAATGTTCTAAAGTTCTAAGCTATTATTACTACTAATGATAACCCCTGGGAACTTTTCTTTCATACATACTTGCGAACATTCTTTTTTTTAAAAAAAAATTTTGTGTGTGTGTGTGTGTGTGTGTGTGGTGTGTGTGTGTGTGTACCGTCAAATCAGATCTGACTGGTACAGGAGGAGATTGCCTCTCCTTCTCCAGCAGAGCATCTGGTGGATTCGAACCACGTTACCTCTGCGATTGCAGTGCAGCTTCTTGCCACTAGGCCACCAGAGCTCCCCCTTGCGGACATTCTTAAGGTTACTCATTGCAGCACTGTCTGGAACAGCAAAATTTAGTGATCCTCTACATTCTATTAATAGTGTTGTCATAGTTTTGTACCATCGTGTCAGAATGGACCCATAGCTGACCCTTGAACCAATTTTCAAAGGCAGTTACTCGCAAAGGACGAAACTGCTCATCCTTCTTCTATGGAACAGCTAGTGGGTCGATTCAAACCAGGCACCTTCGGGATTGCAGTGCAGCTTCTTACCACTTGGTCACCAGAGCGCACAAAGATTGATAGCATAGGAATTAAATAAACCATGAAGACAAAGTACAATGGGAGAGGTGTAGCTGTGTAACGTGATACTAGACAGATCTAAGAAATGCTACTATGGCAAAAACAGTAAGAAGATGCAGAAGAGTGTTACTGTTTTTTACCTTTTGTACAAAAGAGTGCATAAAAGAAGGAAAACAAGAAAAGCAATTTAAATGTAATTTAAGAATTATAGCATCCACAGAGATTATGGGTCTGGGAAGAAGGGGTACAAAGAAATGAAAAAATAAAAAAAAAAAAAGAGACTTTCCACAGTTCTTTTTTTTTGTTTAAAAAAAGTGGTTTTACAATTTAAAATTACAAGCCTAAAAGACATTATGCTGAGTAAAAAATCTCAGTCACAAAAATAAAAACACTACAAAAAAATAATAAATAAAAAAAGAAATACTGTCATAAAAGAGGACTGATATGGGAGGTTGGGGGAAATAGGAAAAGAATGGACAGTTCACGAACACTGCATTGGAGCAGTTGAGGGGAGGAACTGTCTGAAAGGAATATATGACTAGGCATTGTAAGTATGGCAACCACCTGGAGCAAGAGGTGCACTGCAAAGTGGATTACGAAAGGGGGAGGAAGACGTGCAACGATCAATGAATGAAAACCCAACTTTTCCGTAAACTTTCATTAAAATCACAATAAAAATAGAAAAAATTAAGTTGCGATAATAAATAATGATTTCCAAATTCAATGTAATTATATATAAATTATATTAAGGAGCTCTGATGACGCAGTAGTTAGAGACTGTTAACTGAAAGTCTAGCGGTGCAAACCTCCCAGCTGCTCCACAGCAGAAACATGTGGCAGTTGCTCCTATGAACACTTTTAGCCTCTGAAACCCAAAGGGAAGCATTCCTCTGTTCTACAGGGTCTCAAGGAGTCAGAACTAACTCAATTGCTATGGGTGGTTTGGGTTTTGTTTATTTTCACATATGTTATTATTGTTGCATACCATCGAGTCAGAAACGACCCACAGCAAACCCTCCTGTGGGTTTTCCGAGGCAGTTAATCGCACATGAGGAGATTGCCCATCCTTCTCCTGCTGAGCCGTTGGTGGATTCAAACCACATGCCTCAGGGTGGCAGTGCAGCTTCTTGCCACTAGGCCACAAGAGCTTCATTTTCATATACATGTTGTGTGTGTGTGTGTGTGTGTGTGTGTGTGTGTGTGTGTGTACCCACAGATTAATTTTTCTTATTTAAAAAAAGACAGAGAGACTACATTTTTCTTATGTAAAAAAAGACAGAGAGACTACATTTCTTTTACTGCTTGCCAAAGGAAACCCACTGTCAAAGTACAGAAGAGAAGACAGGGCACATCCTTTGGCATTGAGATATGGCGGGGGCAAAGGGCAAGAAGACTATGCCTGAAGAGGAGCGGGAGGAGAGAAAAACATCAAATAATCTGAGAGGGAGGGTTAGCAACAAAGGCAACAGCTACCATAGCAACTGCCTCATCAATGGGGAGGAGGACCTTTCCACTCAAGTGTCCAAAGGAAGGGACATAAGACCTACTCTTCCTTCCCCTGGTCCTACTTCAGCTCCTGCACTGCTCACTCTGGACTACTTTCACTTTTTTCTAGATAAAAGTACTGCAAGGCTCAGAAGAGTCACTTAATGTGGGTTCAAAGGCAGCACTTGCAGCCGCAGCTGTGTGCTAGACTCCACCACTTCAAGCACCATTCACACACTGGCAGCACCCCTCTGGGAGAAAAGGTTCCTGGGATCAAGACACATCCTGGGCCAGTTCAATCAGATGAAAATAAAAATCCCAAATCTTGCTTAACTGGTCAGCTTCAGAGTTCCCACAAAAGAGAGGGTTATGACTAAACATTCCTGCCAAGATACTGTCAACACTACCACGTGCACAAGCATTGTATATGACAATTGTAGATGCACTTCAGTCAAAAGTTTGGTACAAGGGTGTAACTATGACAGTTAGAAGTGCCATCTGGTAGCTGTAGATTCTTGCCAGACCAAACGACTTTGGCTAAACTGCCCCACTACTGTCACCAGAATGTTCTCTGGTTTCAGGTCTTGGTGAATGATGTAATAGGCATGGAGGAATCAGGGGCCCTTAGAAACTGGTGCATCAGATGACTGATAGTATCCACTGGCAGGCCTGGAGGAGGTGCTGTCTCTAGATATGTCCTTAGATCTTGTTCCGCCTGTTCAAACACCAGAGTCATACTGGTTCCCAGTCAGTTTGGGCTAAGGCACAGACATCCAGCAGCTGAATAGCAATGGGATGATCAAAAGCCTTCAGCCATCTGTGCTGACAGGAAGGCTTGCTCTGTTGGGAACTCTTGGGCTTACGAGGGCTATCAAGTGGGTCCCTGCTGGGATCAGGGACCTTGTACACCGGTTCATAGGCACCAATCCCAATACCTACCATTGTTCATTCTCAAGTCAGGAAAGATCTTCAACCCTGGACCAGGAGTTGTGGGGAGGTCTGTTATCAGGACCCTGGAGCTGAGTTCTGAGGTACCCTACATCTGAGCAGCTGGACATGATGGTCAAACCACAGGCATAAGTCACAAGCTAGAGCGGTGGCTTCACCCCAACTCTCATCACATGATCAGCTGCCAGAAAAGCACAAGGAAACTGGGTGGGCTCTCTGCCAATCCATGGATTCTTCTTACCTCTTCCCAATAAACATTATAGCAATATACTGATTTCTACTTATCATGCCAGGAGTTCTGGTGCTGCAGCCCACAGTGTGTTGTGTTGCTAACCAAAAGGCTTGCATGTCTAGTGGTTCGAATCCATCAATGGCTTTAAGGAAGAAAGATGGGCAATTTGCTCCTGTCAAGACTCACAACCTCAGAAACCCTATGAAGGGTCCTGTGAGCTGGAACCAAATTGATGGCAGTGAGTTTGAGGTACTACCCAACACTTTATACAGAGGGAGAGGCATAGAGAACAGTGGTTACACCAATGTTGTCTAAACATTCTGTCTGTCAGGGTTTAAATCCCTCCTGCTTTAACTTAGAAGCTGTATTATTTTGTACAAGATGCTTAATCCAAGTTGAGAAATTAGGAAATGGTATTGGGAAAATTTGTTGTCAAGGACCACTCTGGAACAACAATGCTAGTCTAAAGACTAAGGTGAGCCTGATCTAGGCCATGGTCTTCTCAACTGCTTGCTATACATCTGAAAGCAAAGGAGAAGACCACGGATAATGACTATGAAAGACAGAAGAACTGATGCCTTTGAGTTTTGGTGCTAGAGAAGAGCATGGAACATACCGTGGACTGCCAAGAGAACAAACAGGCATGCCCTGCGGAGGGTGAAACCAGGGTGCTCCTTTGAGGCAAAGACGGCAACACTCCATCTCTTGTACTTTGGGCATGGTACCAAGAGGAGCCAGTCCTTGGAGGACGATGAAGGGCAGGAGAAGGTCAGCACAGGCAAGGAAGATTCTTGATGAGATGGACTGACACAGGCAATGGGATCAGGCACATCGGAAATGGTGAGGCTCAGAGCTGCTGTTCACAAGGTTGTAACGGGTTGTAGGTGACTCAATGGTATTTAACAATAATACCTCTGTGGCCATACATCAAGCAGTGGCTTAACTGAGCCCTTCACCTATCCCCCGTGATTTTATAAACAATCACTTCTCTTTCTGCATAAGCCAACTCTGGCTATGATTTCTGTCATTGCACACCATACTGAACAAGTTCCAAGGACTTCTCTTATAGAAAGAAATATTTTCTCTATCTTACAAGGGGGGAAAGGAAGCTCCAAATGAGCTACTTGGCCAAGTTGAAACCACTTGGTGAGGAAGTGGTAGAGTGGGGATGGAACTCAGCTGTCCAACTCCAGAGCCAAGGAACCACCGCCCACAGAGAGCCTGGACTCCTAGCTGTAAATTCCCTTCTCCGAAGTCAACTGGTGAGAAATCAGTTCATTGAGGACAACTTCACCAGCCAGGGGTTATTGGTCAACAGCCAAGTCCTGGAGTAAGGAGGTGAGGGAGAGAAAGAAAGAAAGCGGTGTGCACAGCCAGTGGCACTCACCCGAGCACCCGCTTGGCAATCTCATCCGCCTTCTCTGAGATGGTATCCAGCTGTGCTCGGCTCACAGCAGGTCGAGTCCACAGGTAGGAGTACACAGGGGAGACCAAATCCTGCAGGCGGCAGATGTGACCCTGGGGGAAGAGGCATTTACCGAAGGCCCTGGACACAAGGCTCTGAACACAGTGACGAGGGAGGAGTGGGGAGTGACCGCCGCCTTCCTCAGCCCCCCCCCTCCCCAACCGCACACCTGTCTCAGCAGGATGATCCTCTCCATGTACGCCTGGTCAAGGACAGTCCTGTCCTGCAGCTGACTCCCAAACACCTCTTCCACGAGGGCCTGCAGCTTCCCCACAAGCTGGTTCCTCTGTGCCTCATTGCTCACCAGCCGCCGAAGGTGCAGCCTTTGGACAAAGCCAGGAGGACCACCCTGAGCTGGTGCCCTTGGCCCACCCAAACCCTGTCCCCAGGTGCATGGTGAGGGCTGAAGAACAGCACAGCACATGAACCGTCCTGTCGAGGCCAGAAGCAGGATTCTCTCCACATTTAGAGAAGGGAATGGGTCTAAGCACAGTCACCACAGGAGAGCCTGGGAAATCCAAGCAATCTACAGGCATGTTTTGTTTTTCCCACTTCAAGACAGTACCTGACATTCTACATGAGAAGTGACACAGAAAAATATTTCTTTTTGCCACAAGACCAGAAGAATCAGTTACTGTTACAGTACATTTTGATCAGAGATTCCACAGAAGAATTATGATCGAAAGGGGGAAAATGGAGAAAGTCTCATGAAATCAAGACTTTCTGGAGCCACTAAGGTTCAACAAACCCCTGAAATGACTGCCCTGAAATAATCATAAAACTTTTTAAACTAAACTATCCCGATTAAAAAAATTACAAATATTGCACCCCTTAAAAAATCATCTCTATGAGATCAAATGATCAACGATGATTTTAAAACAAAGATGAAAATGTAGAGAGGCTGGGAAACTAGATAAATGGAAATGGAACCACCAGAATGGAGATAATAAGAATGCTCACACATTGAAAAATGTAGGCAATGTTACTGAACAATGTGTAGAAACCATTGAATTGGAATCTTAAACTGTTGTGTAAACCTTCACTGGAAACACAGCAAAATAATATTTAATAATAAAAAAAGATCCCCTACAGTCTTCTTGTCTTCTTTAAACTGAAAAATAGTCACCTGGTAAAGTGTATCGAATTTGAACACTATGGGCTTAAAATGACAACAGTATTCATGAGGTCTGTGAGCCTGGGTGAGTTATTTAATCTCATCTTGGTTTTCCTTGATGTAAAAAAGCACCAAGTAACAAGATCAAGTTCATAGGTCTGATAGGAGAAGCAGAGTTAATAACCTCAAAGAATTTGCAGTCAGTGTGAAGTCTTTGGAAATTTACAAATTAAGCACCAGGGACAGCTTGTCCTGAAGGCAGCACCCAAGAGAAACACAGGTGAGTCCTAGCCTGCAAGGTCCCACCACAGTTGCTGGCTTTACTGCAAATGCCCCTTATTGAGACATTTCAACAACTGTCTGTATTATAACTCTAGCTGGAGGGGTTTGAAAACGAAGAATTACTTGAAAAGGTGCTCATTCACCTTCCTGGCTGGGTGAGCGGGGGTGATTCTACGGTGAAGGCTTTGCTTATTAACAGACTCCATGCAAAGGTGGCCAGGAACACGACAAAAATAATAAATACGCTACCTACCCTTTACTGAACACTTTCTATGTGCCAGATGTGTTCTACTAGTACCTTCACATAACATTTCATGTAATGCAATACAATGATTCTAAGACCTGAGTCCTGTAACCAGCCTCATTTCTGAGAAAAGAAATGGTAGCTTGAAGAAGTTAGGTGACTTTCTTATGAGCACAGAGCGATCAAGCAGCAGATCCCGAGGTCAAAATCGGATGTGAATCTGAAGTCTAGACTCTTCCTCATTTTACCAGATCCTGTGTACAGGCTCCTGTCATTGGCAAGAAAAACCTTTTCTACAAGGTGGTAGACTAGCTCACCTGTTGAATTCTGGAAGTTTCTCCAGGTCCAGGAGTGCTGAATGGGAAGTGATTCGGGTCAAGTCGAACTGTGTTATCAGCTCTGGCAAGGTCCTGCCCATCTGGTTTTCTGCAAATGAGGCAGGCAAACCGCTCACCCACTTTCCCCCCTCACTGTCCTCTCTCATCAAGCCCAACCACACTATGGAAGTCTACAGGTGGCAGGGGAGTAAGCTCCGAGCTCCCCAATTCACTGAAATCATAGGGTGTCAACCTCTAGCCTATTTCTATCTCAAAGGCTTAAATAAGCTTTCCTTTTACGAAAACTTTGTTACTAAGGAAAAGTAAGTTTGGAACCATCAAGCTAACCCAAGTCTAATTACCCTCAAAATAGTCATGTGGGAACAGCTCACTTGACTGTGACTGGACTCCCAGGGATATTCATCAGGATATTTTATAAGCTCTCTGGCTGGTTCCAAACTGGAAGTAGGGCTGAGAACCCAAGCTGGAGGCCACTTCTCAGTAGGAGCGCCTTTGTCTCACCTGCTCCCTAGCATCATGGGTCAGCATAGAGAGTGCAATACATTATTAGCTGTGTGACTTTGGCAAGTTACTTGACCTCTCTGAACCTAACAATCTTTTTACAAACAGCGGGGATAACAAATAGCTATCTTTCTGGATGTTTTAAGGATTCATAAGAACAGAGCAAGTAGTAAACAGACCTTTATGGCCAGTTTCAGAAATCCACTCCACCAAGAGGTCATCCATCGTATTTAGGACTTCTCCAAGGTTCAGGTCAAGGCTAAGGACTCAGTGAGGAATAATCTACACTCTTTCCTTATGAGTAACACTCTTGGCATGCATGTGTGTAAACACAAAAGCAATATAACCTTACGTATGAGTGGTGGTGTGGCTATCTTGTGCACTGCTATTGCTCCAGCCCTTAATGCAGTCTGTCTTCCACTAAACACCTACTGAAGGAGAGGATGAGATTTCCCGAAATCATGTAGCTGGTGGGGAGCAAAGCTGGGTGTGAAGTCCAGGGGTGCTGGAACCAAAGCCCACCCCGTTCCCTCCTCCCCACTTCCACCACACTCCCTCAGGTCGGGAGTACCTGAAAATCCTGAGCCGCAGTGGGTGATGATGTCGAGCAGGGCTGCTGGCAGGAAGCCGGCAGTGGCGAAGTGCCCCAGGAAGATGTCCCCCTGGCGCTTGGACAGTTTGCTGCCATCCCTGTTGAGGAGCAGGGGCAGGTGAGCGTAGTGCGGCGGCTGCCAGCCCAGGGCCTGATAGAGGAGCAGGTGCTTGGAGGTAGACACGAGCCACTCGGAGCCCCGCAGTACGTGGCTGACACCCATGTGGTGGTCGTCCACCACGCAGGCCAGGTGGTACGTGGGGAAGCCATCGCTCTTCAGGATGACTGGGTCACCCTCCACGCTGGCCACTTCGTGCCGGCTCCAGCCGTACACCAAGTCCTGAAAGGCAGGTGCCTCCTCCTGCAGGCGGAATCGGATGGCAGGCTTGGGGGTCTCAGCCAGCTTGCAGGCCACCTGCTCCTGGCTGAGGTTCCGACACCGATTGTCATACCTGTTGGAAAGCAGAGCAGCATGTAGCAGAGATGGCATCTACCTTTCTGCTGTCTCTTCACTCATGAATGGGGATAAAACTGCTACGTGGAAAACCTAAATGATACAACATAGTAGATGTTAATGTTTGCCTACATCCCATTCATTCCTCTTTCTTCCCGGCAATGAGGAAATGTTAGAATGCCCAGCATCCTGGGGCTGAACCACCGCTGATACACCCAATTGTGCAATCCCATCCACCTAAACTGCTGGTCAGTCAAATGAGCAGACATTGTGATGAAATTGTGTCAATTAAAAATCTGAGTCATAAATAAGGGAGGTATGGTGGCCCAGCAGCAAAAAGCTGAACTGCAATCCCAGAGGTGCGTGGTTCGAATTCACCAGATGTTGTGCTGGAGAAGGAGGGGCAATCTCTTCCTGTACCAGTCAGATCTGATTTGCTGGCACACACACATAAAATAAGAAATTAAAAGGAAAAAACTTTTTTTAAAAAAACCTGAGTTATAGGTAGAATGGGAGTTTTTCATTAGGTTAATGAGGCAGGATTAGCATAAAGGTGTGAACAAGTCTCTTTTGAAATATAAACCAGGCTGATCAGACATAAAGAATCAAGCAGAGACGGAGGAAGAGAAATGCCACATCATCCAAAACCAACAAGATAGCAAAGAACCTAAGCTGGAAAGAAAAAGACCTTCCTTGAAAGTCAACAAGACAGAAAGCCTTTCACTAGACCATTATAGGACTGGTAATTTACAAAATGCGAAGAAAAGAAATTTCTTTCGTTAAAGCCACCCACCTGGGGAGTTCCAATGACTAAGAGGGCAGGAAAGCCCTTCTGGCACCATGAACCCAAGAAAATTTGCTCAGGGAGAGAGTCTTGGAAAGATTGGATCTTTTCCTCTGAAAACAAGAATGAACTCACCTTTCCCCCATCCTTCTCCCTCTTCCTCTGTGAGGATGGAATATGTGGAGCTGTTCCAGCCACTTTCACCTGAGTGGGGGAAGTGAAGGGGGCCAGAGTAGCCACAACCAATGCCTGATGCCTCCAAGCTGGCGTCTTATCTCTAACTGCTTTATACAATTTTTTTCTTTCCATTTTATTTATGTTGTGGGTGAGAATCAACATAGCAAATACAGACCAATTCAATAGTTTCTACAATTTAAAATTTAGTGAAATGGGTCACACGCCCCCCTTTGTGCAAACATCCTCACCTTTCTCTCTGACCTGTTGCTTCCCTTTACACAGACACACTCTAAGGTTCCTATCTAAATATTCCTGTTGTCAATCTGATCCTATGCAGGCATTTCTTAAAAGGGCATTATGCTCCAGGTAGACCTTTTAAAATTGTTGTTATTGTTGTTGCAGCAACTAAGCATATATCCTAAAGAAATCAGAGCTGTGGCACAAACTGATAAAACACATGCTCACATTTAACACAGGATTACTTTAAACAGTGAAGAGCTAGACACAGACTAGTAGATGGTGCCAGAAGAAATAGGAGGAAAATGTAGAAACTCGAATTCCTAAAAAAGGGCCAGACTTATTGAACCAGCAGAGACCAGAAGAGCCTGGAACACTTGGCTGGGTACCTTTTAAACTTGGAACTGAAGTCACTCCCCAAGTCCATCTATCAGTTAAAAGACAGGGTAGCTCTCCAACAGGGTAAAAAGGGAAGCCACTTGGTAATGACATATCAGATAAGGGACTTATATCCGAATTTTATAAAATATTTGAGCATCCCAACAAGATAAAGGTAAATAACCCCACATATACTGGGCACAGGATATGAACAGACACTTCACCGAAGACGACATTCAGATGGCCAACAAGCACATGAAGAAATGTTCAAAATCCCTAGCTCTAAGAGAGATGCAAATTAAAACAACTATGAGATATCATCTCACCTCAGTCAGAATAGCAAGCAACAAATGCTGGCGAGGTTGTGGAGAAACTGGAACCCTTATTCATTGTTGGTGGGAGTGTAAAATGGTGCAACCACTGTGGAAGGCGGCATGGCAGTTTCTCAAAAAGTTACAAACAGAGATACCATTTGACCCACCAATTCCACTACTGGGAATATACCCCAAAGAGACCATAACTGACATCCAAGCAGATATATGCACACCCATGTTTATTACATCTTTGTTCACAATAGCAAGGAGTTGGAAACAACCTAAGTACCCATCAACAAACAAATGGATAGAGCAACTGTGGTATATTCACACAATGGAATACTATGCTGCATTGAAAAACAAGGAACTCATGTAATATTATTCAAAATGGGTGAGTATGGAGGACATTATGCTGAGTGACGTATCCTAGTCACAAAAGGACAAATACTGCATGGTACCACTGTTGTAAAACAGGACTGACCTTGGGGTTGGGGAGAGACTGAGAAAGGTGGGTTCAATAATATATACTGCACTGAAACAGATGAGGGAGAAAACTGTTTAAAAGGGATATGTGATTAGGTATTTTTGTCATGACAGGAGTCTAGAACGAAGGCTACATGGTGGAGTGGACCTGGGGGAGGGTTTGTAAAACAATGAAAGAATTTTTCTTTTACTTTTCCAAGAGGGTAGTGTTCTGCGGGGGAGGGCTGGGAAGGGAGAAATGTGCAACAATGAATGAATGGAAATCCAAAGTCTCTGTAAATTTTTACTGAAATTAATAATAAATTTAAATTAAAAAAAAAAGACAGGGTGGCTCATAAAATAAACATTATCACGTATGGGGACTGCACTGCTCTGCACAAGCATCGAAATGAGCCTGGAAATGAGAAGGTAAGGGGGTGACAAGGCAGCTTGATTAATGGGCGCAGAATAACTGGAATAGAAAAAGAGAGAATGCAAACACACTGTGGACAGTGTCACAAATGTGACTGAGTAGTATGTATGCATGCTTGTTGTTGTTATGTGCCATTGAGCTGCTTGTGACTCATAGTGACCTATGTAACCTGCTCTATCCTGTGCCAACCTGACTGTCTCTGAAACACCCACCCTCAATACCCCAGTCATTGCATCAATCTATCTCACGGATAAAGTAATATATATAGGAATTGACAAATAACAAACTAATCTGCTATATAAATTTCCTCTAAGATCCTAAAATATTAAGATCTGTCTAAGTTGGTAGACTATAAAAAAGAAGAAGATTAAAAAATGACTCTGGAGTTCTACTCCCGAGAATGCACACAACAGACTGCACACGTGCAAAACTGATGGATCACAACGGCCAACATATTTCTCTTTTTATTAAAAAAGATAAAATATATCTAAGTTTGTCATTGAGGAACTAGATGAATGAATTACAGCACAATGGGACACGATGCAAGCATAAAAAATAAGTATCAGTCATCCCTGCCCATTCTCACCCTTCTGCCCCCAACCCTCACCTCCTTGTACCCCCAATATGTTATTCCCAATTAAAAAAAAAAAAGAAAGAAAAAAAAAGTATCAGTATGGAATGGTCTTTAAGATAGTACTTGGGAATGAGAAATTTCACAGTATTGGGCATAATATTGAAAATGAAATAAAAGGCAACAATATGGATTAGCAGCGTGTGCATGGAATGCTTCTGGAAGAGACACAGAAACTACCATATCTCCGGAGAGGAAAACTGAATGAGAGTCTACGGTTAGGAAGGAGATTTTTCAAGATATATCCTGTTGGAGCTTTTAAATACTGAACACAAGAAAACGTGAAATCTCTGTCTCTGTGTGTGTGTGTATGAGAGTGAGAGAGAGAGAGAAATGTGGACCAGCTACAACTAATCCTCCTATGATCTCCACCTCTGGGAATCCAAGCTCTCAGGGGCTCCTATCCCCTGAAGTATGTGTGTCCTGGCCTGGACCTGACTATTTGCTACTAATCAACAGAACAGAACAAAAGTGGTAAGATGTTACCTCCAAGATTAGGTGACACAGAGAATCTAGCTTCGGCCCTGTGCAAAGTCTCTCCCTGCCTCCTGAGGACAATGAGTCGGAAGACACGTGTGCTGCCTTATTGAGTGGGCCATGTGATGAAGACCTGCTTTCTCCAGCCAACACAAGCTAGGCCCTGGGGCTGACAGCAGGATCCTCTCTGAGATGAGCCCTGAGACAAGCTCCCCTTCACTACATCCGTGAGCCGAGGTACCCAAGTAAACTGTTTTAGGACCCACAGAGATGGTGAGAAAATAACTGTAGGTTTGGGGATACTATTTTATGCATCGACAGCTAACACACCCAGCTTTAGGGAGGCAGCCAAGAAATGCTGGGATCTTACCGAGGTGTCTGGTTGTTCCTCAAGGCCTCCTTCTTCAGGAGCTCCAGCCGTTGAGGGGAGCAAAAACAGGGGTAAGCAGCTCCAGTCTTCAGCAGAGCCTCTGTGGCCTGGGCATACAGCTCCAGTCGCTGAGACTGCTGATAGGGCCCGGCCGGGCCTCCCCGCCGAGGGCTCTCATCCGGAGGAATGCCTGGAACAAGGCCAAGAACAGCCTTCAGACATTAACAGCCGAGACACAGCCCACACTTGCCACTTGTAGCTCAGCACTGCTCAAGGTGTTTTACACACATTAAAGCATTTCATGGTCACAACATTCCCTGAGGTTGGTACTACTGCATTTAGGTTCAATTATTTGTTCGAGACAAATTGGACGAGTTAAAGATTCAAACCTGTGGTGGTCTGACACCACTGTCTATGCACTCCATCCACCATCCCTCCACTCATCTAAACCTGGTGAGGAAGCACTAGTGCTGGCCTGCGGATTGCGGACTCAGGAGAGAACTGTGGTTCTGAGCCCAAGACGCCAGAACACCTTTTAACAAATCAAGTCTATTTAACTGATATGGTGCTTTGGTGGGCTAGAGTTAGGACGTCGCTGCCAACCCAGAGGCAGGAGGTTTGCATCCACGAGTTGCAATAAGATGGGCAATCTCCTCCCACGGGATTTGTTGCTGTTGTTGATTGCCGTCAAGTCGAGACTCATAGCGACCCTATGAACAAAAGACCTGAACCCTTTCCACAACTATCATCATTTCTTCATCATAGTTTCCAGAGGCATGTTGTTTAGGAAGTGGATGTCACTCTTGCTTCCAAGCCTGTCTTAATCTGGGAGCTCCACCAAACACTGTCCACCATGGGTAACTGTTACGGCATATTTAGCTTCTAAAAACCCACTAGAAGGTCTGCTATGTTGGTTCCACTAAATTGCAGGTTAACAGCAACAACATTTAACTGAGCTCATTAACTTATTCTTTGTTCAATGCTCTATCTACAGTATCTGGAAGAGGACTTGAGTCACAGGAAGTGATTTTGTAAATTAGTTCTAATTAGCACTTACAAGAATAATAAGCCCTGCTGGCATAGTGGTTATCTGATGGGTAGTTAGTTCACTGATAGGTTAGCAGTTAGAATCCACCAGACCCCTGGAGAGATTGGACAGGAAGTTCTGTTTAAGACAGTCTTTGAGGTTTTCTTCAGAAGCTCAGCATCTTTGCAAATGGCATTGGGAAAAGTGAGTGCATTATTTGTGGGGGTATATATTATATATACATAATGTGTGTGTTCACTTTTCCAGCAATTTATTTTCCACTCTGAGCTCCAAAAGACTCACTGTCCCCCGCCCTCCTTGCAACAAGCGTTCTTCAGACAGATAGCCTGACCTGCCCACTCCAGCATGTCCTCGATATTCTCTGCTGCCCCAGGCACAAGGCGCGTCCGATCCGTGTCCTCCAGCCTCAAGATAAAGCTCCCTCGGTGTTTCTTGGCAAAGATGTAGTTGTACAAGGCAGTGCGGAGGCCACCCAAGTGCAAGAAGCCTGACAGGGGGAGATGACAAAAACACAAGGAAATGAGCTGGTAAGAAAGCTCTGCTTACAATCCAGAGAATCCCACACCCTTAGAAATGGCATTACTCTCCCATCTCTCTGGCCAGCATCCAGTCTAAATCAGCCAGGAGAACCAAGGGAGGTGACTGGTGAAGTGCATAAGCCTGGACAAAAATGACCCCTTGTTGTTGTTATGTGCCATAGAGTCACCTGTGACTCACAATAACCCTATGTACAACAGCTCTGAAGTCTGCCCTGTCCTGAGCCAGTCTCACTGACTCCAATACACTTATCCCCATTGCCCTAGTTATGACCACGTAGGTTTTGGAATATGTCATTTAGTACAAAGGTTCCAACACTTCTGAACCGGAGCAGTCACCTTCTCTGACATTAAAAGGGGACTGAGAGCTGGGAAGGCCTCAAGGCAAAGCTCCACCAGGGGGAGAGGAAGTGCAGAATTCGCATGGGAATGCATGTGCGATTAACATGTGAACCCATGAAAAATCATTTTCAACTCCATTTTTTGTGTCAATGTTTACAAATCATTGTTTCCATTCATATACATTGTTTTCAACATTAATTCCAATTAATTCCAATGTTACAACTCCATTATTATACACTGCCTTTCCCTTCACTTACATTACTTCTTCATCTTTCCTCCTTTCTCTCTCTTCCTAGCCCTGGCAACCACACAAGAATGTTTTCACCTGCATGTAAACCTTTCCTCAGCCTTATACCATAAGTTCTTTTGTGACTGATTTATGTCACTTGGCATAATTTCTCTAGATTCATCCATGTTGTACAGTGTTTCACAAACTCTTTAACACTCTTCAGTGATACTCCATTGTGTAAATATACTATTGTTTCTTTAGGTCAATTAATGGACACTTGGTTGTTTCCATCTCTCTGAATTTTATAAATAATGTTGCAATGAACAAGGCTATATATACATCTGTTTGTGTCACAGGTCTTATACCTTTGCTGAATCAAATAATTTTTTGTTTTGTTTCGTGCCATATTATGCCATTCACAATACCAAGCACAAGGCCTGAGTCGAGGTGTATATGGGGTATTTCACTCTGCCTCCTCTTTCTATACAGTCCGTGTAAGAATACAGCCTGTGGGAAGCATAAGGAGGTTCAAATACTAATTTTTATTGTAACTTTCTGGGGAAAAAAAAAAAAAAGCAAACTGTTAAGTTGGAACCAACTCCTAGCTGACATGCTCCGAGTTTCCAAGGATGTAAATAGCACGGGAGGAGAATGCCCATCTTGGTTCGAGGCCAAAGGTGGATTCAAACCACCAGAGGCTGGGTCACCGAAGGAAGCTCCAAAGCACTTTCCAGAGTGGCGGCATCATGTTACATTCTGGTGACCTAGTGGTAAGAAGCGGCGCTGCAAAGGCATGTGCCAAAGAAGAACAGGCACTCTCTCATGCCCTACAAGTCTCTGACAACTCGCTGGAGGGTCTGGTTCTGCCGGCACACAACAACCAGAAGCAGCAGGAATGAGGCTTCCAATCTCTTCATGCACTTACCCATCTTGTTGAGCTCTGAAATGGTCGCTAGAGTGATGCGCTATTTCACTGTTGTTTAGATTTGCATTTCTCTAAAAGCTAATAGCACACTCTTTAGTTTTCTTTTTATTCTCTTAGAGAAGTCCTTCAATGCGCAGAAAGATTTCAATTTTAGGAGGTTCTAATGATCTAGTTTATCCTTTGCTGATAGTGCATTTTCAGTTTATTCGACCATAGATTGTTGTTATGTCATCAAGTTGACTACAATTCACAGCAAGCTGTAAACAGGTATGAACCTTGCCCTATGCTGCACCATCTTCATGATCTATGTCATGCTCAAGTCCACTGTGTCATATATTGTTGTTGTGATGTACTGCAGACTTAGAACTGACCCATAGCTGATCCTCCAAAGGGTTTTCAGAGGCAGTTAGTTGCATGGAAGGAGACTGCCCATCCTTCTCCTGCAGAGCAACTGGTGGCCTTGAACCATATGCCTTCAGCACTGCAGCACAGCTTCTTGTCACTAGGCCACCAGGACTCCCTATGTCCTATATTGTTGTTGTTATGTGCCGTGTAGTCGCTTGCAACTCATAGCGACCCTATGCACCACAGCTCTAAACCCTGCTGTACTGCCAATCTCACTGTCTCTGAAACACCTACCCCCATTACCCTAGTCACTGAGTCAATCCATCTTATTGAGGGTTTTCCTCCCCTGTGCTGTTCTTCCATCCTCCCAAGCATGACGTCCCTTTCCAAGATCCCTCCTTATAACATGTCCAAAATATGTCAGGCGAAGCTTCAGAATCCTTGCCTCCAAGAAGCAGAGCAGCCTTGTTTCACCTTCTCTAGGACAAACCTGTTTGTTCTGCTAGCAGTCCATGGTACATTCAATACTCTTCTCCAGCACCACAGCTCAAAGGTATCAATTCTCCTTCTATCATCCCTAGTTATTGTCCAGCTCTCTGATGCATAGTACTTGGAAAGACCATGGCCAGTTTCAGGTGCACTTTAGTCTCCAGACTGAGACCATTGCTCTTCAGTACTTACTAAACTCCAATTTTTTTCTTGGATGATCTTTATAGATTTTGATTTTACATCTAGGTCCTTAATCCTTTAGTTATTCTTTGTATATGGTATAAGGTATGGACCTAGTTTAATTTTCAGCAAATATATATCTAATCTTGCCAGCACTATTTGTTAAAAAGGATATCTTTTCCCTTACTTAATTGAAGTCCTCTGTCAAAGATCAGCTGTCCATAGGTGGCTGTTGTTATGTGCCATCGCGTTACCTGTGACTCACAGAAATCCTATGTACAACAGCCCTGAACCCTGCTCTATCCTGTGCCAATCTTATTGTCTATGACATACCTACTCCCATTACCCCAGTCACTGAATCAACTCATGTCATCAAGGGTCTTCCTCTCTGTTGCTGTCTCCCCACCCTGCCAAGCATGATGTCCCTCTCCAAGGACTTGTCCCTCCTTGCAACATGTCCAAAGTATGTCAGATGAAGCTTCAGAATCCTTGCCTCCAAGGAGCAGCCTGGTCTCACCCTCTCTAGGACAAACCTGTTTGTTCTGCTAGCAGTCCATGGTATATTCAATAATCTTCTCCAAAACCACAGATTTATTTCTGGGTTCTCAACTCTGTTCTACTGGGCCTATGTATCTGTAGCTGTTTTGATTACTGTGGCTGTGTTGTAAGTTTTGAGATTAGGACAGGTGAAGTCTACTTTTGTTTTTCTTCTTTAGTAGCACTTTGTTTATTTTGAGTTTCTTTTCATAGAAAATTATTGGGTTTTGTGTTGGTTTTTTTTTTTTTTCTATCTAATGCTGACAGAATCTGGACCTGGATTTGTCTGTAACTTTTTTTTGCTGTTAGGGACCTCTCCAAAGTACTGAAGAGCAATGGTATCTCTCTGGAGACTAAGGTACATCTAATACAGGCCATGGTCTTCACAATCACTTGTTATGCATCAGAGAGTTGGACAATGACCAAGGAGGAGAGAAGGAGAATTGATGCCTTTGAGCTGTGGTGCTGGAAAAGAGTATTGAGAGTACCATGGACTGCTAGGAAAACAAACAGATTTATCCTGAAAAGGGTTAAACCGGGTGGCTCTTTGGAGGCAAGGATTCTGAGGCTCCGTCTAACATACTTTGGACATGTTGTGAGGAGGGACCGGTCCTTGGAGAAGGACATCATGCTTGGGAGGGTGGAGGGACGGTGCAGGAGGGGAAGGCTCTCTATGAGGTGGATTGATTCGGTGACTGGGGTTATCGGGATGGGAGTGTCAGAGACAGTGCGACTGGCACAGGACAGAGCAGAGTTTAGGGCTATTGTGCATAGGGTCGCTATGAGTCGCAAGTGACTCGATGGCACAAAACAACAACAACAATCTGAAATACTTTTTGGTTACAGTTCCACTTTCACAAGAGTAAGTCTTCCAATCCATGGGCATAAACAGACTTAAAAAAATTCATATATACGTATTTTTTTTCTCACAGTTATGTCAACATTTTCATATATGCCACCCTGGACACTTTGTTGAGCTCCCTGTTCCCTTAATCCCATTCATTTTTGCTTTAGAGAAACTGCTGACCTTTTGATCACAAAAAAAAAATTTTTTTTCAAGATGTGCAGTACTGACTTCTGCTGACACTGGAAGCAAAGTTAAGATGGCATCTTCCTCACTAAACATGTCTGTCAGCAAAGCGACAGAGAAAAATCAGTTTTGTAACCAAAAGTCAAAGCCTGAAAGCCGAGATTAGTTTAAACTTCTCACTGTTCCTGATGGTTGGAAAGAACCAGCATTTTCCAAAGAAGACAATGCCTGCTGGCTTTTGGAAGAGAGCAGTTTTGCAACATTGTTTCCAAAATATAGAGAGGCTTACCTGAAAGAATGCTGGCCTTTGGTAAAGAAAGCCATAAATGAACATCATATTAATACAACCTTGGACCTGATTGAAGGCAGCATGACTGTTTGTACAACCAAGAAGACTTCTGATCCCTATACCATCATTAGGGCCCAAGACCTAATAAAACTTTTAGCAAGGAGTCTTTCATTTGAGCAGGCAATATGAATTCTTCAGGATGATGTTGCATGTGATAACAATAAAATAGTCTCTTTGGTACGAAATTAAGAAAGGTTGTAAAAAGAAGACAACTAGTTACTGGTGCCAAGCCATCTACTCTGAAGGCATTAGAACTGTTAACAAACTTATATTATGGTTCAGGTAAACAAAGTTTCAGCCATTGGCCTCTTCAGTGGCTCAAAAGAGGTTTGGAAAGTATTCCAAGATACTATGAAGAATATTCATCCAATATATAACGTTAAAATCTTGATGATTAAACGAGAGTGGACTAAGATTCTGAATTAAAGTCACAAAATTGGGAAAGATTTCTGCCACAGTTCAAACACAAAAATGTGACTAAACACAAGGAATCAAAGGAAAAAAATCTGTTAAGAAAGCTTACATACCATTCCCACTGCTACAGTCAGAAAGTCAGATTGATAAGGAATTGGCTAGTGTTGAATGCTTTTTGAAGGCGAGTCAGAAGAAGAGACAGAAAATGGAAGTTGTAAAGGCAAAAGAGACAGAAGCCCTCAGGAAGAGACACAAGGTAAGAAACAAAGCTTTTATTCCACCTAAGGAAAAGCCAGTTGGGAAGTGTAAAGAAGCTTCGACTGAAACTAACACTGATGTAGCTGCCATCAAGGAGAAGGTTAAGAAGGCAAAGAATAAGAAATTGGGAGCACTGAAAGCTGAAGAACTTAAGCTTAAGATGGAAACAAATGAAAAGAAAAAGTAACATCATAAAAACAACCCTGAACTAAAA
Source organism: Elephantulus edwardii (assembly GCF_000299155.1). Lineage (NCBI taxonomy): Eukaryota > Metazoa > Chordata > Mammalia > Macroscelidea > Macroscelididae > Elephantulus > Elephantulus edwardii. Next base: position 1,933,336 of record NW_006399867.1, on the reverse strand, counting down.
TTTATTACCAAAGAGAGTTTGCTTCCACCTGGCTGCAAAATACTATGAGCATTGTGCATGTTCCATGCAGGATGTTTCATATCTTTCCCCCAAACCCACCCCCCACTTTGGAAACTTTACAGAACTAAGAAGTCTCTAAATATTTCTAACAAAAATATCACATCTGGAAAAATCAGAGGAGGGGGTGGTGGTGGTGGGGAGATGTGCAATACTCCCACACAATAGTCTTTATTTTATGAGCCAATCTGTTACTTAGTAAAAAGGCAACCTCAGGGGAGAGAGCACTAATTGAGGGATTATAGAGCATCTCAAGGGAACACAAGAATCTTGGGGATTCCTCTAGTCTCAACTAGTTTTGCAAATCTGGACTTTTGAAGAATTTGAGTTCTAGTTCATATTTTTAAAAAAGACTTTTGCATACTAATTTACACATCTGCACACAGAAGGCAAATGGGATGGTTTTCCAAAGCAATTTCATCTATTTGAGAGTTTCCTGATGCGCTTTCAAAAAGCCCAAACCATAAAGTGATATTTCATTTCACTGTACTTCTTTTCACACAAGTTCAAACTCATTTCAGAGTGTATATGCTCATCATTCTTGATGGAAGGTTTAAAAGGAATGTTTCAAGGCTCTTATTGCCCCCATTTCACTTTCTCTGGCCAGTCTGTGGCCATGAGGTCCCACAATGAGTTCATTAGCATCTCCAGGTATCAGAGACAGCACAGAGAAAGAGACTTCAAGGCTAGTTATTTCAAGGACATTGCAGAATGTGAATGGGCTTCAGGAACCCCAGGTTAGGACACTCAGTGGTTGGAAACAAGATCAAATAGACAAGAATTCACTTGTACATAACAACAACAAAAACAAATATCTGTCATTTACCAAATGAGTTCTGGGAGGATATCAAGAAAATCGTACTTGAAGAAAGCAAAAGTTCGTTACAAAGGCTGAAAAAGAAGAAAAGACCAAGATGGACGTCAGATGAGACCCTGAATATTGCATTAGAGCGCCGAGAAGCCAAAGCTAAAGGAAGAAACCAAGAAATCAAAGAGCTAAACAGACGATTTCAAAAAGCAGCCTGGGATGATAAAGCAAGATACTATAATGAAATGTTCTGCTGTGCACAACAGAACACACGCAGATTAACAAAAAGGGCAACCTGGGTAGAACTATCAAGTATGGAAACACAAAGGAGGAGGAACAGTTGTAAGCAGACCCTAGTGATTGGAACATGGAATGTGAGAGCCATGAATGAAGGAAAATTAGAAATTGTTAAGAAAGAAATGGAACGCATAAATATTG
>NW_006399867.1:1884653-1928223 GCF_000299155.1 Elephantulus edwardii | reverse complement strand
GAAGAGATTGAGATAGTTAACAGTTTTAATTTACTTGGCTCCACAGTCAACACTCTTGGTAACAACAGCCAGGAAATCAGGAGACGAATTGCATTGGGAAAGGCGGCTGTGAGGGACCTCTTAAGAGTACTGAAGAGCAACAAAGTCAGGCTGGAGACTAACTAAGGTGCACCTGATCCAGGCTATAGTCTTCGCAATTACGTGCTATGCATCAGAGAGTTGGACAGTGAATAGGATTGGTAGAAAGAGGATTGATGTCTTTGAGCTGTGGTGGAGACGAGTGTTGAATATACCATGGACTGCTAGGAAAACAAACAGGTTTGTCCTGGAGAGGGTGAAGCCAGAGTGTTCCCTGGAGTCAAGGATTCTGAAGCTTCGTCTGACATATTTTGGGAATGTTGCAAGGAGGGACTGGTCCTTAGAGCGGGACATCATATTTGGGAGAGTGGAGGGGCGGCGAAGGAGAGGAAGACCTTTGATGAGATGGATCAATTCTGTGACTGGAGTGGTAGGAATAAGTGCATTTGAGATGGCTAGGTTGGCACAGGATAGAACAGCATTTAGAGCTCTTATACATAGGGTCGCTATGAGTTGCAAGCGACTCGATGGCACATAACAACAATAACAACAAACAACTACTTGCTACTTTTTGGGCCCACCACCATCTGTCATTACATGTTGTTGTGACGCTGGAGGCTAAGTATTGGTATTTCAAATACCAACCAGTAGGGTCACCCATGGTGGACAAGGTTCAGCAGAGCTTCAAGAAAAGCCTGAGATCTACTTCCAAAAATGTCACTGAAAACCGTATGGCTCACAATTTGCTATAAAAGGTTGAAGTCTCAACCCACTCATTGTCATCAAGTCAGAACTGACTCACAGTTGACCCTCCAGCACGTTTTCAGAGGCTGTAAATAACATGGAAAAGACTGCTCATCTTTCTCCTGCACCAGCGGCCTTTAGACTTGCAGGGCAACTCCTTACCCAGTAGGCCATCGGAGTTCCCTAAAAGGTCAACAAAAACCAAGGTAAATCCTCAACGAAATAGATCGAGGTCAAGAGTCACTCCAATGTCCTCAAACATACCACAAATCATGACAAGTGATGTTATTCATAAGGTCATCATGACCAAAAGCAAACTAGACAATAAGGAACAACATCCTCTGATCACAAGATGTCATTTTTATAGCACTAAACTTGCTCAGAATTATTCTTTAGGGGGGTTGTTTTAAGGCTGACCAATGCATGTAACTGATAGTAAGTTTCATCGAGTCGCTTGCTATGTACAACAGCTCTGAAGCCTACAACATCCTGAGCAAACCTCGTCATCTCTAACACATCCTCATTACCCCAGTCACTGAGTCAATTCATCTCATCCAAGGTCTTCCTCTCCTGCGCTGTCCCTCCACCCTCCCAAGCATGAGGTCCCTCTCTAAGGACTGATCCCTCCTTGTAACATGTCCAAAGCATGTCAGACAAAGCTTCAGAATCCTTGCCTCCAAGGAGCAGAGCAGCTTGGTTTTACCCTCTCCAGGACGAACCTGTTTGTTCTCCTAGCAGTCCATGGCATGTTCAGCATAACTCAAAGGCATCAAAACTGTCATGCCTAGTCTTGTCCAGCTTTCTGACATAGAGCGAGCAATTGCAAAGACTATAGACTGGATCAGAGGCACCTAACTCTTGAAACTGACATCACTGCTCTTCAGTACTCTGATGAGGTTCCTGACAGCCGACTTTCCTAATGTAATTCATCTTTTTTTATTGTTGTTGTTGTTATGTGCCATCAAGTCCTTTGCGACTCATAGCGACCCTATGTACAACAGCCCTAAACCATGCTCTATCCTGTGCCAAACAGCATTGCCTGACACACCCATCCCGATTACCCCAGTCACTGAATCAATCCACCTCATAGAGGGTCTTTCCCTCCTGTGCTGTCCCTCTACCCTACCAAGCACGATGTCCCTCTCCAACGACCTGTCTCTCCTTACAACATGTCCAAAGTATGTCAGACGAAGCCCCAGAATCCTTGCCTACAAGGAGTAGCCTGGTTTAACCCTCTCTAGGATGGATCTGTTTGTTTTCTTGGCAGTCCATGGAACATACTGTCAAATCGGATCTGACTGGTACAGGAGGAGATTGTCCCTCCTCCAGCAGAGCACCTGGTGGATCTGAACCACGTACCTCTGGGATTACAGCACAACTTCCTGCCACTAGGCCACCAGAGCTCGCCACAATTCATCTTTTGATTTCCTGGCTGCTGGTACCAAGTGCTGACTGTGGAACCAAGCAAACTGAAGCTGTTAACAATCTCAATCTCTTCACTGTCTATCATGATGCTGCAAATTAGCCTAGTGGTGAGAATCTTTATTTTCTTGATATTGAGTTTCAATCCACTTTGAAGAATGCAGTTCTTGCCCTTCTACAGTAAATTCTCCTTAGTTTCAGCAAGCAAGCATGTGTCATCGGCATAGTGCAGGTTGTTGATGAGCCTTCCTCCAATCCTGATGCCACATTCCTCCTCATAGAGCCCCACATCCCAGATGATTTATTCCACATACAAACTGAAAAGCTCTGGTGGCCTAGTGATTAAGGAATTGTGCTGCCAATCCAAAGAGAAGCAGTTTGAATTCGCCAGCTGCTCTGAGGGAGAAACATGATTAATCTCCTCCCACACAATTTAGTCTCTAAAACCCACTTGAGGGTCAGCTGTCTCAATTCCAACTCGACATCACCTAACAGCAATACATTTATCCAAGAGCCCTAGTGCTGCAGTGGGTTAAGTGTTGGGCTGTTAAGCAAAAGGTCAGCAGTGCAAACACCCACCAACCAATCAGCAGGAGAAAATGGAGAGAATCAGCTCCTGTAAAGACTTACAGCTTTGCCAAGCCTATGGGGTCACCATGACTCAGGACAGACCTGGTGGCACAGAATGTCAACTTCATTTCATCTATCTGTATCTTTTTTTGATATTTCTTCTAACAGTCAGCAGCATTCCCCTCACTGGCTTTTCCTGCAAATCAGCAAGGAAATAAGAATAGCCACTGTAATAAGAAAGATCCTGTTTAATAAGTGGTTTCTGTGTGCCAGCCTTGACTAATTAATTGCCTTATATCAATTCCGCAAGGGACGAACTATTATTATTAACCCTATTTGACAGATGGTAAAACTGAGTCTCAGAGAGGTTAAGCAATTTGCCCAAATTACACAACTGGAAACAGTAAAACCGGAAATTTGAAATCAAGAGGATCCTAGGATTTAACCCCCGTTTCTACACAAGTGCTGTCTGCTATTCAAACTGTGGTGTGAATTGCATTGTGGGTCTGCAAACATTGCAAGTGCTCCACAGGTACAAAAACTGACAGTGTTGATGTTTGTCTTATAAGACTTATATAAAAAGAGAGGGGGATGATAGGGTGGTATTAATAAGTTCAGAATTCTCGATAGGGTGGTATTAATAAGTTCAGAATTCTCTACATAGGCATCAATTATAAAGTAGTATTATTAAGTTCAGAATTCTCTATATAGGTATCAGTTATAAAACTATAGTTCTTTTTCTTCAGCCTGCAAAACTAATTGCTTAGCCTCTGAAATCTCTGTTTCCTGTCTTTAGTCATGTAGCGTAGTTTAATCTGTTTACCAGAAGAGGAAATGCATCTATCCTATATGCGGGGAAAGCTGGTTCTCCAGTCATAGTAATCTTATCTTAATCTGTCTGTTTATCAGGAAGATAACTGGGGCCTTCCTCAATTACTGATACATTGATAGGAACTGTCCTTTTCAGATGTAGAAATTACCTTTTTCACTAACAAAAGTGCATTGTTCAATGAGCTGGAGTTTCACCCCAGTATATAAGGATATGACCACTCCCAGACGGAGAGGCAGTCTTTGAGGCCAGGACCTACTGCCCTCCACAGATCTGTAATAAAGTGCGTTTATGGATATTACATTCCGTTTGTCTTGCTGGCGACTGACTATGGAAAGAACCCCTTGCGTTCAGTAACATCATGAGCAGCACGGCGCTATAATATACTAACTGGCAATAAAAACTCCATCTCCCTTGTGCAGCTGAGGACAGGCGAGGGCGTAAGGAAACTTTTATTTATTGTGGCTCTGGGCTCAGGAGTCCTGCAGAGTGAGCAAATGGTCTCCCGGCAGAAAAGAATTTGGGGAACTCAATGAGAAGCACTGCTTTGGCTTTACTTTCTAGCCTCTGCGTTCATACTCCTGGCTGGCTAAACGCTGACATTCAGAGTGCCTTTGTACCTGTACTCTCCTCCCCAGGTTCCTCCTAAAAGTTTCCCGCTCAGAACTCGCTCCTTTATCAGTCATTCACCTTTGATGTCACCACCTTTCCAGCAAAGCTCTCCTAGGCATCTTAATCTTAACACCTAATTCCGCTTGGTTCCCTGAACTGCACACGTTCCCCTCCAGAATCACCTTTCTTTTTGTACATGTTTTCGGGGCTCAAACAAACGTGGCTTCCTAAAAAAAGGAGCCACATCCCTGCTTTCTAGTGTAGGGCAGTTTGTTGCTCAGACACACTAGACAGACCAACCGAAAGAAATGATACAGAATGATAAGAACACACAAAAAATCTGGCAACGCGAAAAGAGTTCCACCCATGGGCCTCACTTTCTGTATCTATATAATCAGCGTCTCCTAGCCCGCCAGTCAGTGTCCAGCAGACCGGATATACTTGGGGAGATTCTGGGGGCGGGGACGGGGCGTCACGTCCGCCAGTTTACCTGTGGGGCTTGGGGCGAAGCGCACTCGCACCGGGGCCCCGGGATCAATACCCAGGCTGGCCTCACGCAGTCCCACGGGGCGGCCCAAGATCGCCGGGGAAGTCACGGGCCGCAGCAACCTCTTCAGAAGCACAGCCATGTCGGTGGAACGCACGCACGTGGGTTTCTTTGTGCATCACTTCCGGGTACTCCTCCCAGCCAATCCGCTTCCGCCACAGCGACCACATTTCCCCGCCTCTCCTTAAAGTTACAGTCCACACTTTAGCGCTCACGCCCCCCTGGAGACTGGCGCTGTACTCGGCCGCAAGGGGGCCGGAGCCCTTGGAGCAGGAGATCTCCCGGACCCGCCCTCTCGTCCAGGAAAGCTAAAGCGTGGCAGGGGCTGGCCTGGGAAGCGGAGGAGGCGGGTCTCCATAGAAACCTCCACTTGTTTCCGGCCAGGCTGTGCGAGATTAGGGGCTACTGCGGGGGCCAATCTCAGCTAGCTCGCCTTTTCCCGGCGACCTCTGCGGGAGCAGTAGGTGTTGTACACAATCATCATGGCGGCAGCTGGAGCCCCGGATGGTGAGTGTGGAGAGGGGAGCGGGCGCTCAGGTAGGGCCGAGGTGAAGCGGGCGCTTCGGTGGGATGATGCCACCTCGCCCGGGAGGGAGCGGCCTGCCCCGGGTGCGGTGGTTCGGCGGAGATCGGGCAGGATCTAGTCTCCGGCCCAGGCCGCGGCGAGCGCCCACCCCTTAACCCGTTTGCAGGCATGGAGGAACCTGGCATGGACACGGAGGCCGAGACGGCGGCGGGCGAGGCGCCCGCGCGGCCTCTCAACTGCGTGGAGGCCAAGTCCGCGGCGGGGGCGGCGGCGGCCGCCGAGGACTCGTGCGCTGCGCGAAGCAGCCTGCAGCCGGCGCCTGCCCAGCCCCCCGGGGACCCCGGCGCGCAGGCCTCGGTCAGCAACGGCGAGGACGCGGGCGGTGGCGCCGGCAGGGAGCTGGTGGACTTGAAGATCATCTGGAACAAGACCAAGCACGACGTCAAGTTCCCCCTAGACAGTACCGGCTCGGAACTGAAGCAGAAGATTCACTCGATTACAGGTAATCAATCGCCGTGGCGCTGACAGCCAGCCTCCCCACCCCCTCCGGGTTTCTTGTGCTTCCATAGCGCCTGGGAGCGAGCTGGCCTCCTCGCTTCGGTCCCCTAATCCCTTGGAGGTAAGTACTAGCATGGCCAGGGTTCGCATGGGGAATGTGACCACGATTGTGGAGCCAGGTGGTCGCTGAGCTGGGAATCCAGCCCACCACTGAGCCTTCGCCCCGATCTCCTAAGGGGTGTCGCCCAAGCACATGCACTGCAATCGCTTTAGGCCCTTGTTGGAGAAATAGCTTCCAGGCCCGTTTTTCCTGGAGATTCTGACTAAGTGAGGCTTTGATGTGATTAGAAATTGCCCTTTAGGGAGTTATGTTCTTCGCCATTGTGTTAGTCCCATCACAGATACTTAAAATGAATTTTTAGCTTATTTCTGCACTTTGCCTTCTGCACTTTTTTGTCTTTTAAAGCCACATGGTGTGTAAGACCCCCGGGGACCAGGAATTTTGCTGTTTTTTGCTTTCTGTGGCCCCGATCATGTCCATTACCAATACGTGAGTAACTAAAAGACTGATTAACTCCAAATGAACGGTGGTATTAGGGCCCTTGGATTGGTTCTAACGCAGAGTGACCCTGTGTACAGCTGAACGAGACGCAGCTTGCCCTGGCATGGTCCTCACAATTGGAGCTGTGTTAGGGCCCATTGTGGCCTCCACGCGGCCAATCCATCTGGATCCTCTTGTTTCGCGGACCAAACATAATGTCCTTCTGTGAGTACCAGTCCCTTCTGATAATATGTCCAAAGTACTTGGATTGAAGTCCCACCATCCTTGTTTCTTTCTTTTTTTTTTTTTTTTAATTTTTATTTTATTATTTTTGTGTGAGTGTACCGTCAAATCAGATCTGACTGGAGAAGATTGTCCCACCTTCCCCGGCAGAGCATCTGGTGGATTCAAACCTTGCACCTCTGGGATTGTAGTTGCAGCTCCTTGCCACTAGGCCGCCAGAGCTCCCCTACCATCCTTGTTTCTAAGGAACTTCTAGCTGTATTTTTTTCCAAGACAGATGTCCTTCAGGCATCTACATTCCGTGTTCTCCACCAGTGCTATAATTCAAAACCATCAAGTCGTTGTCCAGCTTTCCATGCATACGCTGCTGTGTGTTGGGCTCCTATTGTCGACCCTCCAGCAAGTTCTCCGTGGCCCAAGGGAGGACGTGGCCCATCTTTTTCCTGAGGAGCAGCTGGTGGATTTGAACTGCATCCCTTTGAGTTAGCAGTGCAGGTCCTTACCACTAAGTCACCAGAGTGTCCTACGTGCCTATGAGGTGATGGAATACACCATGGCTTAGGGCAGGAATTCCTTTGTCCTCAGAGTGACCTTTTACACCTCAAGGGAGTCTTCCTTGGATTTGCCCATTGCACTGCTCATTTGATTTTTTTTTTTTTTTGACGGCTGCTTTCACAAACATTGATTATTGTAGGCTCAAGTAAAATGAGATCCTGGACAACTTCAGTCCTGTCTGTGTGTGTCATGATGTTGTTTATTGGTCCAGTTGTGCGGATTTCTTGATGTTGACATGTAACCCACCCTGAAAGCTGTAGTCTGAGTTTCCCCAGTAAGTGCTTCATGTTTTCTTCACTTTCAACAATTAGGGTTGGATTATATACATATTGTACATTGTTGATGATTCTTGTATAATCTTGATGCCATGTTTTTCAGGTAGTACCCATTCTCAGATTATTTTCTTGGCATACAGATTGAATAAGTATGAGGATAGGATGATTACCTTTCTTAATATTAAACCATATCATTGCCGATGTCAGGTGGTTCGTGGCTGAAAATGCCGGAAAGCTGTTTTATTGACTATGGAGAGGCATCCAACTCTGGATTATAACAGTTGGAAGAGAGGGCATTCCAGAACGCTTTAAGTGTGCTCCTGATAAACTTGCACATCAACCAAGAGGGAGTCCTTCAAACAGACAATGGGACACAGTGTTTCAAAAGCAAGAAAGAGGAGTGTTGGCAAATGAATGGTAGCTAATATTTACTGAACAGTTATTACAAGTAGTCCCAGGTTGAGCAAGATCCATCCCAAGCTGTGCGTTTAAGGACTTGTAGCTAAATTGGAATAGGTGCATACAGTTTTTGTTTAACTTTACTTCAGGACAAGAAAATACTTGAAACTTTTCAAGAATTTTAAAGCTGCTTGTGCAGTAAGAGAAGGTGACGTCACGGTCATGAATTTGTTGAGAGTAGCAGATCAGGATTGGTTCAGTCCTTTCAAAGTGATGACAAATGGGTATAAAATAAAAGCCCAGGTGGGCTTTGTTCCTAGATTGACTTTAAGTCTGATGTTCGACTTTAAGTCTGATGTTTGTAAGAATCTGGGAACTGCCTGTGTACCACTTGTTACACTAAGTGGTCTACAGTGGCATATGTTTTAATCCTTATAATAAGCCAGTACATAAGGATCTACTATCATTGCAGTGGGAATTCCTGGTGTCACAAATGGTTAAGTACTTGGCTTTTAACCAAATGGTTGACAGTTCAGTTCCACTCAGCGTTGGCCTCAGAAGAGCCTAGAAATATACTTCCGAAAACTAGGCTTTGAAAACCCTATGGGCAGCTGTTCTGCTTTGACTCACATGGGGCATCAGGAGTTGAATTGATTAATCTGTAACTGGTGGTTATCGTCTGTATTATGACATTTGGAACCTGAGCTTCCTCTGAAGCTCAGGTTTGGAGTTGGAAGTTTGGAGTTTGGAGGTGCTCACTTGCTCATGAATGCTAAAGTATTTTCTACCTGGTCAGGAGCCAAAGGACTCTGATCTGCATACGTTTAATGTTCTTTTCCTTCACTGCCTTCTGCCTTTTCCCAAGGTCTCCCGCCTGCCATGCAGAAAGTCATGTATAAGGGCCTTGTCCCTGAGGATAAGACACTGAGAGAGATAAAAGTGACCAGTGGGGCCAAGATCATGGTGGTTGGCTCCACGATAAATGATGTCCTAGCCGTAAACACGCCCAAAGATGCTGCCCAGCAGGACTCCAAGGCCGAAGAAAACAAGAAGGAGCCTCTCTGCAGACAGAAAGTAAGTCCTTTGTGATTGTTGCTCCAGGCGAGTGTGAGGCTTTGTCCTCTGGAGCCTTGGCTGGCTACATTGTCCCTAGAATAAGCTCCTTTTTGGACAGGGCCCATGATGGAAATTTATGGCAGCAGTTGGTTGCGGCTGGCTGTTGAGTGGAGGTGACAACTACCTGAGATTTGCAACTTTGTCTCATCTGGCGGGTCAGTGTGTCTCAAGTCTACCTACTTTAGGATAAGGCCTTTGGAAGGCAGGTTTCAGGCCTGACATAGAAAGGAACCCGATTTTGATATCTAATTCAGTTGGTTTCTCCTATTCAGTGTCAAAATAAAAAGACCATTCTGAGAGTTAGTCCCCTATTTTGCCTAAATGTGTAAGTTTGCTTTTGGCTGCAATTTCCCCCAGTTCTGAGTAAACAGGGAGATCGCAGCTCTCAGAGGTTCCTCTAAAACTGACCCTTTCAGAAACCACAGGAAGCTCCTGGGAGGGTTAAATACACTGATTTTTTCTTTGTCGTCTTTCAGTCTCCTGGCTCATGAAATGGAAGAGTAGTTTCCCACACTCCTGTGGCTCATTTTGGGTAGAAGAGACGCAGCCTTGTCTATGTTCATCAGAACCATTCACACACTTTTGTAACCAGGAAAGTTAGGATCATCACTGGTGGCCAGCACTCATAGCAAACCCCACTTGTTGCTATGTGGCCTGGTAGCTGTTCTTGGTCCCATTCCAAGAAAACAGATATTCGCTCTTTAACTTAGGTCCTGAGTAGAGGGCATCCTTGGACTACCATGAGCTTTAATGAACATGGAGGGCCCCTGGAGCCTGTGGTCACTATCTGGAGAAGCACACATTCTTTGCAACAATTCACGTAACTGATACTGTTTTGCTAGAGAAATTGGAACATGTGTTCCATAACACAGATCCCATAAGAAAGGTATAATATATATGCTTTTTTAAATTAATATTTTTGTTTTTTTAAACTGTCTTTTATAAAAACATTAGAATTTTGAATGAAAAAATTCGTGTACATGTGGGGCTTAGGTAAGGACACATAAACTTACATTGGCATCTAAAAAGTTATTTGTTTGGTTATTTCAACCCCAAATGTATATTTTCCTGTCTTCCTCTTACCTGCGTTTGCTATAATCAACCACAAGCATGTCAGATGTGAGACGGTATTCCCACTGGCCACACCCTTTGACCATAAAGATGCCTTTTAAATACAGGTTTTGAGTTACTAATGGTAGCTTAACAGGCCTAGAAATGTTTTCAGAGTACGAGGACAATTTTTTAGAAGTACTTATAAGGTGTGACTCAGTGCTTCAAGCCCATGCTTCTTCACTTCACTGATGCTAGTTATGAAAGAGATCCAAATCCCTGGCCGATTTTTGAGCTGCTTCCGAAATTTCCTGCTAATCTATAGGTTGACCTGCATGTTGCACCTCTGTTGCTAGTCTGCAGTGTGGAGCCCATTCCTACCAGGGGGTTTCTGCTATGCAGCAAGCAATCGAACTGGCTTGTAGCCACTTGCCGCTGAAGATAATTTGTTTATGTCCTCTGTCCACTCATTGCCCTGTAGCTTAGGCTTCACCAAGCAGTGACTCCACCTATAAAGACAAAGGAAACAAAATTTAAGGGTTTAGGCCAGCCAAGTCATCTCTTTAAGGGAACCTGGAGGAAGACGCTTAAAACACTGAGTATAATGTCAGGCTGTGAAGTAATCAGTATTCTTTGGGACTGTGGCTCCATCGGTGGCTTCCTGTCCAGCTGGGGTCAGGTTGTGGGCAGTGAGGTTCTAGACTAAGTATCTTTTGGAAAGGTCATGTAGGGCTGATAGCCAGCATCATTGTAGCTTTTCCTGGGCATTGACATTTTGTCCTTGCCTCATAAGTACACCCTCGATGGCTCTCTTTAGCTTGATGGTCAGTCTTTTGGTGATTTGGTGAGGGAGTTGCTTTATTTCAATTAGCAATCTGAAATTTTTTTTTTCTCTAGACACTGAATAAAATCAAGCCTTCCATTCCTTGGTACAGTGGGCCACCTTTTGCATACTCGGTAGTCACTTGTGGGTAGTGGTGTCATCTTTTCAATTGGCATAGACCGGGACATTCCCAGCCTTGCAGGTGCTGTCAGACAGCACTGCTTTATAGAGTCACAAGACTAATCTAGAGACATAAAAAGGCTTTTGAGCCAGAACACTAAGGGTTTCTTCATTCTCTCTTCTGGAGAGATAGTAATTTAACTAATGTGTAGCCAGCTGGCTTATTTCATGTCTTCTGACTTGTGTTGTAGCAACACAGGAAAGTGTTGGATAAAGGAAAACCTGAAGATGTGATGCCTTCGGTCAAGGGTGCCCAGGTAAGCCAGGCCCCCTGTGGTGCTCTGAATGGGAAACAGCCCAGCTCTCTGAGGTTGCTGGAAAGAGGCCCTCACATCTCGTTTCTTCTTTGCCCATTTTGCTCTGTGCCAGGCCCCCTCTCTCACCACTATGCCCTTGTGTCTCCAGGAGCGCCTGCCAACAGTACCCTTATCTGGCATGTACAATAAGTCTGGAGGGAAAGTGAGGCTCACCTTTAAGCTTGAACAAGACCAGCTGTGGATTGGCACTAAAGGTACATTCATCAGCACTCTGCTCACCTCCCGTCCGCAGGAGGCACCCACTCTGGGGCAGTTCCAGCCATCATTCTGCAAACTCTCTCCTCACTGTACTCTTCGCATGCTTCTGGCTTTTGATTTTGCTTTTAGGCGCTTGGCTTTTGTTTGGACCCTTGGCCCTCGTTCTTCCTAATGTACTTTCAGTGTCCATCCATCAGACATTGAGTCCCTAGATGCAGAGTTACAGGCCCCACCCATGTGGTCCAGGATCCTTGCCTGGTCCACCGGTCAGGGTTTCATGGGCTTATGAACAAGATTGGGAAATTTCACATAACTAGGGTTTTTTGGTTTTATTTGTTTGTTTGGGGTTTGAGGTTTTTTTATTTGTTTTGTTTTGGGTTTTTTTGGTTGGTGTTTTTTTTTGGGGGGGGTGGCTTCTCTTGAAAAACAGATAAAAGTTCTGGCCGCTTCAGGCCTACGTTCTCATGTGGCAGTGATCGGCTAGGGCTGAAGAGTGGTCTCAGGTGGGCCATGCTACAGTCTCCACTGCTCCTGTCCATCTTAACGTAGCCTGCTTCACTCCTGTCACCTGTCTAGCCGCTGTAGGTCAGAGTTTGACCCTATGCTAAGCACAGTTTTCCTTCCCGCCGCCTAGGACCCTGGCCTTCTGTCTTCTCTGCCTGGTGGCCCTTTGCCTGCCCTGCCCCGCCCCTTTCTGATCAGGCTTGCTGGGAAGTGCTTCTTCACTGCCCTCCCTGCCACTCCCGTTGTCAGCTGGAAAGGCTCAGTCAGCAGTTACACTCCTGGGTTGTCTGTGTCTCTCTCTTTGCCTTCATGTTGGGCTCCTGAGGGCTCCCAGTGTCTTTAAACGTGGCCTGTGGGAAGCTAGGTCACCTTTTTCTTTGCCCCTCCATGTTCCTATCTGTCCTACCCATCTGCCGCACTGTTTTTTTGTCACTGGTTCCTGTACCCAGAAACGTTTATTTCTCTGCAGCCAAGTTGAAATGCCTAAACTGAGTGTTCAGTTCTCAGCCTTGGGGCCCCAGTTTAGGTTTTCCCCTGGCTTCCTCCCCTGCTTGCCTGGTTGCGCCCTGTTTATTTCATGCACATTGCTCCTTGAAGTCTTCAGAATGCTTTGCACAGCTCTGTCTTTGCTCATCCTGAGCCCTTCAGGACCCAGAATGCCTTCTTCCCATTCCTTGTTATTAAAAAAAAAATCTTCCAGGGTGCTACTTCAACGTCCTTTCCTAATGAGCGAATCCTTCCTTGTGGTGACCCTCCCACCCTCTAAATGAATTGCTGCTGCTGCTACTTTTCATAGGGCACCCCATCACCCCCTCAGAGCACTCATTACTCTCTGACTTGTCTGTCCCCGTCAGATTCCTGGAGGGAACGGAACATGCCTAATTCACCTGTTTGTGGCCAGCACTGTAGGTATTCAGTGTGCGAGGTAAATGCTACAGAGAAGTATAGGGGGTCCCGTCGGTGGTGGTTAACTGGCTTCAGAGCGAGAGGCCGTTTAGTCCACAGTGATGTGGAATGGGACCAGAGTTTTATGGAAAATAATCAGGGCAGGGGTGGTGGAGAGTGACACTGTTTCGTCTAAAGCATGGACCAGAAGTGATCTTCAGCCCTGCGTCAGTTCTTCAGTGAGCAGAGTCATTTAAAGGAAAGGCCAAAGTGCTTAGTTTTTCTAACAATTCTATGGGATCTTGCTATTATTTTTCATTTCCCCTTTGACACTAACTGCATGGTCAAAATGAGTTTTGCAGAATGTTGAAGGGCCTCCCCCTTTTTTCCAGGAACCTTTGACCCCTCTGCCCGGCAGACGATTCTGTCTGCAGGGCCTGTCACACATCATCTCCTTTGCCTCAGCTCTTTGGTTTTTAGCTGCCCTGCCTTTGACAGAGCTTCCCAAAAAGCTTGTTCCTTCTCCATCATTGCATTGCCTTGCCGAAATGCTGCTTCTTGCTGACTTCTCATTTTACCTGTGGGCAGTCTCCTCATAGGTACTTACTGAGAGTGACCCAGAAGGGCACTGATGACCAGGAGGATAGATGTAGTGTCAGGGGAAGGACAGGCATCTGAAAGAAGACTGTCTGTCGTCGGTGGTTGTGAAGAGTTTCATGTTAAGAGGTTCTGTAGGAAAATGCACAGCTGAAGATGAGACCCTTTAGCTGCTTTGCACATTTCATTTCAGCACGTGCGAGAACCACCTTTCTGTTTTGACCTAAAGGCAGACCTTATGGAGAATTGTGATATGTTGGGGCTTCAGAGCTATTAGAAGCAGCTTTATTCATTAGCCTCCTTAAGATGAGGGCCTTGTGTTCAGAAGTTGACTGAGCTTTACATGCTTGATGTTTGAATCTGCTCGCAAGACCACTGTACCTCGTCTGTGAGGAGCTGGTGGGGGCAGCCATTCCCCTCACACACGTAGGGGCGCTGGCTCTTGAGTATCATCAGCACCCCACGGAGGGACCGTGTGTTCAGGGGGTGGTTACCAGCGGCTAGCTTTATCTTTCTGCAGCATCTTGGCCTTCTGAGGGGGTGATTCAGCAGTGAGTCCGCCTCAAGCCAAACTCCTCACAGTTTAGACGTCTAACAGCCTCAGGCACACAGATGAAGAATGTAAACTCTAGACAGGTCTCACAAATGAGGAAGCTGCTGCTGCCTGTGTGGGGAGCCAGACCTTCACTCCATTTATAGGAGACAATGGAGTCTAGTCTAGCTGATCACTGTCATTTAGGAAATGTGGGCCCAGGGCAGTTAAATCTGTTTTCAAGGGAAGCCAGAAATTAGGTTTTTTTGTAACAGCTGCAGACATTTCCAAGATGATGGGCATTTTTAAGTTTCCATCTTTAAAGACAAGCTACTGGTCAGGGATTCCACACCTTCCTCTGTCCGGACTCTCAGCGACCCTCCATCTGAGGCTGCGCAAACCCATGAACACTCAGAACCTGAAAGAACAGCTTCCGGTCCTGTGCCCTCCCACCCCCCGTTATTAAAAGGTCTGTTGATGGAAGTGACGCCTCAGGACACCGGCTAGGCTGGTGGAGACCCCAGGTCTCTAAATTCCTATTTATTTTTTGAACCTGTTTTTCAACTTCTGCTTTTTTCAGATTTTTCTTTCTGTAAAGGCTGTAATGTTTTTCCAAATTGATGGATTTGCTGCCGACAGCCTTCTGGCCGGGAGGTCTCTGCTCCTTCCAGGCAGTCCCGTCCTTCTGGGTGGGGTGGGGCGGGGCAGGGCGGGGCAGGGCTTCTGGAACCCTCTACACTCCCTGGCCCTGCTGTACGTGGCTCACCTCTAGCACTCCCGGCTCACTCTCAGCCTTCCTTGCTGCCTCCTCTTTCTTACCTGCCATTCTTCAAGTTGCTGCAAATGTCTTTGGCCCCGTGTGATAAGCAGTATCTCACGTTTATCAGAAGTTCTTAAAGAATGGTGTGCATGGATGGGGTGTGGGACCAAAGGGCCAGGGAGGGTGGATGGAGTAGGGGCAGGTGCACAAGCTCGAGGGGTAGAAACTCGTCTCTTCTCGAGGCCTTTGACTCTTTGTTTTTGGCCCTCTTGACTGGGCCTAGCCCACATGCCCAGAATTTTAGTCAGTGCTGAAAGGAATTTCAGGGAAGTTCTTGACCCAACTTAAAGACCAAGACCAGAAAAACTATTATTTTGTTCTGAGAGAGCCAGTGGAACACCAGTTTGCCCTCCTCCCTGTTTGTTCCCAAGAAGCTCCCAACTCCTATGCAGGTTTAGGTCAGTGATGAGAAAGGAGATCCTGCCCCAGTGTCCCTCACGGACAAGACTTCCGGGACTTGTAGACCCCACAGCCCCAGCCCCGATGAGGGACTACAGAGTCACAAGCCTTTCAATAATCACTGTAATCCCTCTCAACTTAGAGCGGACTGAAAAATTGCCCATGGGCTCCATTAAAAATGTGGTCAGTGAACCTATCGAAGGACACGAAGACTACCACATGATGGTAAGTAGTGCGGGCGGCCCAGCCCCTCACTAGATCCATGCTTCTGCTGTTTCTTTCTGGGAGTGGATTTCTCACTGAACTTTTCATTAAGTCAATCTTCGGCAGTCACGCTGCTTCAAGACCCTTCCGTTTTTCTTCATCTCCTTAGAGCTCGAACCATGACCCCATTCCAGGTACTACTTCTTTTGCAGCCCCTGCTTCCAGCACTTTAAAGGGAAGAGGTTTTTCCTTTTTTTTAAGAAATCTTTTGCTTCCCTTTTATGTGTAATGGTTGGTTTTGGACCAGGAAAATAAATGGAAAGAGGAGGAATGGCGTCTGGATTTTTATTTAAAGTTTTGTCGTACATTTGCAGTCCTTACCTTCCCCAGCCTTGGTGTTTGTGGGGACTTGAGGAATCCCCTGCTCTGCATGGCCCTCTTCCCAGGCCGCGATGATCGTGTTTGGTGACCCCCTGGGAGGACAGTCTGGGGTGTGCCCATTGCAGAGCCCTCTGAAGAAAGCAGCTACTTGTCCGCTGTCTTTCCTGAGATAGGATGATAGGACGCCTTCCCATGTCTACAGAACCCAAGAATCAGGAGAAATGAGCTCTTTATAGAAATCCCTTCTCTTTCCCAGCACTGGAAGGTCTGCCTCCAGAGTACATTTTAGTTACCTAAACACCCGTTTGCTATGGTGGGACAAGGACAGGGGCTTCTCTACCAGTCCCCGTTTTAGGAGGTGGCAGCCAAAGTGGATGTAGCCACGTAGACTGCATCCCCAGGAAGGGAACCACTCAAGGTCCATAGTAGAGGGATATGCTGGAAGGTTCCCCTTTGGGCAGGTGGAAGTTCTACTATAGGAAAAATCAGAAGAACCCAAGTTTTGGTTGACCAGCAAGCCAGTGGCACGTGCCACCCTGCCCTGCTGTGGTGGTTACTGTGGTAGGGCAGCATTGGCCCCAGAGTGTTCTGCTTTTCAAACAGGGGTGCCACTGGGTCCTCTTCAGGCCTTCTCACAGTCTTGCCGCCCTTGGCTCTGTGTGGTCTTTAAAAACAAGGGTTCTCCATGAATATGCTTTTTTGTATGCACAGTTTTGGGATGATATCCCCCCTCCATTTTAATAATTGGATTTGGAACTTTTCAGCTGGGTTCTCTCTCCCTTTTGAAACAGTTGTCACTAGTTTGACCTTGAACGAGGTTTGTAATGCCCATTTTCAAGCAGCCAGGTAATGGGGATTTTAAAGAGATAGAGTGAACCAAGTAAGGGATTTTAAGTAGGGAATGATTTAAGTGGCAGGGACTTAGTGTTTAGTGTAGTTGTTCCTTTCTGTCTGGAATTTTTTGTGGCAGAGTGGTGATCCTTTGAGTCCTCTGTTCACTTCTAGTACCGATAAGAACCACTCTTGTCTTTGTCCTATAACCAGAATCCGTCCTTCCCACTTCTTGCAGGTGCCATTTCTTACCTTTACTGACAACAGAAAAGGAGGGGAAATAATGCATAGAACTGTTAAGAAATAGTCATCAGCAAGAAGTGACAGCTGTAAAAACAAGTGGGGTAAAAAAAAAACACAAGTGGGGTGGGTGGTGTTTTTTTTTTTAATTTTTACTATATAAAATTTATGTACAATGACTTCCCATATTTTCCCCATTATCATAAGTTTAATAAGCATCCTTCCATCTGTGTGTGTGTGTGTGTGTGTGTGTGTATTCATGAAGAAGAAAGAGTATTGTTTAGTGGATATAGTGAGTGAGTGTGTGTGTGTGTGTGTGTGTGTGTGTGTTGGGATTTGTTTGGGTATTTTTTTAGTTGACACCATAGTATCCTTTGCTCTGCAGCTTGCCTTTTTTTAATTTTTGGTTGAGCGTTTAGATTTGCCCCCATTTATGTATAGATCCAGTTCTTTTGAGAGTAACCTCATACATATGGAGAGACTGCGACCCTTAACTGCATTCCTTTACTGCTGGATATGCGGATTGTCTCCAGGTTTTATCATTCCTGACAGTCTTGTTCTGAACATCCCTTCACATCTGGTTCCGCATGTGTGTGTGACAACCAGCTCCCTCAGCAGTTCTCAAACGCTGCTTTCTGGAGCAGGATGACAGCAGCACCTGGAAACTTGTTAGAGATGCACATTCTTGGGCCCTGGACCCACTGACTCAAACTCTCAGGGGTGGGTCCCTGCAGTTGGTATTTTCACAAACTCCCTAGATTCTGAGACAACCTCACATCTAGGAAGCATTGGTTAGGGGTGGGCTGTGTTCTTATTCCCCCTTTTTCCCACCGCCTTATCCTTTTCTGATGTTAGAACACTCTCCACATGCAGGGTGGTGTTGCTTCCCTTCCTGTTGCATCCACCCCTCCTCTCCCATCCCCTCCTCTCATCCCAGCCCCTCCCCTGAGCCCTCTGCTTCCCTCCCAAGTCCAAGGTGCTGCGGCCTGATGTCCCCTGACCTCTGAAGTACCGTTTGGTTTCCTTTTTCCCTTTCAGGCGTTTCAATTGGGCCCCACGGAAGCCTCTTACTACTGGGTGTACTGGGTTCCAACTCAATATGTGGATGCAATCAAGGACACTGTGCTGGGGAAATGGCAGTATTTTTGAAAGCACTTTCACCTCTGGCCCAGGAGACCGACCCAAAGTGAAGGACATTGCTGGGAGTGGCCTGCAGCATCCCTGGATTTCAGAGTTCTGGAACTTTGGTTTTTTTTTTAAAAGAAAGAAAAAAAAAATCTATATCCGATCTAAGGTGAAGTGGTGACCGAAGCCAGAGGTGATGTACTTTCACCATTAGCTTAATTTTAACTTAAATCACCGATTCCCTTTCTTGCAGTCAGCTTCATACCATTTTTAAAGTCGTTGTGGTGGAAATCAATAAATCTGAATTCTGAACACGTTGTGTGGAATACTCTTAAGTATGTTTGAGAGTAGATCTACCAATTTTGTTTAGAAAGGAATGATCCAAAGCTTTCTGAGTTGTTTTGTTTTTTTTTAAGTGATTTCAATGGAAATATTTTCATACTGTTCTTTGGTTGCTAATATTTGGACTGCGATATGATAAGTTGGGGTATTTTCTTTCCCATATTTTTCCTTGTATAATTGTATGCAAACTGGGGGGGGGGGGAAGTGCTAGCAAGCCATATTTTTCTCTCCATTGGTTGAGTTTTAATTCTTTCCCTTCCTTCCATTCCCACTTCTTAGATTTGAGTTTTGTTTTAAAAACCCAAAGATGTCAGTCATACCTCATCCTGGGCGCCCTCACCACGGTGGGTACGGAAGGATGGCTTCCAGCTCGGGTCAGGGAGCTGGCACCCTTGCTGTGGCATTTGGTGGGCAGCAGCGTCTTGTCTCTGAGTGGCTGCTGTCTGAACACCCGCCGTCGGGCTCTACGCTCTGAGGAGTCACTGTGGGCATCCTGGTTGTCTGCAGGGCTCACCAGTTTAGCTTCAAGGCCCAGCCTGGCCTGGCAGACGAAGGCTTCTCGGAGTCAGAAGAAGATAGTTGACCCAGCCAGATAGCCACAGACCCACCTCCCTTCAAGATTTCTTTGGCTATTTTCAAGAAATTCTTAAGCAGTCCAATGATTTCTTCAGTTGTGCTTCTCCGCTTGGTCTTTTTGCTCATGCATTCAGTTCAAGTGTCCTTCATCCCAGGCTCAGAGATGCTGCCTTTCTCTGTAAGACACGTGGTCTGGTGGGTTGGCTCATGTATTTCAGCCGTGACAATGGGAGAAATTGCTTCATAACTCAGCCACCACCTCCTGGTTTTAGTTGTTTTCTTCCTGGCACATGCGAGCTTCTGTGGTCTCCCGCTGGCCTGGCTGACCCTGACATGAGTCGGTCTCTGGGGACGACAATCTCTGCTCCTTGCAGTTTCTCTGCCGCTGTCCTGGCACTTCTCTCCCTGGTTGAAGGCTGTCGTAGTAAGGGTGGGTGAGTGATCTCCCAGACGTCACATTTTGGATTCTAGGCTGTTGACGCTCTTCTCTGTGAAATGTATTCGCATGTGTTCTCCTCAGATGACTACTCCTAGTGAGCGAGTTAACGGTGATACTCCATACACTTCCCTTGTAAGCTGTAGCCCAGGAATCCAGCCCACACAGGCAGGCTCCAGCTCCTCATGGTGCGGCTGGTGCCAAGTGCTGCATCTGGGCAGGAGAAACTTGCTTTTATTTGGAAACAAGTACCTATGTGAAGCACAGCATCCCCCTCCAGTGTCCCTTTCCTCATGACCCTTGGAAAAGGACCAGTGACCACCCCATCCTCCTGTCCTTGTGGGCCTGCAGTCCCTGGAGAAGATGCTTTGTGCTTGTCAGTGCCAGCGCGACCCTCTGCGGGTGGCAGTCAGTCACGCAGCAGGCAATGCGCCATCACCGTTCACATACTGCCCGTTGTGTTTGCCAACCTTCCTGTCCTCGAGAGCCATCCTGGTGGGGCTGCACCCCCCGATGTCCTCCCCTAGTAGGCCTCGCCTTCCCGACCTGGCTCAGCCCTGCTTTCAGACGCTTGAGCCTTGCTCAAGCAGCTGCGCCCTCCGACATCCTCCTCACCTGGCGAGGGCGTGCGCGTCCCCACTCCCCAGACTGATGTCATTTCAAGACAGGACCAAAGCCTGTGTGAGCCTTTTTTTTTTCTTTTACGTAAAATGGTGCTTTTTTCCTTAACTTCAATATCTTCTTATATAAACATTAATGTAAATGACACCTTTTCGTACAGAGCTGTTTTGAGTATTGCTTTTTATGGAGCTCACGCAATCTTGAGCTCTGGTTCCTGACCCTGTTTGCATGGAAGACCTTGCCAGGAGCTCTTGAGAGCAGGCTCCTCCTGGGAGAGCCAAGGAAGGTGGCACCAGATGCCACTGGGGGAAAGCCTTCCCCTCGGGGTCCCCATGTCTGGGTCACAGCCGTGTTCATTAGTTGTTGTGCTGTCCGGGACTGGTCTCTGTATTTTTCTTACAGTCCGGAATATACTGACTAAATCTGTGTAAACAAATGGAAACACTCTTTCCCCTTGGGTAGCGTTAACAGTGTTTACTCACCTTCCTTCTACACCAGAGTATTTCTGTACATTATATCCACTGTCTCCTCTTCAGTTTGTCAAGAGGGTAGAGGCTTGCAGGTGGCTATAGGAGCAGAGGCACATAGATGTGCACTGGGATTGCAGGAGGGCCTGTGGGCTTGACGTCTCCGCGGTTGACACCTCTTTGGGCCTCTCTCATAGAACTTGCCCTGTGATCGATCCTCCTGCAGGTCCTTGCTCTCTATGTCATGCCTTTCACCCCCTTCCCTGAGGTGACTTGGCAGAACAAGGACATGTTCTCTGCTGAGCTCTGTCTCAGAGAACTTGGAGAAGCCAGTCTCAGGTTGCTGGAACTCTTTGGGAGTAAGTATGTTAATTACTGATGGGCCCTTTGCAAATAGTGTTAGCTCTTTTTAAATGAAGTTTAATTGAACTAAGGATGCACTTTCTTAGAATCTTGTGGACATGGGAGGGGCCCAGGCGAGTCCCTCCACAGGCTCCTTAGTTGCTGCTTTATTTCCTAAGGGCCAAAGAAATGATCTTTGCCGTGTCGCCACGTCCCTGACAAGTTGCCGTATCTCAGCCAGAAGGGGCTTGTTTTCCTCTTCCTCTTGCTTTAACCATGTGCCTGGAGGAGCCTTCCAGGCCCTTGCACTTGGCCCACCCTTGCTCTGCAGGGGTGGAGAAGGGAGCTAGGGGTGGATCATGTGTGCCAAGGGCCGTGCAAGGGCAGGCTTGCTTTCTACCCCATCTTCTGAGGGAGACCCCTTTCTCTTGCTCTGTCCATGCCTGTTAATTGTCTTGGAAAAGGATGACCCCTTGCATTACGGCCTTGTGAGATAAGTCCTCTCTAGTTAGAACTGGCCTCCGTTTCCTTTGTAATCGGGCCTGGTAGTTTCCTGCAGTTACAGGTGGTCAGGAGCTTTCTACTATGCAGAACATCTGCTAGACTTACCTGCCAGGCTGGGGGTCTCTACTGCTTTCTAAATTTCTAAGAATCCCTTTTATTTCCATACAAGAGTTCTGCAGAATTACTAGACAATATATGTAACTATCATGTTTCCTTGTGGTGTATATGCTCTGTTCTGGTTTTTTGTTTTTATATCAAATGCCTGTTTGGGAGGAGATGAACGTATTTAGTTTATTAGATTTTTGCTGCTGGATTCTCTGTTTTCTGAAGTGTAACCTTGACTAGCTGTATTACTGTTTATCCTGTAAGATTAGTCTATCAATTAAAGTTTGATAATTAATTGCGTCTTTTTCTTTTTTTTTTCTTCTTTTCTTTTTTCTCTCCAATTCTTCACATACCTGCTCAATACTGGGGATTGACAATATTTGGAACTGGAGCCAGAAGGATCATTTTGTTAGCTCTGGTTACCACTGTGTTACTGATTTGGCCTTAACTCAAATCCACTGTCACGGAGTCATTTCCAAGGCAGAGATGACCCTGTAGCAGGTCGGCCTGCTCTGTCACGTTCCCACGGCTGCAGAGCTTTACGCACTGCCTCGTCTTCTGCTTAGTGGCTGGGGGTGTGAAGCACTAACTTTGTGCTTTGCTGAATGCTTTAACCACAAAGCCATCAGAACTCCTTATTTGGCGTTAAGTGTATTCATTTTTGAGGAGCCCCATGAATAAGTGAGCAGCTACTAACGGATAGGTCAGAAGGTCAAACGCGGTCACCCCACAGGAAAGAAGTGGGAGTCCACAACCGTAACTCTGTCTTAATGGAAATAACTTGGGCTTGTGAACCTTGGCTTAAGTTTTTTTCATTGGCTATCCTATATATTTTTTTAAAACTTACAACACTATGTGCACTTAATAAAGGAGTCAAGATGACAGCCTCGAGACCCCCATGGGGCAGTTCTGCTCCATAGAATCAGCCTGTGGGTGTGGGGCTGGTCCCGATATTCATTCCCGCTTGAAGACTGAATAAAGGGATTGGGTTTTTTTACTTCATATTCAAAGTATCAAACTTGAGTTGCCACCCTCTCTGCTCAGCCTGCACCTCTGACTGGTATTCCGGGAAACCCAGCCAGTCAGCCTCTGGACATATGTAATATAACAGTTACAACTCTAGCTACAGGTTCTCAAGACCCAGGAAGAGAGGGAAAATCTCTTACCAACAATATCACAAAATGTCAAGAGCTTGGTGTGAAGAGTGATAGTTTGCCATAGCTGGTTTTTGACCCACCAGCTCTCCCACTGGCCCTGCTCTTTCTCTTCCTTAATTTGAAGTGTTCTTAAATGTTCTGTTCTCAATTACCCTTCTCAGCAGAACACATTGGCTCTTCCCTCATTTTCTCAGTGCTGTCACCCACCCAAGGCAGCAGGATCCTTGCTGAGAGATTCCAGGGGCCCGTGACTCAGCACTGTCTTGGTTGGTGACAAATCCAGTCTAGACGACGTAGACAGAGATGTGCCTCATATTACTGGGCAGCACAACTGCTGGGGATATACACAGCAAAACAGACGCCTGTCCAGCACTTCGTACATGCAGAGTTTAGTGGCACGGATTTCAAGTAGTATAAGCAGTCTCACTCTCCTCCAAGTTCTTCATTAACAGACTCACTGCCCCATTTCCTCTCTGTAGAGTTGCTGTTTGACCCACACACAAATGGTATTTAAGAGCTCAGGGCAGGCTTTTTTTTTGCTAGTTAAAACTATTAGTTAATTTGAAAACAACTTCAGGGCCTATTTTTAGTTTATCTTCGAGCCAAAGAAACTATGCCTTCATGGCAACAACTTGTGCTTATAGGGGGTTTGTTTTGTGTTGCTATTTTGCCTTTTAAAAAAACACAAACCAACTTTGACCCTTATAAATTTTAAGGGCTACCATTTCTTGTTAAAGTTAAAATATTAAAAACATGCATGGAATAAAGAAATGTAAAGTAGCAGGTCAGTCTCAGTCCTGTTCCTGTGCCATCTGTCCCCAAAGGAAGAATTCAGTTGTGGCTTAATAACACATAAAGGTCCATCCCTGGAGCGCAGGGAGCAGTCATTCCTACATGAATCGTGCATCAGAATGAGGAGGGCAGCTTCCCAGTGGGCATCAGGAAATGGAAACAGCCAGCGGGAATGAAGAAGCGTTTACATCATTCCTGACCCCTCCAGCTCTTACTGCTTGCTTCACACTCCCACAAACACCTCTAATCCAAACATCTCAGACTGAGTCTTCCCTAAACCATTCTTTCCTCTATTACCTAATTTAGACAACGGTTTACCAAGTACCAGTAGCCCAAACCCACAATTCATGAGAAATCCTAGTCTTATCTGTTCAGAATCTGCCATTTCTATCCCCACAATGTTTTGAGCCCATTCTTTATCCCCAAAGAGTCACTCCTGTGACTGCTCTATTCTAGGAGCCACATGGTCTATCCCCTTCACGCCACCCTGTCTACCACCAGAGTAAATCTCAAATGCAAGGGGCCATGTCTCTCCCTGAAGAAATCCTGTGGTGGTTCTCACTGCCCACAGGGACTTTGACCAGATTGTCAGGCCCTCCTCTGTGACTTGGTCTCAGTGACCTGTTTAACCACAGTCAAAAACTAGTTTTCAGTCTACGGAATCACATGGGGTCTGTTTGGTTATCTGTTGTGTTGACAATGACTAACAGGCATGCAAACTATGTGTTAAATAAATGCAACTGGAAAAAGTAATGAGGTTGATTCTTCTGTTCCAATTTGGCAGTTTCCTAAGATACTGTTAAATACTGAAAATGAAACAAGGTCCAGGGGAACAATGAATGCTTCCTGATTACTGAAAAGAGGGGAACTTCCACCTAATTCACACAGAACACCTGATTCCATAGTGACAGACAGTAGCAACACTGGGTTCTTGAAGGAAGTGGAAGAGAGTGTGCCTCAACTTGAGATTCTCAGCTGGCTGAGGGTCACTTCAGCTCAGTCCCTCTGCCTCTAGGACATGATTCCTTACTTGATGAGGCTTTATTCCCCTTCCTCCTTCAGCCTGGAGTTATATAAAAATAACATGTGGCATGTCTCTAAAACAAAATCTCATTCAAGGTTCATTCACAAAGGATGCTCCATGCACACTGTCTTCCTCATTAACCTCAAGGCTCTAACACAGTACTAAGAAGGAAAAGGGCTGCACAAATACTGACCTGTGCAGGACACAATGTCACACTGCTCATCCATTGAGAAGAAAGAGACCTAGCTGCCTCAACTATTCAGTTCTGCTATCTGGAAAGGAGACTTGGGGCAGGAATGAAAAACTAGTTCCATCTCAGCTCCACTATCTGACTGAAGAGAACCAAAAATATTTTTTGGGGTGGGGGAAGTCCTTTTATCACTGACACGTTCATTTCTTACAGTGAAGGAGGAGGGGAAAGAGCAGCTTACTTGAAATAACACTGCTATAAAAATATATAAACATAAATTCTGTTCCTAGAAGTGAGGTTGTTGGACTGTTATTTGTTTCTAGCTTTTAAAACACATCAATAACCAATAGCTTCAGTAAAGTTTACAGAGCAAATGAGTTTCTTACTCAACAATTTAGCCACATGTTTTGTAACAGTAGTTGTAATCACCTCAGTGCAAAAAACAACAACAAAAAAAAACACCCAAAACAATAAATATATATACAAATACTAATGGCAGGTCAGACATCTTGAAAATTATTATTAAGGAATGTCAATATAAAAAGGCATTTTATAGAGATCACGGAAAAACTGAAGATTTAGAAAATGTTAGTCTTATAGATTTATTGTCAAAGAACAAAACACTTAGACAATTTAAATACAAGTTGAACAGAATTACTCCGTCCAAGTGGGCAATGATGCTAACAGGCCTTCTCACTTCTGGACGCTCGCCAGAGTCATTGGAGTCTTCTCTCAGGGAAGAGAGGTGGCCTGAGAAAGACACAATCAGTTCAGTCCATCCTTCATGTGTAGCTACACTTACACTAAATGTTACAGAGAAATCCTACTTGGTTATTCTAGAAACTAACAATAGCTAACATTTATTGAGAGGCTTCTGCATTGTATGTTGCAGACACTGGTAGAGTCTATCATTACTTCTGTTTTACGTGAGGAAACTGCTGCTTACCAAACAGCTATCCAAGAACATCAAGCTCAACCAAGTAACTGCTGAATAAAACACAGATATCTGGGGCTCCAGGGTCCATCCTGTATTCAGGAGGCCTCTCCTGCCAACTCAGCTCAGTTCAGCTTCCTGGACAGCCAGCTGGCTTTGCCTTGCGTGTGTAACAGAGGCAGAGGTCCATGTTCTCACGTCACCCTGCTCAGCATTGTGCTCCACACTCTTTATGAGGAGAGCTGACAATCAGGGGTGTCCTGTATGGGGATGAACTTTTTTTTTTTAAATTATTTTTGTGTGTGGACTGTCAGATCAGATCTGACTGGTAAAGGAGGAGATTGTCCCTCCTCCAGCAGAGCATCTGGTGGAACTGAACCATGTACTTCTGAGACTGCAGTGCAGCTTCTTGCCACTAGGCCACCAGAGCTCACCCCCTTTTTTTTTTTTTGGGATGAACTATTCTTTTAATTTTTTTTTTTTTAATTATTGTGTGTGTGTGTGTGTGTACTGTCAAATTGGATCTGACTGGTACCAGAGGAGATTTCCCCCCTTTTGCCAGCAGAGCTTGTGGTGGATTTGAACCGTGGACCTCTGGGATTGCAATGCAGCTTCTTGCCACTAGGCCACCACGGCTCTCTTGGGAAGAACTAGTCTTAACCTCTCGAGAAGCAGAGGGATCAACTGAGTCAGCCCTTCTGAAATCAGGAGAGGCATATTTTAAAGCTAGTGAAAAT
Source organism: Elephantulus edwardii (assembly GCF_000299155.1). NCBI lineage: Eukaryota > Metazoa > Chordata > Mammalia > Macroscelidea > Macroscelididae > Elephantulus > Elephantulus edwardii. The sequence continues at coordinate 1,901,955 of NW_006399867.1, read as the reverse complement.
CAGTAATGTATTTTCATCTCTTTGAGTCTTTGTTTTTATTAAAGACCAGATTAACTCTGTAGAGAAATATTTCCAGAACTGAAATTGCTTACCTTATATTCTATTCATACACATCCTTCTTATCTGCAATGTAATCTACAATTTCTTGTGGACACATTAATTTTTCTGCATCTATATCAGGAATTTCAAACCCTGCAAGAAAAATATACAAGGGGGTGAATATTAGAAAAAACAAATCCTTTAGGATTGGAAACAGCTGGTATGTCTGTAACCATAAAACGCATAAAAATATTCAGTAGTCTTGCATGCCATTTAAGTTGTGTTCTCAACAATATGCGTATCACAGGGAGTTCTAGTGGCCTAGAGGCAAGAAGCTGCACTGCAATCCCTGATATGCACAGTTTGAATCCACCAGATGCTCTGCTGGAGGAGGGACAATCTCCCCCTGTACCAGTCAGCTCCGATTTGACAGTACACACACACAAAAAAATACTAAAATTAAAAAAAAACAAAACCCACCCAAAAACCACAAACCCAGTATGCATACCACGCTGAGTATGACAGTTTTCTTGAGATAAAATACACACTGTCAAATCATTTTAAAGTATACAATTGGTTTTTTCCCCTTTAAACTTGATATATCATTTTCTTATAGGAATATATACAACATAATACAGCAATTCAACATGTACATTTTAGTGAAACTGTGTATCTTCTTGGAGTTGTACAACTACTCTCATCTCACTTACCTGAAGTGTTCCCCACGAATATAAATTCACTGCTCCCTAAGGTTCCTATCTTTCCAGTTGCTTTTGTCAATTTAAGCCCATATATAGTTCTTAAATTTTGCTCCAAGCAAAGTTTTCTTCCAACCTAAGCTAAACTACTATTCCGTTTTAAGAAGACTTGGGGCGGGGGGAACAAACAAACAAAAAGACTTAAAAGAACATTTTTGGTTTCAGGGATTCATCCATCCTGCATGGGTCCAGAAAGTCTACAGTTAAACAGAATTTGCTTCTGTCTCTAATCAAAATGTGAAGCACCATCCAGTCCTTCTAGTCTCATGGCAAAGGAGGCAGTTGTTCGTGGAGACAAGTCCACTGCCTCCTCCAATTCTTGACTCTTCTGTTGCTACAAGTAAATACAGACCCAATTTTTGTAGCTTAAATGTCTGTGCAAGCTATTAAGACTTAGGTCACTATGCACAAACTGGCGGGCAGAACAGAAGCACTAAACATTATTAGGTCAATTATCTAAGCTGTCCCATAAAGCCATACTCTAAACCTCCAAACTAAACACACACATGTATGTATTTGATTGTAGATAAGCAATTGCAGCAGTTACTTGGCCCCCCCCTTTTTCTGTTTCATGCTATAAACACAATTTTTGCCAGTTCAACTTTTTTACAAGAGTATACCTTTTCAACCTGTATGCAGAGCAGATTATCCAGGAGGCTGGGCTCTATGAGGAGAACTGTGGCGTCAGGATTGGTGGAAGATCTATTAACAATCTGCGTTATGCAGATGATACAACCCTGCTTGCTGAAACTGAGGAGGACCTCATGCACTTGCTGCAGAGGGTCAAGGACTGCAGCCTTCAGTATGGACTGAGGCTCAATGTCAAGAAGACAAAGATTCTCACCACTGGACCAATTAATTGGTAGCATCAGGATGGATGGCAAAGAGATTGAGATTGTTCACAGCTTCAGTTTGCTCGGCTCCACGGTCAACACTCTTGGCACCAGCAGCCAGGAAATAAAAAAATCGTATTGCAATGGGAAAGTCTGCTGTTAGGGACCTCTCTAAAGTACTCAAGAGCAACAGTCTCTCTGGAGACTAATGTGCGCCTGATACAGGCCATGGTCTTTGCAATCGCTTGTTATGCATCAGAGAGTTGGACAATGACTAGGGAGGACAGAAAAATTGATGCCTTTGAGCTGTGGTACTGGAGAAGAGTATTGAATATACCACGGACTGCCAAGAAAACAGATTCATCCTGGAGAGGGTTAAACCAAGCTACTCCTTGGAGGCAAGGATTCTGGGACTTCGTCTGACATACTTGGGCATGCTGCAAGGAGGGACAGATCCTTGGAGAGGGACATCATGCTTGGGAGGGTGGAGGGTCGGCGCAAGAGGGGAAGACCCTCTATGAGACGGATTGATTCAATGACTGGGGTAATTGGGATGGGTGTTTCAAAGGCAGTGCGATTGGCACAGGATAGAGCAGGGTTTAGGGCTGTTGTACATAGGGTCGCTATGAGTTGTAAACGACTCGATGGCACCTAACAACAACAAAAACAACATAACTTACTGAAAGCAATTACAATAATCAGTTGTGCATCCTAGCCTTAATCAATGTGATTTTCCATCACTGTTAACTTGCCTCTTTCACTTCCTCCTGCCCCTGCTAACCACTAATAAACTGCTATCTCTGCACATCTGCCTTTGTTGGTTTTTTAAATATATAAATGAGGTCATTATATTTGTTCTTTGACAACTTATTTTATCAAGCAGAATGTCTTCAGATTCCATCCATATTATAGTCTTCATTTCTCCTCCTGGTTGCGTGAGATGTATTCCACTGTATGGATGTACCACAGTTGATCAGTTCATCTGTTGATCGGCATTTAGATTGTGCCTTTTGGCTACTGTGAACAGTGCTGCAACAAACACTGATGTACAACTCTCTTCTGAGTTTCCGCTTTCAACTTCTACAGTAGCTCTATTTTGAGTTTATTGAACAATTACCACATTCTTTTCCACAATGCTGTCCCATCTTGCATTCTCACCAGTTCCAAGTGCCCCACACAAAAAGTTGGTTTTTAGCATGTTTTCAAAGTCCTTAGCCATTACCAGTATCAAATTTCAAAACATTTATCACCACCAAAAAAACTAGTCCCCACCTGTAGTCACTCTAGCAGCCATCAATCAGTTTTCTGACTCTGGATTTGCTGGCTTTGGACTTTACACAAATGGATTCATACAGTATGTGGCCTTTTTTTATCTGCCTTCTTCACTTAGCATGCTTTCATGATTCATCCATGTTGTAGTAAATACATGTATAGAGTGAGCGCCTAGGGTCAGCCAGGGGTTAGTTCCAACTCTACCTCACGGCCGCACCACCACTACCATTTATCTACACAGTGGTGAAAATATATATAGAACAGAACATTAGCCACTTCAGTATTTTCTGCATCTACAGTTCAATGACAATGATTGCATTTTTCATGTTGTACAACCATTGTTACTATCCTTTCTGAAATGATTCCATCATCCATGTTTGGGTTTTGTTTGTTAACATTTATTTTTTACTGTGTGTGTGTGTGTGTGTGTGTGTGTGTGTGTGTGCCGTCAAATCGGATCTGACGGGTACAGGAGTTGCCCTTCCTTCTCCAATAGAGCATCTGGTGGATTCGAACCACATACCTTTGGGATTGCAGTACAGCTTCTTGCTACTAGGCCACCAGAGCTCCCTAACATTTATTCATTAAGAGCTAATTTTGGGTCAAACATTGTACTGAATGCTTAACACACAATTTCTCTTCAACCCCCACTGCTAGTCCACTTCTAAGGTTCCTATTCCCAACCCTATCTTACAGGTGAGGAAATGGCTTTCAGAGATGCCATTACTTTCCTAGGCTCATACACGGCTAAGCCATGCATCCAATTCCAGACCTGGTCTATTTAAACCAATGAACACTTCACACTATCCCTCTAGCCTGCACAATCTATGAGAAATTGTAACCAAGTTCTGTTCTTGAGAACGGCTTGGAAGCTCTTGGGCTTCCTAGTCAAAACAGTTCAGCCTTAAAACAAGCCGGAAGCACTGCAGGAGACCAAGGCCTGCAAGCAGTGTGACCTCTTCTCAGCATGCCCTGTTCTCGAAGCATGGACATCTAGACCAAGCTCAGGAGGGAGACTGAGGTGTTGTCAGCTTTTCTAGAGCTGATGCTTCCACCCTCCATCTTGGAAACTTACTTCAAGGATCGAAGACCTATATTCCCCAGGCCCCTTCTGGAAATCCAGCCTGTTTCACAGTGGGCACTCTGTGGGGCCTGTATTACTTTCTGAATGAGTAACTCCACTGTTCCTATTTCCCGTTATTTGAAGGTAACCAGGTTTGGGGTCAGGTTACTATTAACGTTTGATTTAAATTCCACTTCAGACTCTAAGCATGCCTTTCTGACTGACCCACTTAAACCAAGGTTTACTACATCCAGATCCAAGATGAAGCTTATATATGTTACCAAATTCATCCTCCATGGCCATGATAATCTCCACTTGGTCCAAACTGTCTAAGCCCAGGTCTTTCATAAAATGGGAATTTACTGAAAGCTGTAAGAAAAAAAAAAGAGAGACAATTTAATCTGTGAAAATACTTGTTTCCTGAGTTAACAAACAACGCGATCCAGTGAAACTCGGTAATTATATCTGAACCTTTTATTTTCAAATATGTATCTATAAAGAAATCGTAGCTAACTGTACACATTTAATGTGGTGTGCTTTATGTGTGCACATATCTGCTCTTATCTATATCACTGAGAAGATACACAACATTGGCTGCCTCCCAAAGGGGAACCTGGTGGCTAGGAACCAGGGACACCTTTCACTGAGTATCTTTTTAACCCTTTGAATTTTGTATCAAGTTAGCAAATATTCATTCTTAAAGAAAATGAGAGCTGGGACTGGGAGTGGGCAGAAGGGAGGGAGGGAATGAAACCACCAGCAATTACCTTTTCTGGGTCAATCTTATCATACAGCTTCAAGACATAAAGAACCCGTTCCTGGATTCCCTCTAACGTCAATGGAGGTGCATCACTGTACTGACGGCACTGTGTGACTCCCCCAGGAACCTAGAGCAAGGGAAGGAGGAAAACATTGTTCTATAAAACACAGATACCTGCAGAGGACTTTCAGTCTGTTTTTTGAGACTTTCGAGAATCTATGTGACCCGATTCTAAGTGTGGCCGTTAGGATATCTCAGAAGCTTCAGTTACTGGAGTGTGGGTTCCTTTTCACTTCTGTTTTTGTTTTTTGTTTTTTTTTTTAATTTTTTTTTATTATTTTGTGTGCGTGTACCGTCCTTTTCACTTCTGAACCTGGACTGGACCCTCTGACTCCTCTGATCAGCCTTCTGACATCCATTCCACTGCTAGACTAACTACTACCCAAATCATCCAGAGTCTGCAGAGAAGGCTGCTTCTCGTATCTTCAGCTCTGGATAATCAGGTGAAGTGAAAGGCAATCCACACACAGAAGGCTCCTGGCAGAGGAGCACCTTGGTCAAGGCACAGGAACCCTGTCACCTCTCAAAGAACCAACTGCAATTGGGTTGGTTCCAATTCATCCTTGCTGTGTCCCTTCAATTGGAACTGACTCATAACTAACAATCCTGAGAGCTTTCAGAGGCAATAAATCTCCTGGGAGGAGATAGCCTGTCTTTCTCACACAGAGCAGCTGGTAAAGCGTGTACCTCTGGGTTGGGAGCACACCTCCTTATGTTAAGCCTCCAGAGCTGCCTAGGATACGTATTACATTGGGCAGATCTGATGTCAAGGTCCTCTATCATAGTGACCCTCTACGGGGTCTGGGACTATAAAGTGGAAGGACACTGCCCATTTTTCCCCTCAGAGCCCCTGGTGGCTTTTAACAGCCTGAGATATGCACACTTAGCACAATTTGGGGTTAGCAGCACAATTAACTACAGACTATGCCCTGAGAGCTCCCGCTCATTCACCCAGGCCTGTCCTGTTGCCAGCAGTGGACACATGAGCCTCTGTCATGACAAAGTGGTAGGCTTCAGCTGGGAGAAGGAACAATGGAAGAAACTGACAGTTCTGCTGTCAGAATCCCCTAATCACAGAATTCGCTAATCCACATTGCTTTGCCTTCTAAAGTTGATGTTAAATCCATGGTTTGGATTCTTTTTGTGATTTAATGAAAGTTTACAGAAAAACTGGATTTTCATTCATTGATTGTTGGACATTTTCCTCCCCCCACCCACCCCACAACTCCCCTAGTCCACTTTGCAATGCACCTCTTATTCTGGTCTGTTATCACGCAAATAAACATCTAATCATATATTCCTTTTAAACAGTTCTTTTCTTCATCTGTTCCAAAGTAGTGTTCATTATCTATCCCCTTTTCCTAGTGTTCCCCCAACCCAACCCCTCAGGTCAGTCTTAATCTATGACAGAATAATGTCCTCTAGGATCAGCTATGATTTGTAATGTTTTGAGTTCCTTGTTTCTCAGTGCTGTGTAGTATTCCATTGTGTCAATTTACTACAGTTTTTCTATCCATTCATTTGTTGATGGGCACTTAAGTTGTTTCCATCTCTTTGCTATTGTGAATAACGCAGCAATAAACATGGGTGTGCATATATCTGTTCAGGTCGCGGCTGAGGATTCTTTAGGGTATACTCCTAGTAGTGGAACTGCTTGGTCAAATGGTAGTTTTATTTCCAACTTTTTGAGAAAGTGCCAGACCACCTTTCATACTGGTTGTACTATTTTACACTCCCACCAGTGGTGAATACAGGTTCTAATCTCTCCTCAAATTCAACAACATTTATTGTTTGCTGCTATGTTGAACTTTGCTATTGTTGCTGGGGTAAGATGGTATCTCTTAGGTGTTTTTAATTTGCTTGTCTGATGGCTAGGGATTCTGAACATTTCTTCATGTGTGTGTTTGCCAATTGAATGTTGTCTTTGGTGAAGTGTCTATTTCTAGCCTGTGCCCATTTTGCAACTGGGTTGGTTACTTTTTTCTTGTCGAGGTGCTGGAGTAGTCTATAAATTTTAGATATAAGTCCCTTATCAAATATGTCATTGCCAAATATTTTTTCCCAGTCTGTGGGTTTCCTTTTTACCCTTTTGGAGGTTTTTTTTTGTGTGTGCACAGGGAGGTCCCATTCATCTAGTTGTAGGTGCTTTGGGTATTTTAGGGAATTTCTCTATAGGAAGTAATTCTGCTTGTTGAGATTCAGACATTTCAGGCATCACAAAGTTCTGAGTTTTGTGAACCAAGTGAGCTAAGCAGCATAAGCAGCAAGTAGTGAAATGTGGGTTAATCAGCAAGACTGATAGATGAATGTGTTTGTGCCTATGGTAAAGAGGTGTTTTCCTGTTTAAATGTATGGTCTCCCTTGCCTTTTCACCTAGAGCCGGATCAAGGAGACCTATGATGCAGCTGCTTATCCACAAGGCTAGATGAAGTTACCAAGTAAGTAAACAGATAAAATGAAGCTCACAGGAGTGAAGAAGAATGAGTGTAATAGTGACATCTGAGAGTGAAGAAGAATGAGTTAATAGTGACATCTGAGAGGGAAGGATCTAACAAAGAACATGTCTATGTGCAGACCAAGGAATGGTGTGAAGCTGAGTTAACTGTGGAGACACAGTGCATAGCTGGGGGGAGGGGAGGGAAAGTCGCTAGGGAGGGTCTTCCTGAGGACAGCTCCCTGGCTGGTCCACCAATCAGGTCTCAGCCTGTCTCCAGTAGCACCAGCAGGTGCCTATAGGAGCCTCGTGGGTAGTATGTTCAATCATAGGAATCTCCACCGGGAGACCACACTTATGTCAGTCTACATTAAGCAGCTACAGTAGGGTCGTGGATGCAGGCGTGGCATCCCATCCCAAACCACATGCCTCCGGAAATTCTATGAACTTTGGTAAATGCCGCTAGTTATAGAAAGGCTTCAGGCCTTCTGTTCATAGGATCGCTAAGAGTTGTGCTCAACTCGACGGCAATCAACAACAGTAGGGTCAGCAGACAGTAGTGGACAAGAACCTCAATTCTAGAACTAGACTGCCCACATTTGTATCCTGGCACTGGCTCTTAAGGAGCCCTGGAGGCAGAGCAAGAAAGGTCAGCAGTTTGAATCCACCAGCTACTCTGAAGGATAAAGAAGGGCAGTCTCTTCCCAAAAGGCATTTACAGTGTCAGCAACCTGATGGAGGCTCTCAGACTCAATCTGACAGCAATGCGTATGCTTCATGTTCCTTTAGCTGTACAATGGAGTAACAGTACCAACCTCACAGGGTGTTATGAAGGATCAATGAGGGTAAACAGCAAGGGCTCAGAACACTGCCTGACACTTACACAGTAAATACTGTTAAGGGTTATCATGCTGGGAAAGGGAGAGGGTCAGTGAAAGAGAGGAAGACCCTCAACAAGCGCACTGACACAGTGACTTTAACAATGGGCTCGAACATGGCAGATCAGGACAGGCCATGGTTCTATTCACTTGTTCACAGGGATCGCTGTGAGTTGCAGCTTTAACTGACTTGATGGCACCTAACAACAACGGCAGGGCCATCGGGAGTGCTGACAGTGAGGTCCACAGTGAGCTGTGCTGCCAATCCAAAGGCAGAGCCTCTCTGGAGGTCTGAATTCACCAGGAGCCCCTAGAGAGAAAGTGGGGCAATCTCCTCCTATGGGATTTACAGCAGTTGAACCCACTGGAGGGTCACTCAGAACTGACTAGATGGTGGTGAGAGAGAGATGAGGGTCTTAAATGAGCCCTCACTGTGTCGCGTCAGGGTGGCCACGTCAGGCTGTGAAGCCAAGGGTCGGTCATTCAAATTCACCAGCTGCTCCAGGGAAAAAAGACGAGCAGCACCTTTCCACAAAAATTTATACCCCAAAGTACTTAATCCTGTTCCTTCCCTTTCTGTAATGCCTCCCCTTCTGGTACATACTCACTTTTATGTTCTGATCTATTTCTTGATTTCATACCATAAGCCAGACTGCTATAATACCTCAAACCTTTTAAGTATCTATCTCCTTTAGATGTAATAATCCCACCATCCCCATGTTACAGATGGTGTTCCGCTTCAGGTCCCATTTAGCAGAGAAAACTCTAACTACTGTCCTGAGGGTTTGGACCTCACACAGGTTATATTAGCCATTTGTTTAAAACAAAAGGATATAGAGGCAGCAAGCGCCTTTCAAGTGTCCCCAAAGATCAACACGATTGTTCTTCTCAGGATCAGGATCTGCGGGAGTTAAGTATACACTACTCAGGGATACAGCTCAGGGACATTTAGTGCCCTTCACAATATCCCTGCCTCCCATCCTGACTCCAAGCTCTTCCTGTTCAAAAAAATGCTCGCTCTTCCTGGCCTCTGGCTACGGCATCTGAATCCTCTCACTGCTTGAGAAACTGCGGTCTTCAAGGTCATGCTCCCTGGGAGGTTAGTTCTATCCCTCTTGTTGCTTCTGAACTGTATGTAAGTTTTTACACATGTCAGTGTCTTATCTGTTTATTTACCATGAACATCTCAGTAACCTGCAAGCTTTACCAGTACATTAAGCATTACCTATGTACTAGGCACTATGCTTGCTAGACAGTTCTGGTGGCCTAGTGGTAAGAAGCTGCACTGCAAGCCCAGAGGCACTCAGTTCGAATCCATCAGCTGCTCCACCGGAGAAGGATGGGTAATCTCCTCCTGTATGATTAACTGTTTCTGAAAACCCACTGGAGGGTCAGCTGTGAGTCAGTTCCAACTCAGTGGTACACAGCAACAAGGCCTCTGCTATGCGCTGGAAATGAAAAGATGAGTGAAAGAAGTTTATGGTATATAACGGAAAAAAAAAACCAACCCAAGTCAAATAATTTTAATCTTAGTAAAAATACTGTGACAGTAAAAACTGTCACAGATGTACTTTTAGGCTACTTCAGTTAAAAAAAGCTATCATCCCATCTTTGAGATTTAGGGAAGGGGGCTCACAGTAACCAGACTTGGGGTTAGCCAGGTGAGGAATGCCAAGACCAAACCTGTTTCTATAAAGCTTATGGCCATTCACGGCAGGCCCGCGGGGCAGAGCAGAACTCCCTTCTAGAGTTTCTATGGCCGTGTCTCTATTTCCTTAATGGAAGCAGACCACCTAATCTCTCTCCTGCAGAGTAGCCAGAGGTTCAACTATTAACTGTTTGGTTAGTATCCATATTCCTTAACCACTGTGTCACTTGGGTTCAGGCAAGTAAAAAGAATAGGTTCCTCAAGAAGAACAGGGCACCTGAGTAGCTTAGCAGTAAAGAACTGCCAGTGCAAAGGTACAGGGTTTGAATCCACCAGCTGCCCCACAGGAAAAAGGCAATCAATACTCGTGTGATTTACTGCCTCTGAAAACCTGCTGGAGAGCTAGCTTTGGGTCACTCTGATGCTATGGTACACAACAACAACCCAAAGGAGAGCAAAGGGCAGGCCAACAAAAGGAAACAGAGCATCAACATGTAGTGTGCCTGTGTGAACTCATGTTACAGTTAAAGGGGCAAAGTGGTTCACTGGTGACAGACACTAAGGCTAAAGAGAGGAGCCGGGGCCCCGGGTGGACCTCAGCTCTGAGTTCATCACTCCAGGCACGGCAGACTGTCCCCAGTCCCAGGAAGAGGCAAGCTTTTACTGCACACATGGTCTCTTCTTCTGTGTACTGTGTTCTACAGAATTGTTCAAACTTTTGTGTCCCAGCTGCTGGCAAGTTCAGATTCTGGGACCACCCGGAAGCCTTCAGCTCCATTTCAGACCACCACACTTGCTTTTTTGTTCAACTTTTAATTTGCATCATCCTGTATTTTCACAGGCAGGAAACATACCTTGGGTCTTTTTTTTTTTTTACGGCAGCCAAGTTTATTGATAGATCTGAGAGAAGGAAACCTGACAGCAGGGACTGGATGGAGCAAACATTCCTGATGAACAAAGAACGGCGGGAGGGACAGATTTGGGGGGTGGGCATGCAAGTGTGGAAACTAACAAAGTGGAAGAGCAAGTCTGTAAGAGAACTCAGGAGCACAACTGAGTGGCAACTGAGTAAGCAGATAAGGAGTCCAAGGAATCAGGAGATTCCTAGCAGAGGGCTGGGGGAAGAGCCAAATGTCGCCAACAAGCTAACGAATGAGCACCAGCAAAGCTGGAGAGTTTAACACAAGGCCTGCAAAGTGTCCAACAAAGACAGGGACTTAAGTGTTTCTTTTGCATTCATCTTACAACAACCAGTGTAAGGCTTGGTGCATAACTATACCTCAATATTTTTGCATGAACAAATATTTATTCTCCATCTCAATCATGGACTGCTAAGAGAACTAACAGATTCCTGGAGAGGGTTAAACCAGGATGCTTCTTGGAGGCAAAGATTCTGAGGCTTTGTCTGACATGCTCTGGACACATTGCAAGGAGGGAGTAGTCCTTGGAGAGGGTGTAGGGACAGCTCAGGAGATGGATTGACTCTGTGACTAGGGTAACGTGGGTAGGTTTGTCAGAGACAGTAAGACTGGCACAAGATAGAGCAGGGCTTAGGACTGTTGTCCATAAGGTCACTATGAGTCACAGAAGACTTGACGGCACATAGCAACAACAACTATCTCAATCAACAAGGGATGCAAATAAGCTGATTCAACAGGGGCACATGATCAAAACCACTTGATATTTATCAGCAAGGAGGCTCTTCTGCTGCATATATGACCCACTTGGAGGTAACGGAGCATATTTAAGCACTTACTCAGGGTGTGTTTCAAGAACAAGCTGCATCAGTACTTTCTGGGGCCCCAATGGATATGAAGGAAGACTTGCAGGCCCCTTCTCAGAGCTGCTGAAGCTGCATTTTAACCCACGTGAAAGGAATGCACAATGAAGTTTGAGAATTGATCAGGAATAGGAACAAGCACTTGGAATTTCGGCCTAATGCTGAAATCTGTCTGGGGGACAAAACACAAAGCAACACAACCCACTGTCCCTTTTGCTCTTAATTTCAAGGTGAAATGTTAACTTTTGAATTCAACCAGGAGAACAACATTGAATTAATCTGTCACACACCAGTGAACCTCAATAGCGGCGGCACAGAAGAATCACCTGAGGACTTAAAAAATCCAGGCCTCACGTCCAGTGATTCTGACTGAAGTGGCCTAAGTATTCTTTATCATTTTAGTTCTTAATATATGGTCAGAATTAGTGCAACTGGCTCAGGACAGGGCAGGGTTCAGAGCTGCTGTACACAGGGTCACTATACATTGCAGGTGATTCAATGGTACACACCAACAATAACACTTCTATGGCAGGAATGGAAGCAGGAGTGGCATCCACTTCCTAAACAACATGCCTCTGGAAACTCTATGAACTTTGATAAATGTCGATAGTTGTAGAGGGGCTTCAGGCCTTTTGTTCATAGGGTCGCTATGCGTCGTGCTCGACTTGAAGGCTATCAACAACAACATACGGTCAGAGTTGTTATCTTTACATTTATAAATTTGATGAGTTTGAAACCGGTTTCTCATCTGAACCTTGGAAGATTCCATCCTACCATAAGGTCCTACTTCAGAGTCACCATGTTGTTATAGTGAGGTGCTGCTCAGTCGAGTATGACTCATAGCGACCTTATAAACAGCAGATCTGAACCCTGTCCTATTCTGCACCATCCTCACAGTTCCTGACACACTAGAGCCCATTGCAGCAGTTACCATGTCAATCCACCTGGTGAGGGTCTTCCTCTCCTTCGCTAACCCTCCACCCTTCCAAGCATCACATCCCTCTCCAAGGAACAGACCCTCCTAGCAACATGCCTGAAGTATGAGAGGCAAAGCCTCAACATCGTTTTCTCCAAAGAGTACTCTGGCTGCACCCTCTCCAAGCAAGACATATTTATTCTTTTGGCCGTCCATGGAATGTTCGGTGCTCTTCTCCAACACCACAACTCAAAGGCACATTTCTTCTGTCATCCCTATTCATTGTCCAACTCTCAGATGCATAGTGAGTGATAGGGAACTGTCAGAAGTTCTAGCAGGATTTAGAAGATGCTGTGGCACCAGGGACATCATTGCTGATGTCAGATGGTTCCTGGCTGAAAGTAGAGAATACGAGAACATTGTCTATTTATGCATCATTGACTATGCAAAGGCAGAGTCGTTTGGGAAATGTCAAAAAATACAACCTACAAGCCAGTATCAGAACAAAAGAGATAGGAGATGAAATTGGGCTATTGAAGCTACGCGGGTGATTTCACTGTGTCCTGAGAAGGTACAATCACGGGCCTGCTCAGTTAAAATCCCAAAGGCGAGTTGTTCAAATACATCTGCTGCTCCATGGGCGAAGGATAAGCAATCTCCTCCAGTGCGATTTACTGCCTCTGAAAACCTACTGGAGGATCAGCTATGGGTCGGTGCCGACCCAACCGCACACATCACACCAACCTTTACTTTCAGGAAGCCTGGAGGTGGGGAAAAGCAGCCCACGTGGGTAAATTATGGCAGAAACTTAGGCAGAGAACTGGTTAGCGTGGTACTTTTGTCTCCCCCTAGAAAGCGGCCACGATGTTTTTACCGGAGTCACGACGAATAACAGTTACCAGTACGTGTTAACTCTCATTATATGTACAATATAAGTCGGAGATCTTGGTATCTTGATCCTAAGGGTAAGAGCGATCCTTCCAGAAGTGAGAAGACTTGCACAGGTTGCAAGAGTGGCGGCCAGCATTCTAGCATCTGACTCTGTAGGTATGAAAGACTGTCCTCCCGCTCTTAACCACGAGACCGTCCACTTGCCCTGCACAGATCTACCAAGTCCCGTTATGGCAGCGCGGCCAGGACGCGAGCCAGATGCCCCTGGGGTCACCCCGTGTACGACTCGCACGACCTCGCTGCCTGGCCGAGGCCTTCTCGGCTTCCCCGACTTGCCGCCCAAGGCCCGACTCCCACCGGTCTCAGCCCCGTCCCCGCCCCCAGCCGCGAGTGTGCCCGATCGCTGACCCCTGCCAGGCCCCAGCAAAGTCACCGCGACTCACCTGTGCGAATATCGAGACCGGAAGCGGAACCCGACGCCTCGTCTGGATTCCCGCGGAGCACAAGGCAGTGCTCAGTGGCCAAGCAGCGGTCAACGAGGTGGCCTGGGACAGCGGCGCAAAGGCCACGGGCAGGCGCCGGACGCAGGCGGAAAGGACACGAGCCGCCATAACTGCGCCGACCCAGTATGCACTGCGCCGCACTTGTTCGTCCACCCGCGGATCCGACGCACAGAGTGGCGCTGGAGGGAGCTGGCGGCGCTGGCGGCCCCTGGCGGCCCCTGGAGGCACTGCGTCCTCTAGGTCACTCCATGAAGCTGTGCGGGTTGGCGTGCTTTCAATCGAACCAGCATTATGCAAGTACTTTCCTTAAACATGGACAAATATAAAAAATCAGATTGATTACATATATGGGAAAAATAGTTGGAGAAGCGCAATATCTGCTGTGAAAAGTAGGCCAGGTGCTGATTGTGGATCACATTATGAAAATCAAATCAGATCAAATTCACAAGAACCAATGTTTGTCTTTGAGTGTTATGTGCCATCGAGTTACTTGCAACTCATAGCGACCCCACATAAAACAGCTTTAAATCTTGCTCTATCCTATGTCAACCTTATTGTCTCAGACACACCTACCTTCATTACCGCAGTCACTGAATCAATCCATCTCATCGAGAATCTTCCTCTCTTGTGCTGTCCCTCCATCCTCTCAAGTATGTCTCTCTTCAAGGTCTGGTCCCTCCTTGCAACATGCCCAACGTATGTCAGGCGAAACTTCAGAATCTTTGCCCCCAAGGAGTAGCCTGTTATCACCTTCCCCAAGACAAACCTGTTTGTTCTCCTAGCATTCAACACACTTCTCCATCACTCCAGCTCAAAGGCATCAGTTCTCCTATTATCCCTAGTCACTGTCCCTCCTGAATTTAAAGGCCATCTCAGCAAGAGGTTTGAGGCCTTGAATACTAATGCGTGAAGACCATATGAGGTGTCAGAAGATACTAAGAATATCATCCATGAAAAATTCAAAAGGTCATTACAAAGACGGAGGAAGATGAAAAGGCCAAAATGAATATCAGAAGAGACTTTGAATATTGCACTAGAGCACCAAGAAGCCAAAGTAGAGGAAAGAAATCAAGAAGTAAAGGAGCTGAAGAGAGGAAATGTGCAAAGAGCTGGAGCTGGAAAATCAAGAGATGAAGTTGCTCAGCATTTCTTTTTTCGTTCAATCTAAGTTGTATATTTATTTCATTCTCTCTTTTTTTGTATTGTAGAGCAGATTAATTTTCTAGTCAACCACTCACATTCATTTTTGTTTTATGACTGATTACAATTTCACATTCAAACAGCACTTTCTCTACTTATCTCCATGATTCTTATTTATTTTTCCTCAGCATTTCTTAAGCTGAAGGAACTGAAGACTAAATTCAGGCCTCGAGTTGCAATACTTAAGGATGCTGTGGGCAGAATCCTGAATGACTCAACAAGCATCAAAAGAAGAGGGAAATGTACCTGCACAGAGAAACTATACCAAAAACAATTGGCTGACACAGAAAAATATAATGAAACAACATTATATGATCAAGAGCCTGTGTTGATGAAGGAGGAAGTTGAAGCTGCTCTGAAGGAATTGGCAAAAAGCAAGATCCCAGGAATTGAAGGCATAACAATTGACATATTTCAACAAAGAGATGCTGCCCTGGATGCGCTCACCAAGTTGTGACAAGAAATCTGGACGACAACTACTTGGCCAATTGACTGGAAGAGATCTATATTTGTTTCCATTCCAAAAAAAAGGTGACCCAACAGAGTGTGGAAATTCTCAAACAATATCATTAATATCACATGCAGGCAAGATCCTGCAGAAAATGATCCAAAAATGACTGGAACAGGGTATCAACAGAAAACTGCCAGATGTGCATGCTGGGTTTAAAAGAGGCTGTGGCACTATATTATAATACACCAATATTAAAAGGAAAGCGGAGAGTGCCAGAAAAATGTCTGTGTTTCATCGACTATGCAAAAGCACTTGACTGTGTAGCTCACAACAAACTGTGGCTAACTCTGAGTGGAATGGGAATCCCAAAACATTTGATTGTGTTTATGCAAAACCTATACTTGGACCAGGAGGCAAGGAAAGCCAGGAAAGGTATATGCCAGGGATGCATCCTATCTCCATACATTTTCAACCTGTATGCAGAACAGATCATCCTGGAGGCTGGGCTGCATGAGGAGTGTGTGGCATCAGGATTGGAGATAGACTCCTAAACAACCTGTTAGTCAGATGACACACCAATGCTTGCTGAAACTAAGGAGGACTTGAAGCATTTCCTGTAAAAAGGTAAGGATTGCAGCCTTCAGTATGGACTGAAGCTCAACATCAAGAAAACAAATATCCTTGCCACTGGGCCAATTGGCAGCATCATGATAGATGGTGAAGAGATTGGAATTGTTAACAGCTACAGCTTGCTTGGCTCCATAATCAACAATCTTGGTACCAGTAGCCAGGAAATCAAAAGATGAGATTATCTACTGTCAGCAACTGCTTCAGAGTACCAAAGAGCAATGTTGTCAAGTCTAGAGACCAAGGTGTACCTGATCCAGGCCATAGTCTGCAATTACTTGCTATGTATCAGAGAGCTGGACAATGACTAAGGATGACAGAAGAACAGATGCCTTTGAGTTGTGGTGCTGAAGAAGTGTTCAATATACCATAGACACTAGAACAAACAGGTTTGTCCTCAGAGATGGTGAAACCAGGCTGCTTCTTGAAGGCAAGGATTTTGAAGCATAGCCTGACGTACTTTGGGTATGTTGTAAGGAGGGACCAGTCCTTGAAGAGGGACATCATGCTTGGGAGGGTGGAGGGACAGCGCAAGAGAGGAAGACCTTGGATGAAATAGACTGATTCAGAGACTGTGGTAATGGGGGGGTAGGTGTGTCAGAGACAATAAGACTGGCTCAGGATAGAGCAGGGTTCAGAGTGACAAAAGGTCGCTATGAGTCACAAGTGATTTGATGGCACCTAACAACAACAACAGTGTTTATTCTCTGAAAAATCTTAAGTATAAAGTTTTGAAGCCATGGTTCTCACATAGGTATTGTGCTAAGGTGGGAGGGGAGAATCTAACCCAAGTTCAAACATGCTCTACAGAGAATAATTTCTGTATGATCAACACAAAACAAGAACAATCATCTCTTGTGAGGGGAATTGGCCTTATCAAGCCAGGGCATTCTAGTCATTCATAGCTGTGGAATTTCTTATATATGATCAGAGGACACACACAAACAAATCATCACAAATTATCACTGGTGATACATACAACCCATCACTGTTGCAGGACAAAGTGTGGAAGAGGAGTGAGAAGTTACCAGGATAAGAATATTGACATAATCACATGTTAAAATATTGTATGGACTGGCATTGATTCTGACATTTCTTTTTCTTTACTTTTTTTTTTTATTAATTTCAATGAACATCTACAGAGATTTTGGACTTCCATTCGTTCATTGTTGCCCTTTTCTCCACCCCC
>NW_006399867.1:1830816-1884526 GCF_000299155.1 Elephantulus edwardii | reverse complement strand
CTGAGTATACTCCACTCTGCAACCCTCATTCTGGACTCTTATGATAATCATAATGCCCTAAGATATATTACTTTTAAACTATTCTCTCCCTCATTGGCTTCAATGCAGTAAACATAATTTATCCAGTTTTCCTCAGTTTTACCCCCACCCTGATGTCAGCCTCATTCTACAACAGTGGTACCATATAGTATTTGTCCTTTTGTGACTGAGATATTTCACTCAGCATAATGTGATTCTGACATTACTATGGTTAGAGTGTGTCTCATGACTATGAATACTGAGCCATGTATACCAGGACCCCAACATTTAAGCACATGTCTACTTTTTGTAGGTAGGTTGCTGCCAACTCACAGGCAGGTAGTTTGAATCCATCAGCTGTTCCTCAGGAGAATGGGCAGTCTCATCCTGTGCTATTTGTTTTCATGTGCTGTTGAATCACCTGTCACCCATTGTGACCCTATGTAAGTACTGCAGCTGTGAACCTTGCCCTGCCCTGAGCCAGTTTCACTAATTCCCACACACCCACCCACATTGTCCCAGTTACTGTATCAATCCATCTTATCAGGGTCTTCCTCTCCTGTGCTGTCCCTCCACCCTTCAGATCATGATGTCCTTTCTCCAAGGATTTGTCTTTGGAGAAACATGGTTTCACCCTCTCTAAGACAGACCTGTTTGTTTTCTTGGTCATCCATGGTATATTTGAGACTTTTCATCAGCACAATTCAAAGGCATGGATTCTTCTTCTGTCATCTTTAGTCATTCATTGTCCAGTCTCTAAAGCATAGCCAAGTAATTGCAAAGACCATGGCCTGCATCTTAAAATCTGTTGGAGGGTCAACTATGAGTAGATTCTGACTTAACGTTGTTTGGGGTTTTTGGAATTTTTTTTCCTAGTTGGTAATTAAGACATGCTTAGGTGAGTTCCTTAGCTTTTTGTACAAATCCAGGGACAAACTGTTCTTCCTTGGTGTTTCCAGGGAATTGTAATCTACTTTCAACTACATTCTCCTGAGGGCAAGTTGCCATTCCCTGGACTTATCTAAGCAGAGCTACGTGGCTGGTTCAATGGTTAAAAGAACTCAAAGAATGTCTCGATTTATATTAAGATTCAAAATGAAGATAGTGCTCCCATGACAGATGTCAGTCTTGCACAAATCAAGTGCTTTAGAATTTAAGCTCTGATACAATACTAACCCACAATTTCAGTTTCTCTGTCGCCATGTCATACAGTGGAGGCTTCCATGTTACTGTGATACTGGCCCGTTGCTTCAAACACCAGCAGGGTCACCCACTGTGGCCCTGTTTCAGAGAAGTTTCCAGACTTAAAACAGAATAGGAAATAAGATAGGTCATCCAATTCTGAAATAAATGGCCTGTGTGAAATCTTTATTAATAGCAGCGGAACATGAATATAATGTTGTTAAGTTAAGGCTCCCAGTTTGGAAGGCACTTAAAATATGATCCTCAGAGAGCTCTGGTGGTCTAGTGAAAGAAGCTGCACTGTGATCCCAGAGGTGTGAGGTTCAAATCCACCAGATGCTCTGCTGGAGAAGGAGGGAGGGACAATCTCCTCCTGTACCAGTCACATCCTATTTGATGGTACACACACACAAAATAGTAAATTAAAAAAAAAATAATATATATATATATTCTCCTCAAAGGAGTCTACCTTGGAGTCAGTCAGTGAAGGACTTTTCTAACATAGTACATCTTAAAATTTCTGATGTAGTACAAATTAAAATTGAAACAACTGCAGACATCACTTTAACTGGAATGTCATGTACAAAGGATGAAGTCTAAGAAAATGGGAGTTATCAAAAAGGCTAGGGAGCAATTATAGAAAAGATCATCAATTGCTTCTATGTAAGTTAAAAATGAAGCTGAAGAACATGAAAACGAGCCCATGGGAGCCAAAACACAAACAATGAAAGAATCTTTTCTTTTACTTTTCCATAATTTTTGGACTCATGTACTTATAACTTGTTAGTCAAATTTGTGTCTTCTAGGTTGCAACACCCCCATGATACATCTTCAAGGATATGAACATGTACAGCCAAGCACAATCAAAAAGAGTGCATCTAAATTCCAAAATCAATCTCCATAATAGTCTATGTGTTTCCTACTGCCAAAGGGGCCCTTTAGAGTAGTGAGAGAAGATCTTCACCCTGAAACCCACAGCGTCCCTTTTCAGCAGGAAGTAGCTAAGAGAATACGCCATCCCCTTTTCCTTATGACTCAGGGTGAAGTCTCTCTCAGGGAGGAGTGATAGGGAATGGCAAAGGACACACTGACAAAGAAGATTAATCAGAACTGGCTTTGACAAGCACTGTGGCATTTGGACAAGAACAAACTGGGAGGAGGGTAGAGAGAATAGTGCAACAATGAATGAGTGGAAGCCCAAAATCTCTGTAAATGTTTATGAAAATTAATAAAATATACAAAAGAAATTGCACCACTTAGATTTAATGACAATCTCCAGTAGATGTGACACACTGCACACTAATGATGTGAACGAAGCAAGGTTTTCAGCCAATGTGGCAGGAATTAAAATGAATAATTGGAACATAATATTGGGCTTACATAAAAAAGGGAGGGCAGTATAAATATAGGAAAACTGGAAATTGTAAAAAATGAGTTGTTATATGCTGTTGAGTCGCTTGCGCCTCATAGCTACCCTATCTATGTACAACAGCCCTAAACTCTGCTCTGTCCTGGGCCAGTCGCACTGTCTCTGACACATCCACCCAGGTTACCCCAGTCACTGAATCAATGCACCTCATAGAGGGCCTTTCCCTCCTGCACCATCCCTCCACCCTCCCAAGCATGACATCCCTCTCCAAGGACCGGTCCCTCCTTGCAACATGTCCAAAGTATGTCAGATGAAGCTTCAGAATCCTTGCCACCAAGGAGCATTCTGATTTAACCTCTCCAGGATGAACCTGTTAAATTTTCTTAGCAGTTCATAGTACATTCAATACTCTTCTCCAGCATCACAGCTCAAAAGCACCAATTCTCCTTCTATCCTCCCTAGTCATTGTCCAGCTCGCTGATGCTTAACAAGTGATTGCAAAGACCATGGCCTGTTTCAGGCACACCTTAGTCTCCAGAGTGACACCACTGCTCTTCAGTACCCGGGGGAGGTCCCTAACAGCAGACTTTCACATTGATAGTCTAGGCATTGTTGTGGTAGGTTCAGTCAACAGACTCAAAGCAACCCCATGCACCACCACTGAAACCTTGCTTGAAGGTGTGCCCCTCTCACACTCTTTGCTGTCATTTTATCCTTCTCAGGGAGGTTTTTCCTCTTTTACCAACCCTCCACCCTTCCAAGGACTAGAGCCTCCTGAAAACCACCTTAGGCTAATCCGTCCTTATGAGTGATAAAGTGTGAAGTCTCAAAAATTCTGCTTCCAATTCTAGCTGAACTTCTAGCAGATTTGCCGGTTCTTTCGGCAGTCCGTGGTACGATCAGTCCTCCTCACTAACACTACAATTCAAAGGCATCAGTTCTTCTCATGTCTTCTTCATGCACTGTCCAACTTCCAGAAGCATGTGAAGACACGGAAAATACCCAGCTTAGATCAGGTGGATCTTAATCTTTAAACTGGTGTCCTTGCTCTTTAGCATTTAAAAAAGGTCCTTGTCAGCAGATTTGCCCAATGAAATAAATCTCGTAGGCATGAATGGGTCAAAATGGACTACTTTTAGCTATTCTGAATCAGCAAATTATGGTCTACTATGTAGAGAATGATACACTGAAGAGGGATAGTATCATATTGTCAAAAAGAACATTTCAAGATCTATCATGCAGTACAATACTGTCTGTGATCGAATAACATCCATGCATATATATACGGAAGGCCTGTGAATGCAGTAATTCAGATTGATGTATTAATCACTAAAACTAAAGATGAAGAAATTGAGGATATATTCCAAGCTCTACGGTCTGAAATTGATTAGACAGATGCTCAAGTTGCATTGAAAATTATCAGTGATTGGAATAAAAAAAAATTAGAAACAAAAAGGATCAGGCATTAGAAAATAGGGCTGTGGTGACACTGAAAACACGTGCTAGAATTTTTCTTATCCACTGTATATTGGCCTGGTGAAAAAGACGAAGTAAAAGACAATGGAGAGAGATGCTCCATTTTAGAGGACGTGGCCAGAGGTTCACTGTGGAATGGACCATCAATTGCTTATCTGTAAACTCAAACTGAAGGAAACAATAACAAAAGTAAAACTATAAATGTACAGATTATCTGAAGAATAGATTCGCTGCACTGTACATTAATCAAAGACCAGATGCTGTGGGGTGCTATCAAGGACATCCTACATGAAAGAAACAAAAACTCATTAAAAAGACTCGGGAGAAATAAAAGCCCAAAAAGGATGATCTCTGAAACTTGCTCTGGCATGGTATTACTGATCCAGTGCTACAACAATGGGCGTAAGCACATGTGAGGACGGTGCAGGCCTGAGTGTTTTGTTCAGTACAAATGGTCACTATGAGTCGCAACCAACTCAATGGCATCTAACAATAGAGATACAGTATTAAAATTTGTCTATAGGATACAAGTTCACAGTACAAACATGAAAGACTTTAAAAAGTAGAGTAAAAGCAGCAATGAATGAATGGAAATCCAAAATCTCTGTAAATGCTCATTAAAATTATTAAAAAAAAAGTTCCAAATTTTAAAAAAAAGCAAAAAAAAAAAAGAGAAAAAAGAAAAGAAGAAAAAAAGTAGAGTAAAAATGCAAAATCAAGAATCAGAAAAAGAAGAATTGAGGTGGGAATGGCCACAAAAACATTATGTATATTCTGAAAGCTGACAAAATATAAATAATAAAGCTAACACAAATGGGGATATGGGCAGAAGTGACATTAACTAGCTTGTTCCTATTAGTGCCAGGCTTTTCCTGCATGCTGACTTCACTGTTAACAATTGGAAGAGAACGTGTCTCACATCTTTGGAACCACCAAAAAATGTGGTTAGTGCCTGACTTGCAGCATACTGACCAACAGCTCTTAGGATGTCAGTGTATCTGAACACTGGATCATCCTGTTCAAGTTGGTGCATGAGCTAGGCATTATAGACTTGGGTCCCTGTAACTCCAACCACCTTTGTTGTCAGTTTTCCACAAAAACAGACAGATGCCTTTCTAAATGGTGACTGTTCATTTACAGGGAGCCTCTGACTTACGATAGGGCTCCTCTTCCATGACTTCCTAGGTTTATGTAGTTCCTGATTTACCTTAGTGCTGATGGCCTCGTCCGTAGGGAGTTGTACTGCAAACCCAAAGGCCGCACCCTTCCAGTGGCTGAAGTCCACCAGCAGAATCTCAGGAGCGAACAAAAGGTCTACATGCAGACAGACTCATGCTTGGTTACCAGGGATAGGAAGAGAGGGAGAAGGGCATAAAAATTATGAGGCTGATGAGACAGTAGAATGAATGTCATGAAACAAATAATAAAGATTGAATGAAAAACTATCATTTGTAAACTGATACACAAATTAAGCCAGTCTGAGAGCGTACATGTTGTTATATGCCGTCAAGTTGCCTGTGAAAAAGAGGAATGAACTGGGGTGGGGGGTCGAGAAAATAGTGCAACAATGAATGAATGGAAATCCAAAATTTCTGTAAATGTTCATTAAAATTAATAAAATTTAATTAAAAAAAACAAAAAAAACCTCCAAAGAACAAAAAACTGTAACGAAAAAAAGTTGCCTGTGACTCAGAGCGACCCTATGTACAACAGCTCTGAACTCTGCTCCATCCTGTGCAAATCTTATTGTCTCTGGCACACCTACCCACATTATCCATCAGAGTCAATCCATCTCATCAAGTGTCTTCCTCTTTTGCACTATCCTTCCACCCTCCCAAGAATGTCCAAAGTATCTCAGATGAAGTTTCAGGATCCTTGCCTCCAAGGATCAGTGTGGTCTCACCCTCTCTAGGACAAACCTGTTTGTTCTCCTAGCAGTCCATGGTATATTCAATACTCTTCTCCAGCACCACAGCGCAAAGGTTCTATCTGTCATCCCTAGTCATTGTCCAGCTTTCTGACACAAAGCAAGTAATTGCAAAGACTATGGCCTGGATGGCGGTCAGGCAAGAAAAGTTTCTGGGGTCCTTTTTGTTTTACTGTTATTTGTCCCCCCTCAAAAGCAGGTGACCCTTGAACCTCAGACTAAGGATAAGGGTAGAGCCCTGCTCCACAAGGTGTGAATTTAAAATGAGGGGATGGGTCTGTGGGCTGTCTAGGGGCCTGGGAAATCTCTCTCCACTCTGGAAGTACCCATTATGTACAATGGTTGCATGAGCTTCCAGACTGATTCATGTTTGGAAGCAGGAGTGGCATCCACTTCCTAAATGAGGTGCCTCTGGAAACTCTACAAACTCTCTTTTAAATGTACAGAAAAGATGGTAATCATGGAAAAAAGTTCAGGTCTTTTGTGTAAAGCTTATTCTAAGTCATATTCTACTCGACAAGACTTAACCACTTCTAAATGAGACTAGTGCTGTTATATCTGGAGGAACATTCTTCCACTTTGCACATCACTCTTTGTTAATGTGCTGTAGGAGGTAACCTGGGTTTACTATGATGCTGAACCTTGTGCCATGGGGATATCTAATACCGGAATGGTTTCCCATTGCGGAAAGTGCTTGGTGGAGCTCCCAGTTGTAAAACAGGTTGGGAAGCAGGAGTGGCATCCACTTCCTAAACGACATGCCTCTGGAAACTGTGAACTTGGAGAAACAAAGATAGCTGTGGAAAGGCATTGGGTCTTTTGTTCATAGAGTAGTTCAATCTCTACTCCATGGCAATGAACGAAAACAATGGCTTGGATCAGGCACACCTTAAACTGTAGGACAGTAAAAAGATTAGTCATTTCCAGGGGTTTAGTTGGTAGGGAACAAGAAGCACACCAAGCATATCAGAGCTGTCAGAATCCACAGTATGAACAACACAGAAGGTGAATCTTGACGCAAATGATGGACTTCAGGGAAGAGAAAAGTATGAACTGTAACAAAGTTCACCAAGTTTAACAAATATTCCATGTTAAGGTTGTTTGTTGTTGTTATGTGCTGTCGAGTAGTTTGCGACTCATAGCGACCCTATGTACAACAGCCCTAAACCGTGCTCTATCCTGTGCCAATCTCATTGCCTCTGACACACCCATCCCGATTACCCCAGTCACTGAATCAATCCACCTCATAGAGGGTCTTCCCCTCCTGCGCTGTCCCTCTACTCTACCCAGCATGATGTCCCTCTCTAAAGACCTGTCTCTCCTTACAACATGTCCAAAGTATGTCAGACGAAGGCCCAGAATCCTTGCCTCCAAGGAGCAGCCTGGTTTAATCTTCTCTAGGATGAATCTGTTTGTTTTCTTGTCAGTCCATGGTACATTCAATACTCTTCTCCAGCACCACAGCTCAAAGGCATCAATTCTCCTTCTATCCTCCCTAGTCATTGTTCAACCCTCTGATGCATAACAAGTGATTGCAAAAACCATGGCCTGTATCAGGCGGACCTTAATCTCCAGAGTTAAGGTAGGATGTTAATAATGGAGGAAATTGGGTGGGCTGTTGAATATGGGAATCCTGTTTTTCCAAAATGCTCTTAAAAACAGTCTACTAAAAATACTCCAGGCAGAATGTATAAAAATAAACATTTATTTACATTTGAAGCTTCAATCTACCATATGTACATCTCTTAGACCAAATGTGCAAATGTGGGGAGTTTTAAAAAAATAGTCTAAACTCTTCCCTCCAGAGTATAAACAATCATCCAAGATCAGTAGTGCCACCATGGAACCAAAAAAGGTCTGAATGAAGAAAACCAATAATTTTAAACATCACTCAGATATCTTCCTGTGAAGTTCTAACTTTAAAATGGTTCTGAAGAAGCCAGTTATAGCCAGTGTTTTCTTCTTGTCCAAACTTATTAGTAGCGATATACAAATACACTTCCATCCTTCTGTCCAGCCAGCAAATGAAAGTCTGTATCTGACCACTTAACAAAGCACCAGTTTTGTTCAGAGATGGGTGGAAGGAGGGCAGTGCAATGTCCCAGAAGCAAGTCCCAAGTGGCAATCGTTCCAGAAGTCAATACTGCAGCTGCAAAATTATCTTTCACATCACCTTCTAGGAACCTATTAACAAGCAGAGAAGAGATCATTCACATCACACATCAAAACAAATGCAACACTCTTTAAAATAGGGCAAAACCATATTCAGCAGAGGCGCAGCAACCATAGAAATAACTGTAAATCAGAATACCTTACTGGCTAGTCTGCTGCAGTCTCTGGACATAATCATATTCTATCCCGTTCCTGTCAAACAAATCATGTCCACTTTTACCTCAATGCCTTTGTTTTACAGTCTCTTGTCAGGCTCTAACTTCAGATTCTGGCATCACGACATTTTGCCATCTTTCAGGCCATTCAACTCTATCAAGGGTCACACCTAATCACTTATCTCAAGAAGCACACATATTACTTGCACTATGTGAGATTACACTATTTGCCTATTTTCACTATATGTAATTATTCTATTTACATATTTGGTGAATGCCTGCCGGCCCTACAAAACTGTAAGGATTGTGACTGTAATCTGGTTATCTTTTTAAGAGCATGAACGATGCACTCAGCTATCTGGGTCTGAGCCCCAACTCTACAACTTGAGCTGAATGCCCTCAGGCAACTTCCTCTCCACTGGCAATGAAGCCTTTTCTCATCCTCTGTGCTTCCAAACACCACAAACCTCCGTCTTGGCTCTTTCTGCAGTGAACAGTAGTCACTGGCCTCCTACCTTTCATGAAATTAGAAACAAGAGGGGTTTCCTACTAGGTTGTGGTCTGCTGAACAAGTAACATTTCCTTTGTCACTCTGCAAAAGTAACAGGAAATCATGCTGAGCAGTTATGATTATCCTCAATGTCTAGGTCAATGACTAACGCTGATAATTAAGAAAGCACATTGTGTGTAAGCACATATTGTACATGATAGCTGTGAAGTTCTTGTAAGCTCTGTATGCCATTCAAAGAAATAATGCACTGCAACCACCAAGGCTTCTTTGTGAGCTGGTAAAGCTAAACCTCATGCTTTTGATTTATAAGGCCTATTTTCAACCATTGTCAATAATTTCAAACATTTATAAAGGCAGTCTTTAGGAATTAAACAGACCTCACTTACTTTGCTTAACAATGCCAGTGGCACTTCAAAGTTTATATAGCTTAGAAAGCTCTAGAAATGACAATAATTATGCTACTAATAATTATATCTTTCAGCAGTCAGTAATCAGCAAATACTTACTAATCAATCAATAGCAATTGCTAAGAAGATGGAGAGTCAGGCTGATCTCCAATCAGTTTTCAGGGTAAGATATCTTTAATCATTTGTTTTATGACAAGACCACAAAGTTTAAGCGTTTGTAGAGAGTATTATTTTATAAATAAAACGAAAATGTTTACTTTATGAGAAAAAATAACATTGGGTATGATGGATGACTCTCTAATCCATATTGTGGAAATTAAAATAATAGGAATAAAGAGTTTGACTCAAATCTACTAAACATGGTCCTACTGACATTCTTACCATGATCTGTACTATTCCAACCTTTTATTCATCTAAGTGACACAAATAACGTAGCTTTTCTGTTTACACAAGCATGTTTCAAAGTCTGTTCACCGCGCACAGTCAGCCACACTTGCCTGCCGGTCTGCCCGTGAGGAAGACAGTAGAGCATCATGCCCACACTCAGGGCCGTCTTGGGGTTAACGACGATCAGCTGAAACACAGGGCTGCCCAGCCACTCTCTCTCATTGGCACACGGCCGGCTCAGAACAACAAACAAGAGCCCCTGATTTAGGAGGCAAAGCGAATAAGCAAATACATCATCAAGAGCATGTTGGATAGAAAAGGGACTGGCAAAGTTAAACCGAAGAATCACGGAATCACTAACAGATTCTGAAAGGCTAAGGATTGAATCCTACTGCAGTGATGATCACTGGGGTGGGCCTCTGAGTTCTCTTCTGTAGCTTTTCAAGTCTGCCCAGTAAGACACAGATCTAGGTGCATTGCCGACTGACAGCACATCTCAGACCACTACTCATTTGCTGTAATGTCTCTGAGACTATAACCGTGTAGAGGGAGTTCCTCAAAACAGAAATGTTAATTTCTCAATTGATTTTTGAAACACAGAACATATTTTCCTATAAAAGCAATTTTTTGAAACCTAAAACCCAAAACCCTCAAAAGGTTGATGTGGTGGCTAATTCTCAGGTCAGTCTATGATTGTGCATGTAAAACCCAGACACTGCGGTTCCTAACCAAGAGAATAAGAGCAGCACAAAGGTGCTGCTGTGGGGAAGCTAAAGGTGTCTCCTTGGCTTTAAAATTAAAATGACATTTTCCAATAAAAATATTAACACTTGGAAATACACACACTCACATAAAATGACTAAAAGTCATCTTTGGGAGTTGTTGTTTGTTGTTGATTGCCATTGAGTCGAGCATGACTCATAGAGACCCTATGAACAAAAGACCTGAAGGCTTTCTATAACTATTGTCATTTCTCAAAGTTCATAGATACCAGCGGCATGCTGTTTAGGAAGTGGATGTCACGCGTAGGATGGGGAAAAACAGCTCAAGTGGGTGTTACATCAACTCTTTGGAGATGGGGGATTTTTCAGAACCAGTTACCAGGTCTCCCTTCAGAGGTGACCCTGGATGGATTCAAACCTCCAACCTTTCCATTAGCAACTGAATGCATTAACCATTTGCATCACCCAGGGATTCCACTAAACGGCTACCTCAGGATTAATAAGTCATTTGTCACTTTAAATCTTTACAATGAGTGATTTTGTACAATGACAATGAATTACTTTTCAACTGGGAAACAAAAAGCTCAATGTCATCCTACACCACTCATTGGCACCTAGGTGATTCCAACTCACAGGACCCTATGGGATAGAGCAGCAACTGTCTGAAAGGCTTCTCAGGTCACCCACCTGTGTGTAAGCAGACTGCTACGTGTTTCTCTCATGGGACTGATGGTGGGTCCAGCTCACTGACCTTCTGGTCACTTAAACCACCACCACGGTTCAAGAATCCTACAATAGAAGTTGGTGGACTGTGGTCCACAGGCCAACATGGCCCAATGCCTGTTTCTGTGTGGACCATTAGCCAAGAAGGCTTTTTTACATGTTTTGACTTCCTGGGGGGTGGGGAAGGGATTTCAAAATGAAAAAAATTCAAATTTCATTGCCCTTAAAGTATTACTGGAGTAACAATGAATGAAAGAAAATCCAAAATCTCTGTAAATGTTCATTGAAATTAATAAATTTTTTTTAAAAAAAAAGTATTACTGGAACACAGCCAAGGCCATTTGCTTATATATAGTCTATGGCTGGTTTTGTGCAAAGCAGCAGGGTGGGGTAAAAGCCAAAAAAATTTATTATCCTACCCTTTAAAGAAATTTAAGAACGGTAGCCCTGGTGGTACAGTCTGTAACAAGCTGCACTGTTAATCCAAAGGTAGTTCACACTGACGAGCAGCTCTTCTGGAGAAAGATGGGCCATCGCCTCCTGTGCAGTTTTTAACCTCTGAAAAGAGGGTGAGCTTTGAGTCAATTCCAACTCGACAGCAATGAGAGAAGGATTCACCACCTCATAAATCATCTATGGCAACGTGGTTCAAAGTCACACCTGATAATGGGCATCTCACTCCTCAGCACAAATTTACACTTAGGAACCTTATGTCGTTCCCAGACAGAAAATCTAATCACATTATATCAATTATTCTCATCCACAAATATCAAGGCAGAAAACCCCATTATTGTCCAAATTTAAAAATATAGGCAAGAGGGATGGCCATCTAGTAACTATCACTAGGTGTTGTCAAGTTGTCTCTACATCAGAGTGATCTTAGGTCAAACAACAGATGGGGTTGGTCCTACACGATCCTTGGACTGTCTGAAACCACTGCTCTGGCCACGGCCTCGCTCCATGTTCAAGTCATCAGAGTTTCCCCCCTGGTTTGCATTGACCTTCTGTTCTTTTCTAGAAGCTAAATATCACTAAGTTATTGCTCTGGCCGTGTGACACCAGAGGTCCTCGTCCACTTACCATTTCAGAATAGGCTTTGTGGCAGATCGAGGCCTGGTAGGAATCATCCACCTGCATCTTTTTCAGGAGCTGACCGGTTTTCAAATTCCTACACCAAAAATAAGTAAGCTGACACCATTATTCCAGTAAACTGATTTTTTTTTATTTTATTTTATTAGTTTTAATGAACATGTATAGAGATTTTGGGTTTTCATTCATTCATTGTTGCACTGTAGTAAACTGATTTTTATGTAGTAGTCTTACTTATCACACTGCCAAGAAAACAAACAGGTCTGTCCTAGGGAGGGTAAAGCTAAGTTGCTCTTTGGAAGCAAGGATTTTGAAGCTTCCTCTCACATATTTTGGGCCTGTTGCCAGGAGGGATTAGTCCTTGGAGAAGGATATAATGCTCGTCAGAGTGGAGGGACAGCGCAGGAGAGAAAGGCCTCAGGAGATGGACTGATACAGTAACTGGGATAATGGGGGCTGGCGTGTTGCAGACAGTGACACTGGCTCAGGAGGGAATAGGGTTCAGAGCTCTTGTGCATATGATTGCTATGAGTCATAAATAACTGGATGGCACATAACAACAACAGCGTCTTCATCACAGTGTACTTTAGGGACTGACAAAAGGAAAAACTAAGGACACAGGATCTTAGTTTTGTTTAGTCACTGATTCAGGTAAAAAACAGAAACTTTTCCAATAGCTCAGCATGACAGTTTAGTCTCAGACTGAATCTAACACACTATGGATAAATCTTATTTTTTTCCCCCTTTCTCTGAAAATGTTCTGCATTTATTTATATACATATTAAACAGCTATTAAAAGAAAACATTTTCCCCACCTTATGTCATATATTTACCAACTTCTTCAGGAATAAACTGTCAAAAACATAGCAATTTAAGTAGTTTATCTAGGACCTCTTTCTGTCCCACAAAATTCACAACAAGGATTTGTTTGCTGCCCTTTCCTCATCTTTCCCTTTCAGCAGATGAGCAAAAATTATAGTGGCAGTCAGTCAGTCATAAGAAGTGACCATGAGAGGGCAGGGTGGAAGCAGAAGGGTGAGGATGGGTCAGGGGAGGGTGTTAATCACAGGGCTGCACAACTCAATGGGTCGGGGGGGGGTGGTGGTGGTGAAGGAAATGGGAAGAATCTTTTGTGAAAAACAATGTATTTAGTCAATAAATCAGGATAAATTTTTTTTTCTTAAAAGAAGTGACTTAGTGCAACAATGAATGAATGGAAACCCAAAATCTCTGTAAATGTTCATTAAAATTAATAAAATTTAATTAAAAAATAAAAAGAAGTGACTATGAGTACACTTTTTCACTCTGGTTTTTTTAGGCCACAGTCTGATACAGAGTTGGCACTTAGAAAGGTATAATGATCAAAAGAACTAAGAGCTATAAAAACAATAACAACAATAAAAAACTCTAAGATATCCTCTCTCCCCGGCAACAACAGTGAAATTCAACAGGGCAGCAAACAACAAATGCTGGTGAGGTTGTGGAGAGATTGGGACTCTTACTCACTGTTGGTGGGAACGTAGAATGGTATAGCCACAGTATGGCGCTTTCTCAAAAAGTTGGAAATAGAAATAGCATTTGACCCAGCAATTCCACCACTGGGAATATACCCCAAAGAAACCTGAGCGATGATGCAAACAAATGTATGCACACCCATGCTTATGTTCTGTTATTCACAACAGCAGAGATGGAAGCAACCCAAGTCATCAACAAATGAACGGAGAGAAAACCATGGTACTTTCACACAATGAAATATTTACACAGTACTGAAAAACAATGAACTCATAAAATATTATAAACATGGGGGAGCCTGGAGGACATTATGTGGAGTAAAATATCTTAGTCACAAAGGACAAATACTGCATTATGCTGGTGTTATAAAATAGGAAAGATAAGGAGGGGTTGAGGAGAGAACTGGAGAAAAGTAGATAGACAGTGAACACTGCAACAGAACAGATGAGGGGAAGAACCATCCAAATGGAGTATATGATTAGGCATGAAAACAATCTGTAAGAAGGGGTGCACTGCAGGGTGGGCTCAGGAAAGGGAGGCGGGGGTGGGGGGGAAGAAAATGTACAACAATGAATTAAAAATTTAAAAAAAGTAAAATAATACATTTGCATGAGACACTCAGCAAAATTAAAAAATAATGTACACTGAATTTTTTTCTACATGAGATGGCCAAAAGATTAACTATTAGTTAAAGGAAACCAGAAAGGCCACTGTGGAAAAGACAAGACAGCTCTACTACTGACAGCCTTTGCAGAATGGTCTAAAACTTTCCTACTAACCCTCAATCTCTATACATTCTGTTAGTAAAAGAAAAAAATTAAATGCTAATGTAAGAAAAAAATATGAAGTGAACTGTTTCTGACACTTAAAGTTAGCAGTTTATGCCACTACCTATTTTAAAAAGCAGATCAGGGCACTGAATTCCTTTCTAACTCTAGGTTTCTCATTAAAGTATCTTTTTCCTCCAGGGACTAATCTATTGTTTACTTAGTTGATACACTCTCTTCTGAGCCAGAAAAGTGACTAGCAACTCTGTAAAAACCAGCAAGCAATTTTCTTGAGTCTCTTAATAAAGAACAGGATTTCAGTTTTTTACAAGGAAAACTGAACTTTCCCATTTTTTTAACTTCCCTTTTACCCTGAGACAGCCAACAGGTCCTGCCATTTTCTCCTGGTGACCTTTATCCTATAGTTTTCTTCTGGAGTGTCTTTAAACAGGCCCAGGTTCTTGGAAGTATTAAGATGAAGGGAAAACACTGTTTTCCCTCTGATCTGGGGGACTGAGTTCTTCCTTCACAGGAGAAGACTCTGGGGTCCGGCTGTCCAGTGGAATGAACACATAAGCTGGGTTTCTGAAGTGTATATTATTGACAGCTAACCAGAGTTTTGGAGACAGAGCACTTGAACAAAGGGTCTTCTGGAAATGTCATTTTCTGACTGTGGCTACTTCCCTGACCAACGGAATTCCCAATGTTGCTGAACTGGGAGAAGTCTGTGGACTCTCAAAAGTTAAATGTGAGTGTGAAATGTAATAAATTGCATGCAAAAAGAAGCAGGGGAAAAAAAAGTTAAATGTGGAAACTTAAAAACAAAACAAAACAAAACACAAAACTGTGGAAACTTGGACGTGGTAGATTTCCAGTTTGAATGTCTTGCCTGGTCTTGACAAAAACGTTTCTGGTAAACATGGAAACTACTTTCTGCTGCTATATCAAACGGAGGTAACACCCAACTATATTGGCACTGATAGCTCTGTGGTCAACGGGCTTGCTGGGCACTTTTCTTTTTTTTTTTTTTTTTTTTTAAAATTTGTTTGTTCAGGTGTAGATCAAATGAGGATTCTTGGGCCAGGCAGAAATATCCATTTGTTCATTATTGTACATTCGTCCCCCCCCCCCCCCCCCCCCTGGGGCCTTTTTTTTTTTTTTTTGTTTTATACGGAAAGGGCAGCATTTATAAACTTTGCAAATCATACTCGACAAGAGTTGACAGGTAAGTTCAGCTAAGTGCCCTCTAAACAGTGGATGTAGGGGCTGGGCACTTTTCTACTGTGGCTGATGGGAAGCTGTGGAGATCCAGAGGTGTTCGAGTCCCCCCAGTGGCAGCTGGTGGAACTGCAGCGGAGCTTTCTGAAAATCCCTTCTGTGACTCTTTCTAGGAGGCATGAATGGGGGAATGCAGAGCAATCAGAAATGACAGGATGCTGGTTGCAATCAGGTGGAAGGATGGGCAGCAATTTCAGCTCACGCTTGGACCCAGAACACACGCCCTTGGTACCAGGTGTCAGCAGATAAACAGCACTGGGAAAGTCAGCTGCCAGGGATCTTTGCAAAGACCTCAGGAACCATGATGTCAGTTTTTGAGGACTAAGGTGTGTCTGATTCAACCACAGCCTTTCCAATCACCTGCTATGCATCTGAGAGCTGGACAATGAAGAAGGATGATAAAAGAAGTGATGCATTTGAGTTATTGTATTAGAAAAGAGTTGAATATTCCACAGACCGGTGGGCAGGGTCCCAGGCTGCGTCTCCTCTCAGCACCCAGCAAGGTTCGAGCCAATCTCTCCAAATTAAGTAAGTTTTCCTTTACCTCATTTTATCTGGTAATGAGGTACATTATTTATAACACTATCAATTTTTTTATTTTTTGTAACACCATTATGCCTTCATTTTTCATGGAAACAAACACAAGGGAACGGAATTTGGATCAATGAGATATTACTCCTAAACCAGACTTGTTTGTGGGTTTCCAGAGACCATCAGTCTCACAGGAGGAGACTGTTCCTCATTCTCCCAGAGGAGTTGGGGGATTCAAACCGCCCGCCTTTGGGTTGGGGGCACAACGCTTTACTCACCAGTTCACCAGAGCTCCCTGTACAAGTGCTAGATCAAAATAATGGGAGTTGGTAACAATGAATGGGGTAAAAAATAAAATAAAGACTACATGATAAATTCTCTATCATGTCACTCTACCCATCAAGAAAAATTTTTAAAGCCTCCACATTCACCACAGATAAAGTTCAAGGTCTTGTCTATGACATTTATAATCCGAGTTCTGGTGCCTGAGAGGTAAGGAGTTACCAGAGATGTTAATCTTTACAAAGGACTGCTCATCTGTCTCCCCTGGAGCTTCCCTTGAACCTTGCAGTTATCAGCCATGATGTATTACATGTATTACATGTCACACCATTAAATCTCCTTTTTAATCTAGAATCAATATAATTTTGTATAAGAACCTGTGCTGCAATCCCAAAGGCACATGGTTTGAACCACCAGCTGCTCCAAGGGAGAAGGCTGGGCAATCTCCTCTTGTGTGATTTATTGCTCTGAAAACCCACTGGAGGGTCAGCTATGGGTTAGTTCTGACTCAATGGCACACAAGAGCCCTACACAAGGAGCTAAGGCAGGCACTAAGAATAAATGTAAGACAGTTCTTATTTTCAAGGATCAAAAGGCTATAATGCAAAGTAGCATAGGCTAAAGTGGAAACTGGTCAACATGATTCCAGAAAGGGAATCAATGAAGGGTTGAGATAATGTGAGAGAGAAAGGACTTAAGGCAACTGTGTGGCTGACGATTCCCCTTTAAAGAAGTAGAGAAATCTCTTCCCTAACCTCAAATTGTGCAATCCATTACGTGAAATGCCAAGGGACTACATTTAGGATGAGTAGGGATGGGAAGGAAAAAGGGAGCTACAGCCTATGGCGTAACAGGCTAGGACATTTTATAACAGAGGCTGGAGAAGTAGAAGTTGAAGGAGGGCAAGCCTGGGCCTGGTGATTCTCCTCCTCTGATTCTATGGGAGTGACCAGATCAGGCCACAGTTACCTGCGAAGTTCTTACCTGATCTAAAGGGAAGCAAAAAGGAGAGTAACACCTACATGAGAAAAAAGTGGTCTCGTTTGCTTGGATCTACACATGATAGAAGGACGGAAGAGAGGTGAGCGCCAGATTGTAGGGGAACATAAGGGACAGGCAAACCTAGACAAAGCTTGAGTATAAAGGAGCTTTTGTTTGGTTGTTAGGTTGCTGTTGGAAGGAAGTGTGTATAAAAAGCAACAGTATAAAATTAACTTTGTAAATGCTTATGGCTGTGTATGGTTCTTCCCTGTTTTTGTGAAAATGTAGCAGCTGGGAATGGCCAACTTCGATAGCTCATTCATTTTGTTAATCTGGCCCCTATAATCATGTATACTTGTGTATTTAGCAACAGCTATACAAAAGACATCATGTCTCGTGAAGAGAGGGTCAGCAAAAAAGAGGAAGATCCTTGACAGGCTGTATCAGCACATTGGCTGCAACACTGGGGCCTGAGAACCACCGAGACGGTGAGGATGGCCCAGCTCAGGCAGAGCTTCTGTCGTACACAAGAGTCGATGATGAGCTGAAATCAACTAGATAGCACCTAAAAGCAATTTTGGACTGTACTCTCAACATTATAGCATTGCTGCTGTTATGCACTGTTGAGTCAACTACAACTCATACTGACTCTATGAACATGGCTCTGAACCCCGCCCTATCCTGAGCCAACCTCACCATCATGACATACATGACCCCACTGTCATAGTCACTGTATCAATTCGTCTCATCCAGGGTCTTCCTCTCCTGTGCTCACCCTCTTCTCTTCCAAGCATGGTGACCTTCTCCAAGGACTGGTCTTCCTGGCAATATGCCCAAAGTATGTGAGATGGAGTTTCAAAATCCTTGCCTCCAAGGAGCAACCTGGATTCATCCTCTCCAGGATACAATAAATCACGCAAACTCTGAATTATGTAAGGTTACTGTGAAGAAGCCTGGAGTAGAGGACATTATGCTGAGTGAGTGAGGTATCTCAGTCACAAAGGGACAAATGCTATATGGTACCACTGTTGTAGAAGGAGGCTGGCATTGGGGTGGGGGTAAGACTGGGAAAAACTGGATGATATATGTTTACGGCATTGAAGTCTATGGGGGAGAGAATAGTCTAAAAGTATTATATTTTAGGGCATTACCTTTATCGTAGGAGTATACAATGAGGGTTGCAGAATGGATTATATTTGGGGGTAGGGGGTGGGGTTTGGGGAGGTGTGGGGGGGTATTGTGTACCAATGAGGGAGTTTTTCTTTTGCTTTTCAAGGAGAGGAGCAAATGGGGGGGGGTAGGGGGGAGGGGTTTGTGCGGGGAGAAGGGTGCAACAATGAATGAATGGAATCCCAAAATCTCTGTAGATGTTCACTGAAATGAAAAATAAACAACCTAAAAAAAAAAAAAAGAAGCCTGGAGTAGCAATCACAGTTCAATTCTCTAAGCTTTAGCTGGCCTGCTCTGACACTGATCTGTGTTTACTAAGAAACAGCAAGATAGGCAAAAAATTATATCCAGAATTTAGGGTTCCTTCTCTCTGTTGCTTTTGAAGATTTTCCCCTCCTTACTTTCTAGCTGCTGGTATTACTCCACTTTTTAATTCCTTTAAGCCAGTAAGACGGAGGTTTTCAATAGGGTTTTAGCCCCCAATGACCACAGTGGAAGCTGCTCTCTGGACAGAAAAGGGAACCTGCCCAGCACCATTCCCTTCTTCAAAGTGTTCAATCTCTTCCACTAGCTTTTTATTTCTGTTTCCACACCTGCACCTCAACAGAGTGCGCTCTGCTGGTCTAGTGACTAAGGTGGTGTACTGCCAGGTCAAAGGCAGGCAGCTCAAATCCACCAGGTGCCCTGAGGGACAAAGATGGGCAATCTCCTGTCACATGATTTACAGCCTCTGAAAACCTGATGGACAGACAACAATGACCTAAAGACAGCTGTTTCAATTTTGTTTGGACTTTATAGTCACTTGAAGCAAGCAAGCTGGTCCTGCAGTAGTTACTGAGTCATTAACCAGAAGCAGAAATAGTATCAGTTTTTGATAACAGTAAAAATATTCCATTTCTTTTAAAATATTCTTTTCAGTCAGACCTTTTTTCATAACGTGTGAGTGAATATACTCTTGCTCACACAAGAATATAGTTACTACAACAAGATTAGTTTATTTTAAAACTCAATTATGTCGATCCCTGGTCTCGTATCTAATCTCTTATAACAACTCTGTGAAGTTCAGGGTATGTGCTCATACTACAGGTGAAGAAACTGTGGGCACAGAGGGAAAGCTTACCAAAGAACAATGTTGTTCATCAGAGTGGTACCAAGCAGTGCTTCCTGCATTCCATGGACCTCGGCAAAAGCTAGTACAGTCTCGTCAGGGGGCATCAGGAACTGTTTTTCTTTGTTTCTGCATTTTAAACAACATTAAAAATCAGTACTTTGCGCAAAATTTCTAAGCAGTTCTTCTATACATCCTTGAATTATGCATAATGGGACAGTAGACTAATTAAAAAATTAAGTAAAAACATTCACGTTTTTATTTTTTTCCTACTTTGAATGTGCATCACTGTACACTAACTACCTAGATATACTGAGAGTACTTTCAATTCATCATGTTCCGTATCGGGCTCTTTCAGCCTCTCTAGTCACCTCACAGGCAGCTCTGGTGCTCTAACGCTAACCCAATGGCCATACCTCTCTGGCAGTTTGAATCTTTTTTGAGTTTTACCTCAAAGTATATCATCTAACCAGGTGGGTTATTCCACATTCCCGGGCATCAACCTTGTCTCCTCATACCACTTCAATCAGTCACTAGGTCCTGACGATTTGGTATTTCATCCCTCTGGCATCTGTCTGCCTCTCTATCTCCACCAACAGTTTGTTAATTTAAGCACACTGCTGTCCTGCCCCTGCATCTCTGCAGTAGTTCATTAAAGAAAAGCACAAATACGATCTCTGTTTTCCTTCATTAAAAAAGACAAATAATGACTCATAGTAAATTCTGATGAGTCTATGCGAAGCATAGGGGATCATATAAGAGCCTGGCATTCAAAAGGTTGAATCTGATGTGATTAGACATCCAAGAGATGAGTAACAAATAAATATGTTGGTCTATAGCACATAAGAGTTCAGAGCCAGAGATATGTTTGCAAGTAGTCAACAGTTAGATGGTAACTAAAGAAATGAAAATAAACTATAAGGGCCTAGGGCCTTTGTGGTGGTGCACTGTAGAGTCGGAATCAACCCATAGTTGACTCTCCAGTGGGATTTTTGAGGCAGTTCATCACACTGGAGGAGATTGCCCATCCTTCTCCCGCAGAGCAGTTGGTGGCCTTTGGGATTATAGCGCACCATTTTGCCACTAGACTAATATTGAAGAAGTCCAAAAGAAAAGGCAAGCTATGTATTGCAATCTTATGCCATATCCAGCTTCCATCTTTTCTTCTTTCCCCCATTGTTGTGTATCGCCAAACTGGATCCAACTGGCACAGGAGATTGCCCCTCCTTCTCCAGCAGAGCATCTGGTGGATTCGAACAGTACACCTTCAGGGTTGCAGTACAGCTTCTTGCCACTAGGCGACCAGAGCTCCAGAGCTTCCAACCTATCTACAGTATGTTAAGGAGCTCTGATAGTGCAGCACATACCATACCAGGCTGCTAACTGTTTAAGGTTGGCGGTTCAAATCTACTAATCCCTCTGGGGACAAAGTTGAGCCATGTCCTCTCAGAAAGGCTCACCGCCCTAGAAACCCACTGAAGGGTTGCTGGGAGTTGGAACTGACTTGACAGCAGCCGGTTTAGTTTTCTATTTTTGTTGTGTAGCGTTAGGGTTATATTACACCTAAACTCACTGCTGTCTTGGACCTACCCTCCAGGCCAGAGCAGACCTGCCCCACCGGATTTCAAGGCTGCATATCTTTATGGAAGCAGACTGGCCCAACTGTCCTGTGGGTTTGAGCTGTTGATCTTTCAGCTAACAGCCCAGTGCTTGCTCATTGCACCACCAGGACTCCTTTGCACTACGCCGACAGCACAGGTAATTAAGATCCTACTGATTCAGCTTTGTGAACTCATTACTCCACAGCTACAATAATCATCAATGTCTTTTCTCACCCTCCATCTTCGGCAAATGTCAGGATTTCTATTTGCTGATCAAAGAGTGTCCTACTGCTACTGACCAGCCTCCTCTGAGTCAGGCCAAGCACAGCATTGATGTGTCCAGATTTCAGCAGCAACTGCTTTTCACTTTCATCATCAGTGGAACAAAGCAATGCCCTAAACAAAATCAAAGGAAAAGTGGGCAGACATCAGGCAAGAGCCTCTAATACTTTTAAAGGACTACTTTCAAATGGTAAAGGGAAACTTCACTTCAGTATGGCACTTAATCGCTTACTTTTTTTTTTTAAACGGATTTCTTTTTAAAAACAAATTTCTCTTCAGTGCTAATGACTCGAGCCAGGTTGTAATTAGTACTCCTGACAGTCTGACAGAAACAAACATAAAGGAGCAAGAACAAAAATCTTTGCATTACCTACCTGATTTCTCTAATTTCCAAATTTCCCAAAGCTACACACACAAGACTGCAAACATCAGGCACTGAAATGATTTGTAACACTGGTATCTAAAACAAAACAAGGTACACAGGTAGTACAGAGCTGTCAGGACTTAAGAACTCATCTCCATATGGCCGCTGGTTGTTTCTAATGATCTCAATTTCCCCAAATATATCCCATTCTTTTCCATGCTTACTGTAATTGGGGTTCCCCCTTGAATGTGAGGTACTGTGGAACACAAAAGGTATTGGGTAGCCTGTTAACAATGTAAATAAGGTAAATGGTACCTTTTGGGTGGCAACAAGGAAATAAAGTGTGTAGGATGCTAATGTGGGACTTGATGAACTTTGCCATCCAGCTCGGCTTAAACTGAGCAATCCCAGAGGTGGCAGAGTCCTAGTGAGTTGGACTGCTAACCTAAAGGTGGCCAATTAAAATCCATTAGCAGCTCTGCAGGATAAAGATGGGCAAACTCCTCCTGTACAATCTACAGCCTCCAAAAATCCACTAGAGGGTCAACTATGAGTTGGCTTCAACCTGACTACAAAGAGGTCTTGAATTTTGAGAGGTAAAAAATCAGAAACCTTACTACCATCAAGAAAGAAAAAAAATGAAGAATCAGAAAGTAGCATGTACTCTGGACCTGAGATATCCTTGCGAAACAGAGGCAGAACTACAAAGATGGTGCCAGATGGCACGGCAAGAGATAAACACAGAAGTAGTGAGTAATGGCAATGAGGGCAACAGAAGTGGTGGAGAACCAGACTGTACGATGTAGAGCTGTGGGCTCCTGGCTCACAGAGCAAGAAAGAGCTGAAAACCTGAGGGCAGACTGAGAGTTTCTGAGCACCTGCCAGCCGTGGGGAAGAATATCAGAACTTGCTGACCCACAAAACTAAAGCAGATCACCTCGAGGCTTAGGCTTGTTGGCAGAGGGGGAGCAGTGTATAACTGAGCTAAAGGTACTTTCTAACACTTGCTCAAGCAGGGCAGAGAATGGGAGTCAAAGAGCGACCTGCCTACAAGGCCTCCTGAGAAGAGACTGTCCAGATTCAAACTGTATGTTGTCAGTTCTCATACCCAAAGTATAACTTGTTACTTCCCTGATAAGCACTGTAACTTTGAGTCCTGCCTGTGAGGTCTGTGTGGTTACTGTAAAGAATTTGCAAACCCAGTAGAAGTAGCATTATCACATGAGGATATCATGTGAGGGACGGCTGCTGTGCAATTTGTTAGGTTTGGTGTGTGTGTGTGTGTGTGGGAGGGGGGGTATGAAAGGTCTCCTAGGAATCAGCTTTCCCTTATAAAGGGGTTTCTTCACCCTTGTGAAGTTGGGGAAATCAGTCACTGCTGCCCCATGCCATCACATTGCTTTTATGGTAAACCGGAAGTCCATATAAGCTATGTGAATGACAGTATTTATTATTAGCAAGGAGCTCTGGTTGCACTTAGCTCTGAGCTAAGTCTTGGCTGGTTAACTGAAAGGCTGATAGTTCAAACCTGGCAATCTGCTCAGATAAAGATTAGTCTAGAAAACCTGTGGGGCAGTTCTACTTAATCACCAGGGTTCACAACTTATCAGAACAGACTTGATAGCAACTGTAGTATAATGAGTTTATTGTTCAAATGGCTTTCCCAGCACACACTGGCCTTGGACTTCCGGCATGTGACTAGGTAGGAACATGCAAATAAGGTGTATGGACTATTAATGGGATTGGTTAGTCCTGCTATTCTAACAGGCTTAAATTGCACAGGTTCAGCAGAAAGAAAAAAAAAGAGAGAGAGAGAGAGAATGTCCCTACTAGCAAGAAAGCTGCAGAGCAGGAACACAGCCCGTGGCTCCTTCATCCCTTGGAGCCATCATTCCTATGCCATCGGATCAGCACCGAGATGAGCGCAGAACAGCAGCAGAGATTCCTGGGAGGAGACTGAGCTGACCTAGGAAGGCTGTCCTAGCAGAGGCAGAGCCAGGGTCCCTCACCCAACCTTACCGGAGATGCTGTAACTGGCAGGACTAGGAGAGCTTTGTAACATGGCCTAAAGGCTAAAGCCTTGAGGCTGAAAGTCAAAGGGTCTGTAAGTACCTGAGAAGCTGTCCTGACTGAAGGCCTTGATCCTTTTTCAACTTGAATTGGTTGTTCTAAATAGTATGTGATGTGATCAAGCAAATGACTGTGGGTATTTACAGCAGCTCCAGATGGGCAGCGTCCTCTCATCTCACTTAGTGCCTCTGAAAACTCACCAGACGGTCAGCTATGGGTCAGTTCTGACTCGCTGGTACACAACCACTACTCTAATAAATTCTGTAATTGTAGGATGGCCCTGTGAGTTCTTTGTGGCCACTCCAAAGGATTATCAGACCCAGTGGCAGAGCAGTAAGAGCC
Organism: Elephantulus edwardii; assembly: GCF_000299155.1. Taxonomy (NCBI): domain Eukaryota; kingdom Metazoa; phylum Chordata; class Mammalia; order Macroscelidea; family Macroscelididae; genus Elephantulus; species Elephantulus edwardii. Next base: position 1,860,100 of record NW_006399867.1, on the reverse strand, counting down.
CTGGAGGGACAGTTGGTGTTAGAATTTGTAGAAGCAGGTGCCAGGTGGCAATGTGGGGACATGTCTGACTTTACACGGCAAGTTTTGAGTTGTGGATGTTGCTGATGGGGAGTGTTCCCGGTGGAGTTAATGACGGTCAGAAGCAGCTCCCCTCAAGCCACCTGCATTATTTTTACAGCAATTAACGGCATTTATTATATCATGTATTTGGTAAAGGAGTTGCACTGCCAACCCAAAGGTATGCAGTTCTGAATCTACCAGAAGGATGGGCAATCTCTTCTTGTGTAATTTACAGCCTCTAGAAACCTGCTCATGGGTCAGCTACAGGTCGGTTTCAGACTTCACATTACGTAACAACAACCCACATTTAATCACATCTAGCTTGGAAGAAGTGCAGCCAGAATGCTCCTTAGAACTGAGGATGCTGAGACTTTGTTTCATGTACTCTGGACATGTTACCCCAGAGAAGGCCATCATGTTTGAGAAATAAGGAAAAGGTAAACCCAAATGAGGGAGGCCTTCAAAGAGATGGACTGACAATGTCACTACAGCAACGGGCACAGACATGCAGACAACTGAGAGCGGCACGGGCACCTATGCAGTTTCACTCTGTGTACAAAGGTTCCTGAGGATTCTGGATGGATTCAGTGGCATCTAACAGGAACAGCATATGTTTAACAACAGAGAAGTAATTATAAATCCTGGTATGGTGCAGGCATTTGAAGGCTTATTAATTTAACAAATACTTATGGGTGTATTTGGGTGTAAAGCTGGGGATATGGTGGAGAACAAGAATAAAGATCAACAATGTTGAAAAATATAGAAACAATGTAGAACAATGCTCTACAACACTTGTTTCTGCAACAATGTAGAAACAAAGAAAAATGCTGGTAAAGTGAGAAAAGGTAAATTATAAAGCATGTGAGATATGTGTAACTGATGGCAGAGATTATAAAGAAATACATCTTAAAATGAAGCAGGAATGTTTTCGCAAATGTAAGAGTATCTAGGTATTGGCACATAAATCAGAATATGCATAAAATTCTAAGTTATTCAAAAGTGTAGGATAAAAAGTCACCTCTCTGAATGCTGTTGTTACTGTTGTATGCCATCAAGTCACCTGCAACTCAGTGACCCTATGTACAGCAGCTCTGAAGCCTGCCCTGTCCTGGGCCAGTCTCACGGACTCTGACACACCTAACCCCTTGCACCAGTTACTGAATCAATCCATCCCATCCGGGGTCTTCCTCTCCTGCGCTGTCCCTCTACCCTTCTTTTGTTCTTTCTGGACAGGTGTGTGATAAAGCAAATGACGGTGGGCATATACAACTTTTCAACATATTTTAAAATGTTCAAACTAGCATATTCTTTGTTGTTCCCTGCATGGTTATAAATTTCACACTTGGTAAGCTGCTCGTCTACAGTACTATGCAATCAAGATCTCTGTCAGTTACAAGATTTCTAAGTTACCTCTGTAAAGTGCCAGGTATAAACTTTTTCCCACTGCCAAGTATCTAGAGGCTTCCAAAGAGAAACAGCATCTTCACAAGCAGTTATGATGCACGGCTCTTTACAACCGGCTGTTTCCCACCACATGGTACTCACATCCACAGAGCAGGAGCCTGAAGGATTCTGACAAAACATTTAAAGAGATATTTGAGGTCTGCTCTATCGAGGAAAAACAAATTTTTTTTAAAAAGTGTTAAGTTTAAGTGATTAGATAAAATATCAAGTGAGTTAACATTTTCTGAAGTTCAAGTTCATTAAAAAAAGAGCTTTGGAGGGGGTCTTATGTTACTAAAAAAAAATATTCTGTCCATACACATTTATAATTTAATAAATTTAAAAACATAACCTAAGAATGGAATAAAGGTTTAACCATATAAAGGGTGCCCATAAAAAAACCTATCATTTGGGATCTCTGATGCCCCAGTGGTTAAGAAGCTGTGCTGCAATCCTAAAGGAATGAAGTTTGAATCTACCAGCTGCTCCAGGGGGGAAGATATTGGGTAATCTCTTCCTATGTGATTTATAGTGTCGCTAATAAACCACTGGAGAGGGTCAGCTATGAGTTGGCTCTGACTCAATTTCAAACAACAACAATAACAACTATAATGCTTTTATTAAAAAATCTACTTAAGAGGGAAGAGAGGAAAATGTACAACGAATGAATAAAAAAGTAAAATCTACATAAGACTATATCATGTTCCATTTCAATAAAAAATTAAAATAAAACCCAAAAACTAAACCTAGCCATTTAGAAATTAAACAACCTGGTCAATTACTCCAGAAGCTTCAGGGAATATTCAAATGGAGAGCACTATATATTCAAAACCACGGAGCAAGGCTAAACGAGTATTTCAAAGAAAAAGAAAAAGCTTAACTATAGAGGCATTTATTAGAAAACTAGCAACATTAAAATAAACAATACAACTCAAAAGTTAAGTATAAAGAAAAACAGAAGGAAAAAATTTAGGATAAAATGAGAAGTAAATGAAGTGAGAAAAAGTGAACTGACAATCAAAACCTTTTTTTGTTTTAAAAGATCAACAAAATCGGTAAGTTTCTGATAAATCAGATGGAGGTGAAGAATTAGAAAATTGTTTATCCTTAAATAGAAAAAAATGACTCATGAATAGCTTTGAAATAGACCGCATGTATTACTACCATTTACAGGAAATGAAAACAGAGCTCAGAGGTGAAATAATTTGCTGACACAACCAGTAAGAGGCAAAATCTAACGAGGCTTTAAAGTTCTTCCCTCTGTCCCAGAGGCTTTCAAATGAGTGATTTTGGCCAACAGATAATTCCACATCAAGTGTCCATTAGTGTTATTGCTGAGGTAACTCACTATACAGTCCTTCTGGCAACATGACACCGTGGATTAGGAGAAGCATGAATGATTCCTTTCCAACTCTTCTCTTCCTCTCTTTTGAGCGGAATACCTCATTTAAACTTAATACAAAGCTGAGATATTTAGCTTATGTTGTCATTGGCAAGAATTTTACATATAAACTATTTAGGAGAAGATCTCAAAGTATAAACAAAGGTATTTTAAAAAACAAATGTTTTTCTGAGTCTGTTTTACCAATTTCATTTAATAGTATTTAATAGCACTATGAAATACTATTTAATACTATTAAATGAAATGGATATCCTTGGTACCAGCAGTCAGGAAATAAGGAGACGCATTGCACTGGGAAAGTGTGCAGATAGGGACCTCTCCAAATCATTGAGGCATAATGATACCAGTTAGAGGACTAAGGTGCATCTGATTCAGGCTGTGGTTTTTTTGATCACTTGCTATGCATCTAAGAGCTGGACAATGAATAGGGATGACAGAGAATGAATGACTTTGAGCTGAGGTATCGGAGAAGAGTACTAACCCATGGACTGCCAAAAGAACAAACAAATATGTCTTGGAAAAGGTGCAGCCGGAGTGCTCTTTGGAGGCAAGTATGATGAGGCTTTGCCTCACATACGTTGGGCATGTAGCTAAGAGGGGTTATTTCATGCAGAGGAACAAGATACTTGGAAGGGTGGACAGTCAGCGAAGGAAAGGAAAATCCTCAATCAACTGGATTGACATGGTGACTGTTGTAATTGGCTCTAAGGAATCAGGAAGTGTGAAGATGGCACAGGTCAGGGTCCAGGTCTGTTGTTCAAAGGGTCGCTATGAGTCATACCTGACAGCACCTAACAAGAATATTATTAAATACAGAACAAAAAAGACCAAGTTCCTTTAACTTTTCCTATCATTCATTAAATGCGTTAGCAAATACAAGACAGCATAAAGAAACATACTTCTGACCTTTAACTTTGAAACCAACTGTAGGCTGCCTGGGCTTAAGTTACTCAAAGCAGGAGGGTCTGCTATTTCAGTCTGTGAAAACAAAAATCACATCGTTAATCTATGCAGCATGTTAGGATGTCTGTCTGCCTCATTCACCCATCAAAATATCTACTTCATGTATTTTTTCCAAAATCAGCAGCAAAGTTCCAAATGCAACAGCTTCATTAATTACAAAGAAAGTAGGATCACTGGATTTAAGCAAAATACATTTAATTCCTTCTGAATGCTTTACCCTGAAGCTTATCAAAGAAACATAGCAAAACACCCCTACACACTGAGAAATCAAAGCTGACCATACTAAGACATTTCCTGTCTTCAAAGATAATCTCTCAAAGGAAACATTTTACCTGTTCAAGTGTATCTGTATATAGCTCCAGGCATGTACTTCCATGTAGCTGGTTTCCTGGGGGTGTGAATGATTGCACAGGGAGAGGGGAACATGAGTCATGGTCACAGTCTGGGGGTCCTTTCCTGTCTAATCCATGAAGGCTCTTATCCCATTTCAAGGGACTGACAGAACTGTTACATTGTTTATCATCTCTAGCCAGACGGGCCCTTTTGTTCAAATGAGAAAGCTGGGGTGTACAGCCAGTATCTCCAACAATCTGTGAAGATACATTTTCAGAGTGTGCTTGGGAGTCAAAGGCTGGTGTGGTGCCCAAGATGGGGAAAGCAGGTGAACAGATGCCAGGTGAAGGTCTGTCATTATCAAGTGCAACAGTATTTAAAGGAGTAAAAAGCAACATGGATGAAGAAAGAAACTTCTTCTCACGCTGGTTTTCTGGGTTTGATAATTCAGGATGTGCTTTTTCTGGCACAACAATGGCCTCTTTTTCTTCATCTGTTTCTTTAGGATTCAATTCCTTCGAAACAGGACACTCTCTCTCTTTCACATACTTCTTTACACACATTTTTGATTGAAGAGGTGCAATCATTTTTTCTGAGTGGGAGTTCAGTTTTTTAAGCTTAAGAGGTCCAAAGTCTTCATCAGGTAACTGAAAATCTGCGGTTTTGAAAAAAGATGACAGTTGCTTTAAACTTGGCATTTCATTCTTATTAAATGGAGGAGTGAAAGCTTCATGATTCAAAGTTAAGTTAGAAGCATTTCTTCTGGAACAAAGGGAATTCTTGTGACAATGATTCTTCTTCCCTAAAATAGGAAAAAATGAGCAACAATATAAAAACTCAGGAAAAGAAACATTGATAGTTTAAAAAGGAGTATACTCAACTCAGATATAGTATAAAATGTTCACTACTTTTCCAACCACAGCTCCTGAAACGTCAGTGAAGGATTTTTAGAAAATGTTTATAAATTACTGGCTAAGGAGCAGTTAGTTCTCCAGTTTTTAAAAAAGTTATTCTGTCTTTGGTAAAGGTTTAGATAGTAATTTTGGTTTTCATTCATTAAGTTGTTCAGTAGCATTCGTTAGCAGTTCTCCATCTGCAGCGTCTAAACAGCAAAAAGTACACTACTGAGAGTGTAACGTGAGAGAAGGCAGGCATCTTTTCACTGCCCAGTCACTGATTTGCTGGAACTGTGAGCAAGGTAACTCACTTTCTTTATCCCTTGCTGTCTGGCCTCTGTATGAGAGAGCTAAAATATCTCAAAAGTTCTTTATACCTCTCTCATTACATCAGGCCAGCCCAATGTATGGAACTGTACTGCAGAAAATAACGATCTTTTTTTCCACAAGAGTTAATTTACTTCTCCTAATGTAGTTGCAATTTTATATACTGTGGCTACCAATTACAAAAATTATGCTATTGTTGAGTCCCACTGAACTGGAATCGACTCAGAGTTGACCCCCCCAGCGGGTTTTCAGAGTTGGTAAATCACACAAGAGACTGTCCATCCTTCTCCTGTGGAGCTGCTGGTGGATTCAAACCATGTGCTTTTGGGATTGCAAGGAAGTTTCTTACCAGTAGGCCACCTGAACTCTCTATTAAAACGACAGCATATCATTTTAATGGGTGCTCCCAAAAATGTTCCTTATATTACTGACTGCTTTACTTTCTGATTCCTTCGTAGAATATGCTTGTTGGCTTAAAGATGAAAAAGAGATTCTTACTTTTCATCTAATGAATTATAGTTCATGGATCAAAGTGTGAGCTGAATCATAAAGAGCAGCCAGTATCTGTTCTGAGAAATAAAGGGGACTTTCAGGAGCCCATGATTGGAACACAGGAACATTTACATACTGTCTCCGGCAGTTTTCCCACTAGAGCTGAATGGACAGTATAAATTAAAAAGACTGATATAGTCATTGTCTTGTCCTTTACAGAAAAAGCCTGTTGACTGCTACAATAGTGTGAAAGGGATCAGCATTTTTGGTGCCATTTATCAGATATTAACTCTGAGTGAATGAAAAAATTTAAATTGTGTAAAAAAAAGAAAAAGTTTAAGTTGTAATAGCACTTGCCATCCTGCATTCCAGAGAACTTAGAAAGGCTACATTAGATGTTATTCAAAGTTGTATTTTTTTAAAAAAAAAGTTACACCAAAGAGAATTTCTCTTTAAATTATCTTAGTTGTTGCTGCTGTTAAGTGTTGTCAAGTCACAGGCGACTCATAGCGACCCTATTAAGGAGAGTCCTCAACGCTTGGGTGTCTCTCATCCTCTCTAAATTATCTTTTTTTTATTTCGGTAACACCTAAGAGAATTTTACTAAAACACACCTTGCTTTCACATTAAAAATACTTCCTAAGTTTTAGGAAATGTGAAATACTAAAGCCTCTAGTCATGGATAACGTTCATGCCAAATCTGAATGAATACCGTTGTTGAGTGCCTTCAAGCTGGTCTTTTACTTCTAGTAACCCCGTGTGAGTACAGAGCTCCTCAAAGGTGACCCCGGGTGGCGCAGTCCAGAATCATTGCTGCTCACCCAAGGACACCTCCTCTCTGGGGATCTGAATCCCTCAGCAGCTCCACGGAAGATGGACAATCTCTTCCCATGTGGCTTACAGCCTCTGAAAACTCACTGGAGGGTCAGCTAGGAGTTGGTTCCAACTAGTGTGCAACGAGTAAGGAAGTAAACTGTAATCTCTGTGTAATCACCAGGCTGCTGAGTGGGTTCACACCAACTTCCCATTATCAGCTGAGCCCTGACCATTGTGCTCCCAGGGCCCCATGAATAAATGTTAACTTTAGATAACCACTTTCTGAGTGTTTACTTTTTCAACTACATTATTAAACACTAGCACCATCCTGCCAAGTTTGAATCCTAACTCTCACTTGCTCCCTGTGTGACCTTAGTGAATCTCTTGTCTTGTTTTCTCATCTGTAATGGCAGAATAGAGATTACACCTCATACAGGCCTGTTGTGAAAATTCAACAATGTACATCCGTACAGCATTTAGATAGTGTTAGGCACAAACCAACCAAAGAAATCAAGCCACTGTTTTCAAGTTGAGGCTGACTCAAGAGTGACAGTTAACTAGCATTACCATCATCAAATCACGTTAAAGCTCGTCTCACCATCAAAAATTTCTTTTTCATTTTGCTTTCTGTGTGAGGTGACTTTTTTGGATCTCTTAATATCTGATGTACCAAAAGTTGGGAAAATAAGGTCAGGATCATCCAACGCTGTGGGACAGATGGGTTTTCTTTTTCCTTGGTCTTGTTGGCCAGATGGCTGGGTAACTGACTTCCTAGTAAAGCTGGTATCTTGTGCAAACCCAAAGGGACAGCTGACCTCCGTCGATGAGAGGAACTTCCGAGGAGGATTCTTTGGAAGTGGTTTTCTAGTTCGAGTGTCACACATCCCAACCTTACTTTGATCAGGTTCTTCACTGGAAAAGTTTAAATGTTTAGTTGCATCTTTATTTTTAAATTCTTTCTTCCTACCACCCAGGTGACTCTGAACTGCAGCTTCCAGGGCTAGCTTCTTCTGGTGCTTTGACATGCTTCGCGTTGTTCTGACGTAATATTCTGCAGGAAAAAGAAGACCACTGGGCGCTGTATTAGACTGTGCGTGATTCTCTGAAGGAACAAGAGAGCTTGGTTCTAGGCTCAATCGCTCCAGTTGACTTGGATCCTCAGTCTCTGGAAGACTTTCCTTCCTATCAGCAAGTATATTACTAGATTTTAAGGACTTCTCAGTGTGATTCTGTTCTTCCATGTTTTGGCTTTCACGTGCTGATATGTTACGGTGAGTGAGTTCATTTACAATACATGAATTATCTACCACTAAATTAGGCTGTCTAGAGAGCTGGTGACTTTCCTTTATATCTTTATTTACCATAGAGTTATCTCTAAAGACGACTTCCCCTTGGGCCTCTAAGTTTTCATGTGAAGTAGCATTCATGGTGCTAAGTGCAAAGTCAACATCAGGAGGCATGTCTTCAAGCTGCTGCCTCCTACTGGTCTCTGAGGGCACAGACAAATGAACTGGGGTCACCCTCAAGACACTATTATTTCCTTTTAACAGATCATCAATCCCTCTTTCTGGTTTGGCAGCTAGTGGGATCAATACAGTTTTTCCATTAGTTTCTGAAACTAGTCCCAATGAATCTGGAATCTCAGGCTTAGGACTAGGAAAGTGAGTTCTTATTTCATATTGTGGTTCCTTAAGAGTTTCTCTATTATTAACTTTTTCCTGTTCTTTTAATCTTTTACCAGAAAGCAAGAGTGAATCAGAGTCACTGACAGAGTCTCTGTCCTGAGAAAGAAAAGTTCCCTTCTGCCGTTGCTTTTTTCTCTCTGGCAGTGGACCGTGCCTTTTCTCGTCATCAGCATGGATGACCTTGCATGGAAAATGTTCTAGAAAGTCATCTGTTCTTTGTAGCTGTATTTCTTCCACTGGGCTAGCAAAAGCCTTTAAGGACTCAGGCTGGAGATCAAGTGTGACACATGTCTTTTCTCCACTTTCTTCATCAATATGCGTGCTGAGTTGTAATCTGTCACAAGAATTTATTTTCTTTTCAACGTCTGTGGAGGGAAAAAAAATTAGTATATTTTCCAAAATATTACTCGAACAAAATATATGCTCCCCATCAAAATTATTATATGATAAATATTTAAATAAGAATGATCAATGGTATTTTCTTCAGACAAGTTAAGGGTTACAGTTTTAATAATAAACCACAGTAATTTTAAGTAAATGTGCACAATTGACTTATAACACAAACAGTGGGCTTCTTCCTAAAACTAAGACTCATTTTATCACAATCATGTTGGCACTGTTTCACTTCATCTATTAGTTCTTTTTGTGGCTTAAATAATTTAAGTTTCATTTCCCTATTCTCTGAAGTGCCCTGGTGGCATAGTGCATATGTCTGGATGCTAACTGAAAGGTGAGAGGTTCAAATCCACCAGTCAGTTGTTCTATGGAAGACAGATGGGCAAACTCTCCCATAAGATTTACAGACATGAAGACCTGGTGGTGGTGGGTCACCATGAGTTGCAATCAGCCCAGTGGCAACTGAGTTTAGCATGCTCCCAAGTTCCATAGCTTCCAAGGCCATGATTGTATCTGACTTTAAATACCGGAAATGATCAGTTTTTCAAAACTATTTTCATTCAATTCCCCCACATACACCCCCCCCCCATGCACATACATCTGAAAGTATACAGAATCTCTTGCTCAAAGAATGGGAGAAAATACTTGCAAATTACATATCTGGTAAGGTTCTTATACACAGAACATGTAATAAACACAGACCAACAAAAAGAAAGCACTGTTATTAAAAGGGCCAAGAACCCATTTTAGTAATTCTTTAAAGAAGCATACAAATAGCTAACAAGACACATAAAAAGGATGCTCAATATCATTGTTACTCAAGTGCAAAGTCAGTGCCACTGAGTCAGAACTGACTCAGAGTTGGTCCTCCAGGAAGTTTCCAAGGCTGTAAATTGAAGGAGGAGACTGCTGGTGGATGTGAACCACCAGAGAGGTTGAGCCCTTGGATTAGTAACTTAACTCCCTGCTGACAAAGCTACCAAAGCTTCCTCTTCATTAGTTACTAGAGAACTGGAAATCAAAACCATGAAAATAGCTATGGTAAGAAAACCAAACCAAACCAAACCATAACTGTAGCTGGGAAACACTTGACAGTTCTTTTTTTTTTTTTTTAATTTTTTAAAAAATTATTTGTGTGTGTGTACCATCAAATCAGATCTGATTGGTACAGGAGGAGTGTTCCTCCTTTTCCAGCAGAGCATCTGGTGGATTTGAACCGCGTACCTCAGGGATTGCAGCGCAGCTTCTTTCCACTAGGCCACCAGAACTTGGCATTACTTGGCAGTTCTTGAAAAACCTATGCAGAGTTAACATATGACCTAGCACTTCTACCCATAGGTATTTACTAAAGAGAATAAAAATATGTATGTTCACACAAAAACCTGGACACAAATGTCCATAACAGCATTATTCCTAACAGTCAGAAGTAGAAACAATGCAAACATCCATTAACTGATGTTAAAGTGTAACATAGTGATGATGATAAAGTGTGATATTACTATATAATGAAATATTCATTTATTAAAAAAAGTGAAGTACAAGCTAAAAGATAGTTGTTGTATACCGTTGAGTCAGAACCGACCCATAGCTGACCCTCCAGCAGGTTAACTGTATGAGAGGAGACTGTCTATCCTTCTCTTGCAGAGCAGCTGGTGGATTTGAACTGCATGCCTCCTGATTGCTGTGCAGCTTCTTACCACTAGGCTACCAGAGAGCCCTACACTGTAAACTTTGAAAATAGGCAAGTAGAAGTTGGGTAAAAAAGGTCATTATACAAAATAGGTAAAAGATAGGGAAAGACTTTTCACAGAGGAAGATATTCAAATGGGCAACAGAAACATGAAGAAATGCTCAAAATCACTGGCAATAAGAGATGCTCCCCCAACAAAAAAGAGAGCTACAAATCAAGAACACAATGAGATATCATCTCACTCTAGTAGCAGTGACAAAGTTTAATGGGACAGCAAGTAATAAATGTTGGGGAGAATGTGGTGAGATAGGAACTTTTAAACACTATTGGTGGGATTGTAAAATGGTGCAACCATTCTGGAAGGCAATTTGATGCTTCCTCAAAAAGGTGAGCATCGAAATTCCAAATGGCCCAGCTATTCCACCGCTTGGAATATACCCCAAGAAAATAAGAACTGAGGCACAAACGAGACTTGTACACCAATGTTCACAGAAGCGTTTTATTCATCATCATAACAACATGAAAACATACTCCTCTCCAAATCAAATGGATTGAGAAATTATGGTACATTCACATGATGGATTACTACGCAGCATGCAGCAACAATGATTTTGTAAATCACTACCTAATTTGGGAGGGACTGGAGAGTACTATGCTACGTGAACTCATTCACTCTCATAACAAATACTGTGTAAGACTATTATTGTAGAAATAGATAACTAGTAAAATGTGTATGAGGATCTAAAGGGTGAGGGGGAGAGCAGAAGGTGAGGATGGGGGGGGGAGTGTAACCACAGGGCTGCACAATTTGATGGGTGGAGGAGGGTGGGTTAAGAAAATGGAAAAGATCTGGTGTGAAAAACAACGTATATGGACTTTGTAAGTAAACTATTATAAAATAAAAATTTATATATATATATATATATATATATATATATATATAGCCATCATACAGTCTTATTTATAAGGAATGTCCAGAACAGGCAAACTGGTAAAGATAGAAAATAGGTTACTGGATGTCTCATGCTTTGTTCAGCCATTCACCTGAATTCACCCACTGTCTGTTGACGGACACCTGAGTTGTGTCTATACCTGTGCTATTGTATATAACGCTGCAATGATCATGGGTGTACAAATACAAACTATGGTACAGACACACAATGGAGTATCGTGCAACACTAAAGAATAACGAAGGACTTCTGAAACACTGTATGATGTGGATGAATCCAGAGAACTCGGTATGGTAAATTTACTGTTGTTGGGTCATTTTAACTCATGGTGATCCTCTGCTTGGTTTCTGAGGTGGTAAATCTTTACAGAAGACTGCCAAGTTTTCTCCTGAGTAGCAGCTTGTGTATTAAAAGTGCTGACCTTTCAGTTATTGGTGCACTATGTTACCTGAGTTTCTTAGAAGATAATATTGAGTAAAACATGCCGGTCAAAATAGGACAAAACTCAGAGTACACAGAAAGGCTTACACATAAAAAGAAATAATCTTTGATGGTTACCAGAGATGGGAAGGAAGATCAGAAGTAAAAACAAACAAAAAGAAATTATCAGTAGTTGTCAAAGGTAAGGTAGAGAGGGAAATGAGGAGTACTGCTAATATGTAGTTTCCTTTTGGGGTGATGCCAATATTCTGGTGATGGCTACACAATCTTATGAATTTATCAAACCTATTGAATTGTATACTTTTAAGTTATCTGTTGTTATGGTTACACAATCCTATGAGTTTATAAAGCCCAGTGAATTGTATACTTTTTAGTTATCTATTACGTACTGTTGAGTCTAAATCGACTCATAGCGGACCCTTCAGTGGGTTTGCAACGGCCCTAAATAGCACGGAGAGGAGACTGCCCATCTTTCTCCCTCCGAGAAGGTGTAAGATTCAAACCATCTGCCTTTGGGTTGGCAAAGCAACTCCCTATCCACTAAGCCACCAGGGCTCCATTCTAGTTACCTATTATTCCAATAATAAATACAAGCAGATGGCTTTAACAGACAGACACGTATTTTCCTAAAGCTTAGGCAATGGTTCTGGGGAAAGATTTTCTCTGTCAGCTCCAGAGAAAGGTTTCTGCCTCTTCACCTTCTACTTCCTGGTCTCTTGGAGATCTTGGCATCTACCTTACCCTATTTCTATTGATTATTCATTTAATCTCCTATATACCTCAAAACATATTCACTCAAGACATACCCTATACAAATCCTGCCTTACTGACATCACAGCCACAGCCCATTTGCAACTCAGATTATAACTTCAGGCACAGACGTTTTATTTTGGAGGAGATATAATTTAATCTATAAAAACGTTCACAGAATGATTTTGTTATGTGACCTGTATCTTAATTTTAATAACAACAATAGTAATAAAATTTATTCCTCAATCTATTTTCTACACTGGGAAAAACTTACAGCCAAATATATTTGACAAATAATAAAGGACGCATGAATGTAGTCCTTTTACCTGAGAGGTTTAGCTGTGGGGAATTTTCCTGCTGGAGCAAGTGATTTTGATGTTCTGTTTTCTTAGCAGAATTCTTAACCTTCTCAGCTCTCTGTGCACGCTAAAAAAACAAACAAAACAAAACAGAAGCAGCTCAAGGAATATGTTTTAGGAGAAAAGTTCTATAAAGTTTTGTATTACGAAGAATTTCTTCTATGCAGTTTGTGCTAGAACATATCAACTTCTAAGAACAGTAAGATTCACTTACCTGAAGGCGGGCTAGTGTCTTGCTGTACTCCTTTTTCAGGAATGCTAGTTTTTGCTTCAACTGGAAGAAAGACACCAAACAATGCTGAGCAGAAGAGACGGTTTCAAAGGGCAGGGATATGGTGCCCACAGGGCGCAAGTGTGTAGTGCTCAGGACTCCTTCATCAAGGGGCATCGGATGAAGGAACACTGGTCCCTACCATTTCAAGGTCAGCTCTCACAAAACACCAAGCTCAGGACTCTTCTGTAAACTATTCCTATCACTTTGACCATTCCCCCTCCCCCGCACCTCCTCCCTTATTTTCCCAATTTCTAAGGATTCCTCGAATCACAGTTTAGATGTTTCTTTCTCTGAAGTGGCCTTCTAACCCCAAATCCACTCCTATCAAGTCAGTTCTGACTCAGAGCAACACTCCCTCAGGTTTCCAAGGTATGTAAATGGGAAGTGACTGCCCATCTTTCTTCCTGCGGAGCTGCCTATGAATGGGAACTGCTGGCTTTAGCTTAACAGGGTGACCAGAGTTCTCCAGAGGTGGCCTTTTCTGCCCTTTCCCAAATACAAATCAGACATTCCATTCCTTCCCTTGGGCGTCACCTAAAATAATGCTTATCACATATTTTTTTGATCTATTTACTAGTTTCTCCACCTCACAAAGAGAGCCTAGAGGCAGGGCTTCTAAGCCCTTCGAATGCAATTTACATTCAGACTGCTTCAGAGGACTTCCTCTTTACTACCTTATCAATAGCTGCAATTATCTTAACCACTTGCAAATTATCTGGTTCCTCTCCCACTCCCCTGGGATATCAGGATTGTTGTGGTTACATTACACTCACAGTGACCCTATAAACAACAGATCCTGAATTCTCTCCTATCCTGTGCCATCCTCACCATCTCTGATACATTTGACAATGGAAGTCAGAATGCTGTTGCTGATCGCCTTCCAGTAGAGCACTACTCATTGGGACCCTGTGAACAACAATAGGCTTGAAGCCCCTCTACAACTATCAACATTTATCAAAGTTCATAGAGTTTCGGGAGGCTTGTTATTTAGGAATTGGATGCCACTCCTGAAGTTAGAATAGGATTGACAAATTGACAAGACTCCAAAGTGGCGCACCTGGCTTGGCACAGCAAGTCACACCTTTGAGCTAACATGGGTGCAATTCATGAATAAACATGATGGAAGTTGCAGAATCATGCCGGCTTACACCATTATGAACATTCCCCCCTCAAAAAAAAAAAAAGTTCTATTACTTTTTGGGTAGTTGGAAAGCACCAACACAGCAACCACCATTAACCCCCTGGCACAAACATGAAGAAGCTCGTATATACCAGCCTGTTAATACTAATCATCTACGAGTGGGGAGGAACCAACAATGTATATCAGTCGTGGGGACTTTCTACACTTTCACATTGATTCAGTGACTGGGGTAACGGGGGTAGGTGCATCAGAGACAGTACGATTGGCACAGGATAGAACAGTGTTTAGAGCTGTTGTACATAGGGTCCCTATGAGTCGCAAGCGGCTCGATGGCTAGTAACAACAACATTTATGCATTCTGCTACTTGGATGAAAATGTATTAAACTTCACCAATTTAGTGTAGGGATTTTCAATATTTTCATTCCCTATTCCCCTCTCAACCCTGAGAGGCCAGATCAGAGGTCACGTCTACTCTCGAGCGGCAAAAAAGGGCCTCAAATGGTGGGAGTCTCAGGGCAGCCCTTCCCGCACCCCCGGCACCTTTTCCTTCTCCTCACAGCTGAGGGGCTTTCCGGAAGGCTCGTCCATCGGGCCAGCGGCAGAAGGAAATACAGCTGTCGCCGGCCCCGAGACTGCGAAGAACACGAGGACCGCGACGGACCCCAGGCGCCGCGGGCGCCTGTCGAAGCGAAGTAGGGCATGAGAATCCCGGGAGCACACGGCCAGCGGGTCCCGCACCCGCCCAGCGCGCCCTCGCCCGGGCCAATTAAATCCGACGTTCAACCCACGCACGCGCAGATGGCGACCGCCGAGCAACGGAGCGGGCCTGCCTAGAAGAGAGCCGAGCTGCGGATGGGGGCCGCCCAGAGCGGAAGTCGGGGACCAGCCAGCCGGAAGTAGTCCGGAACTCGGACAGAGGTTTTGACAAGACGGATTTGCGGCTTCTTAAAGGAGGTGACTAGCCATGGAGTTGGGCGAGCTGCTCTACAACAAGTCCGAGTACATAGAAACGGTGCGCGTGCCCTCTTTCCATGCATGTGTCCCTTTGAAGTCGGCCCTACCTCCCCATCCAGTCAGCTCCAGCCTCACTTCGGGGTCCTTTGGGCAACTCCTCCCGGATTACCTAGTGATGCTTCGTCTGTAGGCCCAGCTTTGTTATTTAGCTTTGCATGTCCAATGAGCCCTTTGTTGTATTTATTTCTTTTATTCCTTATGGATGAATTGCCTTCCACAAGTCAAGACCAAGTCCCTTCCATCCATATATTAATTTCAGCTCCGGACTTTTTCCTCTTTTAAAGTTGATATTTCTTAATATGTAACTGTGTGCTAAAGACCATTTATTAGGGTCTTTATCGCCAGTAAACAGTATAAATTATATGTAAAGTGCTTGAAATAGTAAGTGCTCAGTCAGGGTTACCACTTTAAGGTGGCTTTTTTTTTTCAGCTTTCATTAATGATACAATCCATGCCACTTTAGGTTAATAACATAACTGTAATTGGACTCTATGTCTCTGATACTGCTAACTTGTAGACCTGCTGTTTCCAACTTGTGAAACTATTCCTTGGAACCCTAGTGTTTTGGGTTTTTTTTAACAAATTTTTTTTTTATTTTGTGCTGGTTTACTTACAAAGTTCATATGCATTGTATTTCACACCGGATCTTTCACATTTATTTTACCTACCTCTCCTCTCCATCAAATTGTGCGACGCTATGATTTCTCCCATGCCCATCCTGACTCCCTGCTCCTACCTTCCTCCCCTTGGATCCTTGTACCATTTTACTAGTTATTTTTGTTTCTACAATAATGGTCATACAGTATTTGTCCTTATGAAACAGAATTAGTTCACTTAACATAATGCTCTCCAGTTCCTCCCAAGTTAGGTAGTGATTTTCAAAATCATTGCTCCTGCGTGCTGCATAGTACGGAGCCCTAGTGTTTTGATCCAAGCTTGCTGTTCTGTGATCAGGATTCCATTGTAGACTGCCTCTTATTTCAAGTTCTTTTCTCTCCAGGATAAGCTTTCCTGATGGAAACCAGCAACCCAGAACCCACTCACTTCGTTTGCCTCACATTTTTGCATTCTTTCAGGCATCGGGGAACAAAGTTAGTCGACAGTCGGTGCTGTGTGGAAGCCAGAACATCGTTCTCAATGGCAAGGTAAGAGGCAAAGCCAGGTCAAGGATGAATTTTTTTCTTTTTCTCCAATAAGTACCACTGTAGTAAAGCAGACAAAATTGTGTTTTGTCTCCTGTTTATTATACATTTTTCCAAATGTCTTTTTTTTAAAAAGATGCTTTATTGTGGATGTTTAGTGCTTACAAAGAGTATATACGTGACATAAATGATGAAGCATTAAAAAAAGCAACGAGCACCAAACTGAAGAACTGAGCTCTTGTGGCCTGGTGGTAAGGAGAGACACAGTCAACACTAAGGCATGCAATTTGAATCTATCAGTCTTTCCATGGGAGAAAGATGAGAACTAACCTCCTGTATGATTAACTGCCTCTGAAAACCTGCTGGAGAGTCAGCCATGGGTCGTTTCTGACTCCAAACATATAAAAACAAGAACAACTGAAGAACTGGGCATAATATGAGTGCTTGTTGATCATCAAGTCAGAACTGTTCCGTAGCTGACCCTTCAGCAGGTTTTCAAAGGGAGTAAATCGCACAGGGTTGATTTCCCATCTTTTTCCCTCATATACCTTTGCATTGGCTGCATAATTCCTTACCACTAAGCCACCAGAGATCTCTTTGATACAGGTAGTCTGCACTTACATATATTTTTTTTTCATTTTTATTGAAATTTTAACAAACGTATACAGAAAACTTGCATTTCCATTCATTCATTGTTCCACATTTTCTTCCCTACTCCTCACCTTCCCCCAGTTCACTTTTCTCTTTAAAATATTTTTTTCATTGTTGCACAATTTCCTCCCTCCCCACCCCAGTCCACTTTGCTATATATACTTCTTACTCTAGACTGTTGTCATACTAGTAATACTTAATCATATATTTCTTTTAAGCAGTTATTTCCCTCATCTATTTTAATGGAATGTGCATTATTTATCTCCTCTTTTCCTAGTTTCCCCTCAACCCCCATATCAGTCCTGTTTTATAACAGTGGCTTTATGCAGTATTTATCCTTTGTGACAGATATTTCACTCAGCATAATGTTCTCTTGAGTCATCCATTTTGTATAATATTTTGAGTTCTTTGTTTTTCAGTGCTGTATAGTATTCCATTGTGTGAATATACTACAGCTTCTTTATTCATTTCTTTGTTGATGGACACTTGGGTTGTTTCTTTCTCTTTACTATTGTGAATAATCTATATGTTTATGTGTTTAGCTCCATTTCCTTTCAGAATTTTCACATTTCAATTTTTCTCAGTTCTTCTGTTAGGTGTTCAATGTGGGTGGACTAGACAGGGATCATATGAGTAAAGAAAACAGCATGTGAAACATCAGAGAGTAATGGGGCTTAGGGAATTAGGGAGTCCTGACCAACTTGCGCTTCTTCCAGTTGGTTATGTGGAAGTAGAGATCTATACATACAGAGCTTCTGATTTTTCAAAGGAAACTAGAAATTTGGACTTCCTCTGATGTAAAACATCCCAACAGAACATGTAGTTTAAATGATTGAAAAGCTGCTTCATGGACCACATACAGTTACTGGTTGAGTCTGCCTTCATTCCTTTTTTTACTCCTGCCTTGTCCACTCTTAGAGTTCACAGAAATATTAAATAGTCTCTGGTATAATCTTCTTCCTTACAGGCCTTTCTTTTTTTCTTACTTTCTTTTCCACTAACAATAGTTTTGCGTCTGTATATTTCGTTTTAATTGTGGTAACACATTTAGGGTGTTCTGGTGATGTAGTCCATAAAAAGTGTGCTGCTAGGGAGCTCTGGTAGCCTAGTGGCAAGAAGCTGCACTGCAATCCCAAAGGTGCACGGTTCGAATCCAACAGATGCTCTGCTGGAGAAGGAGGGGCAAATTTCTCCTGTGCCAGTCGGATCCAATTCAACGGTACACCAGATTAAAATAATAATAATAATAATAATAGTAATAATACTTTTTTTAAAGTGTGCGGCTAACCCAAGGTGACACCTTTCTGGTGGTTTGAACCTACCAGTCACTCCACAGGAGAAAGATGGGCAGTCTCCTCCCATGCCATTCACAACCTCTGAAAACCCACTGCAGAGTCAGCTATGAATTGGTTCTGACTCAACAGAAATGAGGGTGGGGTTCAGGTTTTTTAAAAAAATTTATTATTATTTGTATGTGTGTGCACCATCAAATCAGATCTGACTGGTGCAGGAGGAGATTGCCTCTCCTTCTCCAGCAGAGCATCTGGTAGATTCGAACCACGCACCTCTGTTGATAGTTGTAGAGGGGCTTCAGGCCTTTTGTTCATAGGGTTGCTGAGTCGTGCTCGACTTGAAGGCAATCAACAAAATATAACAAAAACACTTGACATTTTAATAATTTTTAAGTTATGCAGTTCAGTGGCATTAATTTACTCACCATATTGTACAGTTATTACCACTGCTTCTAAACTCTGTTCATCAACCCAACCACAGAATTGATTCTCATGTGCAATATGAAAGTAAAATTTGGGTTCTAAATCCTTCTAACTTTAAGTTCTTCCTAAATTTCTTTCCCTTCTTGCAGTTCCATTGATGTGCTATATATTTATACATTTGCTGTTTTTATTAAAGTATAATTTAACCCCACTGGAGGGTCAACTATGAATTGGTTCCTACTCAATGACACCAAACAACAATTTATGTTATGGATTTTCCTTACTCATAGATTAAGAGTGTATTCATACACATAATTAAAAATAATAATAGAAAAACAATCATCAAACATTGAGAACTCTTGGAATTAAGTTCTCTTTCAAAAGAAAAGGAAATCACCTTCTCTGATTGTAAATGAAAACATAAAACTGAAAACAGTGATTAGTAAATTAAAGGGTCTCAGATGAAAGAAGTACATACTAGAAATAAGCCTCTGTCCTGTGTGGTGTAAATCGCTAACACATTGAGCTACCATCTGAAAGGTTATGGGTTAGAGTCCATCCAGAGGCTCCTCAGAAGATCTACTTCTGAAAAAAAAAATCACTCACTAAAAAGTCTGTGGCATCACAATAAGTCAGAAACAATATGATGGCAGTTTTTGTTCCTTTAAAACTTAGAGAAGCTATCTTCCGAAAATCAAGAGGAGCTATAGTATTTTGTAATCAGCAGTCTATGCAAAGGTGCTATTGTTCCCCATACGTGCTTATTGTCAAGTGCCAATGGGTCTACTGCCAAGTGCACCTTAAGTCTTTAAAGTGAATGCTTGCTTTTAGCACTTTGAAGAGGTCCTGGACAGCAGATTTCCCCAATGCAACATGCTTTGCTTTCTTGGACTGCTGCTACCATGGGTGTCAATTGTGGACCAAGTAAGATTAAATCCTTGACAACGTCAATCTTTTCTCCATCTGTTATGATTTTACCTATTGGTGAGGATTTTTGTTTCCTTAATGTTGAAGGTTGTAGTCTTTGATTTTCTTCAGTAAATGCTTTCAAGTCTTTCTCATCTTCTCCAAACAAGGTTGTGTCATCTGTATAACAGGTTCTTCTACAGACCGGTGTTTTGGCTGAAAGTTGAACCGTGGAGTGAGTTTTGTTCCAGATTTGAAGGGTTACTAAGGACCACAGTTTCAGAGCTTCTCTCAGTTTCTATCAGATATAAAGTCTGGACTTTTTTTTTTTTAAAATTTGTTATTTCAGTGAAAGTAAAAGGATTTTTATTCAGTCATTTAGACACAGTTTGTCTTATAACATTATGATAATACAATGTATTCATCCATTTCCTGCTTCCTCCCTCTAGTTCTGACTTCCATTAATCCTTCTATCCAAATTCTTCCTGCCTTCAGAACTTTGTTCTTAGGGAAATGCTGCTCTTTTGACCTTTTACCATTCATTACTCTAAGATGTGAGTGTCTCCCTGGTGTCATTGGTGACTTTGTTGTTGTTATTTTTATGTGTCATTGGGTCAGAACCGATTCATAGCTGATGCGTGGGTTTTCAGAGGCTGTCAGTCACAGGGGAGGAGATTGCCCATTTTTCTCCCTAGAGCAGCTGATGAGTTCAAACCACCTGCCTGGTTGGCAGTGAAATTCCTTACTCTGGGCTATCAGCACTACCCTATTGGTCACTTAATAGGCCAGTAAGATTTTTTTAGCTAAAAGTGGAGCGATGGAGATGAGTTTTGTTCTAGGTTCCAAGAGTGACTAGGGGTCTCTCACGTCTCTGTTGGACTGGTAAGTTGGGCCTTTTTTTATGTTGTTTTTTGTTTGTTTGTTTTTTAAATTTTGTTCCACATTTTCCTTTACCTTTCTTTGTTCTGGAGAAGGAGAGATCAGTAGTTTAATCTTGGACAGATGTTTTGCTTGTAAGTTTTTAAGACCCTAGTGGACTCTCCACCCCAACAGTGGTCACCTGGAGGTCCCAACACCAACAACTCATTCATTCAGGCTGGTTGGTTTTAAATAAGAGGTTAATAACTTTGCCCCTGTTGACACAAGATTTATTTCCAATATATACTAATGTTTTTGTGGTTAGGTGTCATTGAGTATGACTCCTAGCAACACAATGAACAGCAGAGCTGAAGCCTATCCTATCTTGTGCCATTCTCATCACCTCTGACACACTCGAGCCCATTGCTGCAGTCATTATGTTAGTCCTTCTCATTGGGAGTCTTTCTTTCCTTCACGGAACCTTTCTAAGTATAATGCCCTTTTTCAAGGAATAGCTTCACCTAGCCACATGTCCGGAGTATGAGAAATAAAGCTTTGGCATCTTTGCCTCCAAGTAGCACCCTGACTGCAGTTTCTCCAAGACATATCTGTTTGTTCTTTTTTGCAGTCTGTGGGATATTCAGCACTCTTCTTCAACACACAGCTCAAAGGCATCAATTCTTCTTCTGTCATTTTTTTGTCCAGCTCTCTGATGCATAGCAGGAGCTTGAGAAGACCATAGCCTGAATCAGGCACACTTTAGTCTTCAAACTGATATCATTGCTCTTAAGTATTTTGGAGAAGTCCCTGACTGCGGACGTCACCAATGCTGTATTGTTATTGTTGTTGTTAGGTGCCGTTAAGGCCTGTATGGCTCATAACAACCTTATGAACAACAGACAGATCTGAGCCCTGTCCAGTTCTTTGCCAGCCTCACAGTCTCTGACATACTTGATCCCATTGCTGCAGTCACTGTGTCAATCCATCTGGTTGAGGGTCTTTCTATCTTTCACTGTCCCTCCGACCTTTCTAAGCAGATATACCTCTCCAAGGTATAGCTTCTCTTGGCAACATGATAAAAGTATGCAAGACATAGCTTTATCACCTTTGCCTCCAAGGAGCACTCTGGCTACACCTTTTCTAAGACATAGCTGCCCAATGCAACACATCTTCTGATTTCCTGGCTGCTGGTACTAAGGGTGTTAATTATTGATCCAAGCAAGATGAAATTATTAACAGCTTCACTCCTTTCTTCATGTATCATTTGTTGACTATATATCAAGTTGTTGTTATATGCCAGCAAGTTGAAAATGACCCATAGCTGACCATCCACTCCCACCAACAGTGAACAAGGGTTCTAATTTCTCCACAACCTCGCCAGCATTTGTTGCTTGTGTTTAAACTCTTTAATTGACATAACGTTTTGGGGGGGGGGGGAAATCTGCACTTCTTTGATGAATCAGGTCCCTGCTTATGTTTCTATTGAGAACTCCAGCCATTTGGGTTTAATCTTATTGTACTCTTGATCTGATTTACATTTCTGAAATGCCTGCTCTTTATCTAGTGCGGCCCAGATTCCTTGACTTTTTGTGTCACACATTCCCACTTGGCAGTCACTGGGGAGTCCAGATGCCTCACCTGGCATTGTAGCACTTCTTCTGAGTCCAGATGTTAGAGGAGGAATTGGAACTTTGATGGGTCCACCTATAGGAACATGAGATCGGAGATGGTGATGTTAGGAGGTAAGGCCAAAGGGAGAGCCAGCAGGACTCTCCTTGAGCAAGTAGCTAAGACGGGGGGCAGGTGGCTATGAGCAAATCTAAGGAGGTACATAAACTACTCTCATTTGTTTAAGATAGCACACCTGTGGAAATAATTCATACACACCTGTAATGTGCACAGTGGACGTAAAATTAACATGAGGGAGTTACATGATTTAGAAAAATGCATACATAAGATGCATCATGTGTTAAAATACAGTAAATTTGCAAAAAATGCTCTCAGTAAAGGTTTGTGTGTTTAGTGAATCCTCTTGATGCACCATGAACATCTCTAACACTCTGCAGTAAATGCTGTTAGGACGAGTCTTTTCACCTTACAGCTTCTCTCTTTTGACAGAACATGCCGTAATGTGGGTCACACCATCACTTTTAATCAGTGTGCTGTGGCCTATGCTGTTTTGTTGCTGTGTGGGTAATTTTACAAACATATTTGTTTTGCAGACCATTGTGATGAATGACTGCATTATCCGAGGTGACCTGGCCAATGTGCGAGTTGGACGCCATTGTGTCGTGAAAAGTCGTAGTGTCATAAGGCCGCCATTCAAGAAATTCAGCAAAGGGTGCGTGATTTATGACCTCATTTCCGTCTTTGGGAAGGTGCTGCTGAGAGTGTATTGTCCGTATGTTTAGTTGTGTAGTGAACAGTCTGTGTCCTCTTGCGTGGGGTATGGGCTTCACCAGAATGAGATACTTTGTTCGCCATAATGAGGACAGCTCTTGCTCTTGGTCTCCATGATTGGTTGTCAGAAACAGAATCCACTTCAGCTAGCAAAGAAACTCACTCACTGAGTTGGAACCAGCTAATAGTTTACACTTCAGGGGGTTTTCAGAGGTTGTAAATTGCAAAGAAAGAGATTGTCGACCTTTCTCCCTCAGAGCAACCAGGGGATCCAAACCACCGACAAGCACTGCCTGGGAGTTAGACGCACAGCTCCCTCTGACATCATCTCCGGAGCTGCCTGGGAAAAGCAAAACACAAAATGATCCCTGGGGATTTGATAAACCAAATAGTTGGAAAGGATTAAAAGGGGAATGCAGCACTCCTTAATCCATCAAAACCCTAACCTGATGTAAAAATAGTTTTCCTGTATATAACCCACATTATGGCATGTTCTGTCAAATAAGGAAAGCTGTAAGTTCAAAGACGCTGACTGTAGAGTGTCAGAGATGTTCACAGGGCATTAGATAGGCTTCACTGAAGACAATAACCTTTACTGAGAGCATCTTTTGCAAATTTACTGTATTTTAACACATCATGCATCTTTTATATTTTTATAAATCACATAACACCCTCATATTAGTTTTTTAAAATAATTCTTACAAGAATATTGAGGGAGGAAAGTGAGCCAAGAGTAAGGGAATCTTAGTACCACCAAGAGCTAATCCTAAGAATGCAGTATGATCTTTTGGACTCAGGTTTTTGCGGGGAAGCTTCTTGACACTAGGAAAGGCACAGATGAAAATCTCCTGGGAGTGCTTGGCCTACAGCTGCTGAAGGAAATAAGAACTTTCCTCCATAACAAATGGAGCCTTTCCCTAGAGCTAGCACCCTGAACATGGATTTCTAGCCTCCTAAACTGAGTGTCGATAAGGTGCCATCGAGTCAACTACGACTGCCCGTGACCCTGTGAACAGTGCGCTGAACCTTCTCCATCCTGCGCCCCTCCTGATCCCTGCTGTGCTCCAGCCTGTTCATGCTTTTGTTCCAGCTCCGTGAGGGCCATCCGCTTTTTCACTGACCCTCTACCTTTCCCATCATGATGTCTTTTTTCAAGTACTGGCCTTTCCTGAGAACCTGCCCACAGTATGTGAGAAGGAGTCTCACCGTCCTTGCCTCTAAGGAGCACCCTGAAAAGTGCAATATAATAAATTCTGTGCTCACTTCGGCAGTACATATACGAGAAATTGGAATGATACAAGGAAGATTAGCCTGGCACCTGCACAAGGATGACACACAAATTGGCGAGTAAATTCTGTTTCTTAAAGCCATCCACTTTGGTAGCTCTGTTACAGCAGCATTAGGTAATTAAGACAGTGAGTAAGGCAGTGACTCACACACTCTCACTTATTTGCTGTGGAGTTTGAACCAACTCATAGCTAATCCTCCAGTGGGTTTTCTAAGACCCTAAGCTTAGCACCACAGCTCCGTATGCCCACCAAAGGTCTCTAAGACAGTGACTTATTCAGTGACTCATAGCTGACCCTCTAGTGGATTTTTAGAGGCTGCAGATCACACAGGAGTAGACTGGCCATCTTTCTCTCATGGAGCAACTGGTGGATTCGAACTGCCTGAGAGGCGTCCCCTTTTGGGTTAACAGTGCAGCTCCCTACTGACTAGTCCATCAGAGTTCCCTTAAGACTCTGTGGCAGAAAAGGAGAAAAAAGGAGGTCAAATCCCAGCTCTGGCCTGGCCAGGACAACTTGCTTGTCTAAAAAGACAGTGACTAGAAACACCATATTAAACAGTTCAGTGCACCTTGGAAATCAGTGTCCGATAGCTGCCAAAAGCCTGCTATGTTCCACTCATCCTTTAAATCTTCGCTTAAATGTCATTTTCTATTAAGCTTTCCCCCAAACCTCCAGACTGGGTAACACTTCCTTGTTACATACATTCAGAACCTATTCTTTTTCTTCACTGTAGCACTCACTGCAATTTTAAGTATAGAGATTGAGATTGTTAACAAATTTAGTTTGCTTGACTCTACAATCAACATTCTTGGCACCAGCAGCCAGAAAATTAAAAGACGTATTGTGATGGGGAGGTCTGCTGTTAAGAGACCTCTCCAAAATACTGAAGAGCAATGGTGTCACTGTGGAGACCAAGGTGTGCCTGATACAGGCCATGGTCTTTGTAATCACTTGCTATGCATCAGAGAGCTGGACAATGACTAGGGAGGATAGAAGGAGAATTGATGTCTTTGAGCTGTGGTGTTGGAGAAGAGTATTGAATATACCATGGACTGCTAAGAAAACGAATAGATTCATCCTTGAGAAGGTGAAACCAGGCTGCTCCTTGGAGGCAAGGATTCTGAAGCTTCGTCTGACATACTTTGGACATGTTGCAAGGAAGGACCAGTCCTTGGAGAGGGACATGATACTTGGGAGGATGGAGGGACAGCGAAGGAGAGGAAGACCCTCAATGAAATTAATTGATTCAATTACTGGGGTAGTGGGGTAGGTGTATCAGAGACATTGAGATTGGCACAGGATAGAGCAGGGTTAGGGCTGTTGTATGTAGGGTCACTATGAGTCACAGGCAACTTGACAGCACTTAACAACAACAACAACAATCTTGTAATCTCTCTTGTCTTCACTAAATTGTCAGCTCCTCATAGGTGAGGGTTTTGTTTCTATTCCTCACCATTATTTCTCCAGATCTTAGCCAGAGTCTGGTATGCATTACTGTTAGAGATCAACAACACAACACATCATCTGCTCAGATAAAAGCACAAGTGGTTTATTGAGGGAGACAGTCAAGGACAGAAAAATATCCATTATCACATAGTGAAAATGACTGCTCCACTGGACAACAAAAAGGGAACTCTTCTGCTGTTAGAGAGGGAACTGAAGGCTACAAAGTTCATAACTGGCTAAAAGACCAGCAGGGGCGTTAACGGAGAATATCCAGAAGTGAGGATTTGACGGGTAAATAAAAAACATATAAGTGGAAGGATGATTGAGTAAAAGTACTTGCTAGTTGGATTATTTAAGAATAGTCCCAGGATGTCCACAGGACAAGTTTTTCTTATAACCTTTTGGTAAAATTGCTTCCTCAGTCCTGTCTGTTTCTGAGGGTCCATTGTTAAGATCTAACGATAATTCTGTGCATCAAAACCCCTAGGGCAAAAGCTCTTGCATCTTGCATCTGTTTGACTATAATAAGACAGATCCTCTGGGAATAGATTGTGATATTCTGCATCTGTCATAATGTCAGAGAAAAGGAATGTCATTGTTAGGTTACATGGCCAGGTCAACACCAAGGTTAGAACTATCCTTTGGATAGACAGCTTTAAAAAATATAGCATGGGGGGAGGGAATGATATATTTTATATATACAAAATTTATATAAATATATATAGCACCTGGATTCCAGGATCATATCAAGACTTTGAATTGGAGTTAAAGCTCTGCTTTAAAACTTTTCTATTTGCACTAATTTTAGACTCACACAGTACACACTAAAAAATATTGGTGAATAAACAAAACTTCAGAGTGTTGGATACTGAAAATTGTAGCTCAAGAATGGTATCAGTCCCCTGAAATACAGTTCTGTTCTAGGAGATAGAAAAGATGTTCCAGAGTCAACCATATTCTCTGGAGAGCCTAGAATTATAAAAATCTAAAGAAAAATTATCCTGGAATGAGGGGAAACAGTGGACATGGTGCTGAAGATATTTTGGGGAATTATAGCCGTGGGTTTCATTTGTAGAATTTAGAGACAGAGAAAATCACCATCAGATCATAATTGGTGGTAGTTACAATCCATCAGTGTTGCAGGTATGTCAGCAAAAGCTGGCAAAAGATCATGATTGGGATATATACACAGTTGCAGATTTTAAAAGCTTACTGAATAATTCTAGGGCTTTGCCTACCTAGATATTGTGGTGGTCAGACCTGTTGTGCCACACTGTTGTTTTCATCAAGCCATTAAGGGTACACTCTGAGGAGTTCCCTTGTTCTCATTAAAGATACACTCTGAGGAGTTCCCTTGTTCTTCTCTGAATTATCCCCATAGGCTCATTGGAATTTGTAGTCTACTTTCAGCTTCACTTTTCCTGAGTGTAGCTCACTGCCTGGTTAACTGGCCAGAAAGAACTCAAATAATGTCTGCACTTAAGAGTTGAAATGGAATTACTGTTTTACTGTAGTCTTCAGTTTTTAACTAGCTCAAGTAAGTTTCACAATGTAAACTGTAACACAGTTCTAAAAATTACTATTTTCAAAGACAGGAAGAATGAACAGATATTTATTAGTTTTCATCTAGGGTCTGTTCTTGACAGCACATAACAGCAACAGCAATTTACAGTGAAGCAGCTTTTAAGGTCTTCCCTCTTTGTCTTCTTAAACTTTCTTTGGACACATTTTTGGTCTAATATGAATGATTTGGAGTTAGTAAACATTTGTCCTCTGCACTAGTAGAAGTTCTCTAGTTTGAAGATTTCTTTTTTCCTTGTCGGGATAGTCCTATTAGGACAAGATGATTAAGT
Source organism: Elephantulus edwardii (assembly GCF_000299155.1). NCBI lineage: Eukaryota > Metazoa > Chordata > Mammalia > Macroscelidea > Macroscelididae > Elephantulus > Elephantulus edwardii. The sequence goes on along the minus strand of NW_006399867.1, from coordinate 1,832,407 downwards.
TGAAATTGTGAACTACATTTTTTCCTTTATAATTTTATACTGGTTTACTTGCAGTGTTGGTATACATTGTTGGGTTTTTTTTGAACTGTACTTTTTATAAGCCTTGACCAAAAGTGCATTTATTACCGTGGCTTCTGTTTGCTTCCTTCCCTTCTCTAGAGTTGCATTCTTTCCTTTACACATCGGGGACCATGTTTTTATTGAGGAAGACTGTGTGGTCAACGCAGCTCAGATTGGTTCTTATGTTCACGTTGGGAAGAACTGTGTGATTGTAAGTATGGGGACCCTTGACCGACTAAACAACCTTCCTTCTCTTTCAGCAGTGGCTCCCTGCTTCTCTGACCAGGCAGGTAGGAGAGGTTTCCAGTGTTCTGGAGGGTGAATGTTCCCTGCTGGATTTACAACTTTCTGTAGAATCAATATTAAGGAATAGGAGCTCTACCTAACTTTGTGGGTAGAGTATCAAGCTGCTGACCTTAAAGTCAGTAGTTCAAATTCACCAGGTTCTCCAAGAGAGAAAAAAAAAAGAGTATTCTTCTCCCATTAAAATTTACAGCCTTGGAAACCCGAAAGAGCATAGCTGTGAGGTGAAATCCACTTGCCCACAGTGAGCCGAGTTAAGTTGTGGGACTAACTCTGTGGAGCTGCTTCTGCATAATAAACTCTTTTCCTTGGGTCATTTCATTTCATCCTCACAACCATCCAAGCATGAGAGGTACTGTTGTTAACTTGTTAACTTCATTTTTCAGATGAAAAGACTGAAAGCCCTGAGATATTAAAGCTATTAAGTAATGGAGCTATTAAGTAAAAGCTAGGGCAGGATAATTTTCCATGTTGCTTTATGTTCCACCTGTTGCCTTACCTCAAAGATCTTTCAGGGAATTTTGAAGGGTAGGCAAAAATTGTGCCAGAGCCAAGCAGATGATGATCGTTGTAGGAAAAGGATTGATGTTTATAAGGTTCTGAGTCACTAGAGAGCATGACAGCCGAGACACTTCAAGTGATTGCCTTTGGGCTCCATGGGAACTCTCCCCAGCAGATCCTGTGTGACCCTTCTCCATGGGAGCTAGGTTTCAGTTTAGCCTAACCAAGGCTTCATAAGATTACATTTCTTACTGTTTCATAGATAAAAAGGTTTATTTGGGTATTTGTTTTGGCTTGGAATTTATAAGAACATCCTAGATGTCAATGTTAGCAACCAGAGCTGAATTGCCTTAATGTTCAGCGAAAGTGTTTCCTACATTTTAAATATGTCCCTCAGGCGTGACTCAAGTCAACTTCCTGCCATGAAGTCAGAACCAACCATTAGCTGATCCTCTAGCAGGTATTTGAAAGCTGTAAAATAGCGCAGGAGGAAATTGCCCATGTTGGTCCCACGGAGCTGCTGGTGCATTCGAATTGCCGCAGAGACACCACCACCTTTGGATTAGCAGGAATTCCAGGAAAAACCAAAACTCTTTTCACGTCTTTCACATAGGCCTTCCCAAAATACAAAGTCAGCTTTCAACCCTGCATGAGACTCATACACTGAACTAACTTAAAAACAAAACAACATGCAGAAACCATTCTTCACATTTTTTCCCTTTTTTAA
>NW_006399867.1:1804981-1830671 GCF_000299155.1 Elephantulus edwardii | reverse complement strand
CCTTAAGGGAGCAGTGCTCTACAGTACATAGGGTTTTCAAAGGCCTATTATATTTTTGAAGTGGATGGCCAATCCTTCTTCCAAGTCTGTTTTAATTTGGATGTTTAGTTTTAGAACAATATCTGACAGACAAGCATTTTACCAAGCAGATGAAAGGCACTTCTCTTACAGAGATAACCAATACTTTTACTGTCTCCCCACCCAAGCCACGTGTGTCTTGTCTCTTCCCTTTCCCTGCTACATAACCATTCCTTGGACTCCTCCCTACCTGCGCAAGCCCTGTCCACAGGATTCTCACCACTGGGCTAATTGGCAGCGCGATGGTAAATGGATAAGAGATGGAGGTTGTTAACAATTGTAGCTTGCTTGGCTTCACAATCAACACTCGTAACACCAGCGGTCAGGAAATCAAAACATGAATTGCACTGGAAAAATCTGCTGAAATGAAACTAAGATGCACCTAGTCCAGGCCATGGTCTTCACAGTTAATTACAGTGCATTAGAGAGCTGGACAGTGACTAAGGATGACAGAAGATGAATTGATGCCTTCGAAATGTGGTGCTAGAAGAGAGTTTTGAACATACATACCATGGACCGCCAAGAGAACAAATCTGTCTTGGAGAGCGTGAAACCAAGTTTCTCCTTGGAGGCTAGGATTTTGAGGCTCCATGGCCAGGAGAGACTGGTTCTTGGAGAAGAACATCGTGTTTGGAAGGGTGGAGGGACAGCACAGGAGAAGAAGAACCCAGAGGAGATGGATTGATCCAGTAACTGGAGCATTGGGGGTTGATGTGTCAGAATTAGTGAGACTGGCTCAAGACAGGGCAGGGTTCAGAGCTGCTTTACATAGCTATGAATTGCAGGTGACTTGATGGCACATAACAAACAAGGGAACAGTAAAGATGGACAGTGCAGGAGAGACTTCACCATGTTGCTGCAAAAATGATTCCAACTTGATTTGCTAATAAGAATTAAAAGAAGTACTTGTTTTGCTTTATATTCACACTCCAGAGGAATTCCTTTTTTGTATGAATTATAAACAGAAAGCCTGATACTGATGAAAAGGGAAAGATGGCAGGATTCATCCAGTGTCCTTTCTGACAAAAGCTTGTCGTATTTTTTTTTAAAAAAATATTTTTTTCCTTTTTAAAAAAATTGTGATTTTTAGCAAAATTTTACAAAAAAGTTAGATTTTCATTCATTCATTGTTTCACATTTTCCTTACTCCTCCATTATTCCTCCATGTAGTTCACTTCCTTTTTTTTTTTTTTTAAATTATTCTACTGGAGGAGGAGGGGCAGTCTCCTCCTGTGCTAGTCGGATCTGATTCGATGGCACACAGTAACAACAACAAAAGTTAATTCGTAGTTGTACAAGTCCCCCTCCCCCTCCAGTCCTCTTTGCACTGTAACTCTTATTCTGGACTGTTGTTATACATATAATGCCTAATCATATATTCCTTTTAAACAGTTCTTTCCTTCATCTATTCCAATGCAGTGTGTTTTATCTATCCCCTCTTCCCTCTAACCCCCTGCATTAGTCCTGTTTTGTTATAGTGCTGTTATGCAGTATTTGTCCTTTTGTGACTGAGATATTTCACTCAGCATAATCTTCTCTAGGGTCATCCATGTTATGGAATGTTAAATAAGTTTCTTGTTTTTCAGTGCTGCATAGTATTCCATTGTGTGAATATATTCTTTTTTTATCCATTAATTTGTTGATGGACACTTGGGTTGTTCCCATCTCCTTGCTATTTTGAATAGCACAGCAGTAAACATGGTTGAGTGTACATCTGTTTGAGCCATGGCTCTGGTTTGTCTAGGATATATTCCCAATAATGTGGAATTGCTGGATCAAGTGATATTCCTATTTCCAGCTTTTTGAGAAAGTACCAGACAGCTTTCCATAGTGGTTGCACCATTTTACACTCCCACCAACAGTGAATAAAGATTCCAGTCTGTTAAAGTCTTGGTAGCATTTGTTGTTTGCTGCTCTGTTGAACTTTGCTATTGTTGCTGGGATAAGATGAGATCTCATAATTGTTTTTATAAACTAGTCTTCTAAGCCACCTTTTTCTGACATTTTCTGTTTTATTTTTCCTTATATTTTCCCTGGTGTGGTAATGGCATCACCATGATAGCCTTGTCCTTTGCTCCCAGAACAAAATGTCTGAAGGACTAAAATTCCAGTTGTATCTCCATTGCCTGAATATGCAAGTGTGGTCCTAGGGTTAAGTGCTGTACTTTTTGTACCAGTTGTTAATATGCCAGTTCCTGCTAGGATTATTCTTTGGTATTATAAATACCTAATTATAATTTCTCCAGTGATCTGAACAGAATTCTTTTGGAATGCTAGAATCCTGGTTGCAGGAACTCCTTCAGGGTCTCACTGACACGTGCTACCATTCCCATGACACAGAACCTTCCCTACAGCATCCCATCTGGTTGTCTAACTTCCTCAAGGATAGGGGAAAACCATCAAAGGTGGTGATGTTACTCACAGTAGCCTACATGATTGGAGGGAAAATGTAACAAGCAGACATAACTGTTGTTCAATATTTTCCAGTCCGTTCTGACTCATAGCGACCATACAGGACAGACTAGAACTTCCACATAGAGTTTCCTAATCTGTACTCATTATGGGAGCAAGTCTTTTCTTGAACAGAGTGACTGGACTGGTAAGCTCAAATTGTGTACCTCCTGGGACTGAGACCTTGTATCTCTAAGGCACTTACAATAGTAATACATACTGTAATTTTTATTTGAGTTTTACATTTTTATCTCTAATCCTGACAATCCTATAAGTTTGCTTTTACAAAAGCAAACTGTTTCTCAGATGAGGAAACTGAGGCTAAAGTATTTGTACAAGGAGGAGGTGGTGGTGGTGGTGGTGCCAGTGCCAGTGCCAGTGCCACCATCCAGGTGATTTTTCAACTCTCAGAGACTTCCTGTGACAGAGACCTGCCTCGTGTAGTTTTTCTTGGCTGCCATCTCTACGGAAGCTGTTCTGGCTTCTGCAGAACTGCTGGCTGGGTTCACACTGCCAGGCTTCGTGTTAGTAGCTGAACACTAAACTGTTGCACTTACCAGGATTTCTTCAAGGATGTAGAGAAAGTCAAGTCTTTGCTGTGGAGTCAGACCTAACCTACTGCAGACCTTCCAGTGAGTTTTCAGCAGCTGTAAATGACAGCAGAGGTGTAATTGACATTACATCTTTCTCTTACAAAGCTGCTACTGGATTTGAACTACCAGAGAGGTGTGACCTGTGGGTTAGCAATGTGACTCCCTGCAGACTAGGCCACCAGGGGTAGTTAATACAAGCATTGTATTACTATAAAGTAGTAATACAAGCAACGATTTTACTCTGTGGAGAAATGAAAAGGTAGAAAAAAAGGGTAAAGCTGTATCCCTTTCAGTTCTCGCCAGATTACTGAGGCAGAGAAGCACCTGCTTTATTTTTCCTAAAAAGAAGGAAAAAAAATGCTTCTGTTTACCAATCTGTCTAGAATGGTTTTGAAACCAAAGTTAGTAACATTTCTCTGCTTGAGAAAAGGACTGTCATAATTTTCCAGTGCTCCTGTAACTGAGGTACCTATGCAAGTCGATGGCTATAACAACAGAATTTATCTCTTAGAGCTTTGCTGTTGTTGTATATACCATCGAGTCAGAAGTGACTTACAGCAGACCCTCCCGTGGGTTTTCAGAGGCTATAAATCGCATAGGAGGAGATGGCTTGTCTTTCTTCCATGGAGCAGCCGAAGGGTTTATGCATTTGGGTTGGCAGTGCAGCTCCTTACCATTAAGCCACCAGAGCTCCCTCCCTACAGTTCAGGAGGATTGTTGTTGTGGTTGTTATGTGCCATTGAGTCACCTGAGACTCATAGTGACCCTATCTACAATGTCCCTGAACCCTGCTCTATCCTGAGCCAACCTTATTGTCTCTGACAAGCCTACCCCCCCGATCACCCCAGTCACTTGTGTCAATCCATCTCATCAGGAGTCTTTCTCTCTTTTTTTTTTTTGAGTCTTTCTCTCTTGTGCTCTCCCTCCACCCTTCCAACCATGATGTCCTTCTCCAAAGACTGGTTCCCCTTTGCAACATGTCCAAAGTGTGTCAGATGAAGCTGCAGAATCCTTGCCTCCAAGGAGCCATCTGGGTTCAGTTTCTCCAGGATGAATCTGTTTGTTCTTCTAGCAGTTCATGGTATATAACAAAATTCAAAATGCCACCTCTAGGGGATGCCCTCTCCATCTGTATTTTGGAGAGTAAAATTCAGTCCATCGCAGGTGCTTATAGACTGTATAATGCCTGAGGGTATACACAATGAAAATAGGATTTCCCCTTTTCTTTTCTGCAGCCTTTTTTCATTTGTGTGTATTATGCTTTAAGGAATGTTCTCTGTTTTCTTTTGCTCAGTGCTCCCTGGAAGTGGCTAGTCAAGCTTCCACTGTAGCCTCTGGAACCCCACGGTAGTCTCACCAGTAGCTCTGAGATTAAGAGTCATCACACTAATTTGGCTTGTATATTGATACCCTAAGCCAGTCTCTGTGGCCAGGTGTGTGTTGTGGAGGATGGGGGAGCAAAGCACATGAACTGAGATGGGAATAGATGTGGCTCCCCAAGGACAATAAAGGCTCTAGCATCAGAAGAAAGCACAAGGATATTTGGGCACGCAGAACAAGTGTCTGTTAAACCAAATAACAAAGAAAACAACTCTTGAAGGAGTGAAGCCACGTAGTCGATATTGCCCAGGGTAATTTGAAATGTCCCTAGCATACAGCTTAGTGTCCTGTGCATTTGTACATACCTCTACTCTGCTTGTCCTTCCGGCTGTGTTACCAGGACTGGGGAAAACAGAAAATATCCTTCCACACCGTAGACTAGACAGCTTTTCTTCCCATTTCCCATTAACAACATGTTTAATGATTTTTTACTTATTTTGTTGTTATTAATTAACAGTATATACAGCAAAATTTTCCCAGTTTGTCAGTTTCTACATGTTCACTGCAGTGACTCTGATTACATTTGTATTAATCACATTTTCATTTCAGGGGCGCAGGTGTGTGTTGAAAGACTGTTGCAAAATTCTTGACAACACAGTATTACCCCCAGAAACTGTGGTCCCCCCGTTCACCATCTTCTCAGGATGTCCAGGTAACTTTGACTGTTGATTAAGTTTATTTTAACCTTTTCATACATCAAGTTTATTTTCATCGCCTATGTAATACATGATTCCATCTCTAATAATATGTGGTTGTTATCATGTGTTAACTTAAAAAGTCTCTTGCTAATAAGTACCTAGAAACGGTATATAAAATGTCACAGATATGGTAAAACGTACAATTGGGGTCACAAGAAAAGAAGAAAATGACTAAGGTTAAAAAAGAAAGAGGAAACTAAGCTGTAAAAACTATGTACTGGTGGTAGAGGAGGCAACAGCTGCTCTTCATTGACTTCTCGAGGAAGAAAGATTCCTAGGAACAGCACAAAACTGCCCCCTGAGAGGTCAGACTGACTCCCACGCTCCATATCTTCTACCAGTTCCAGCACCACTGTCCCTCCCACAGTGCACTGCTCCTCTGCTGGCCTTGAGCGTTCATTTCAGTGGCCACACCAAACTTGGAGGCAATACTTAGAACTATAGGGTTTATTAAGAAGCTCTGCGGGTATAGTGGGTGATCAGCAGTTTGGCTGCTCACCAAAAGAACAGTGCTTTGTATCCATCACCCACTCGGTGGGAGAAAGACGGACATTTCCCCCTCAGAAATCCAAAGGCAGGCCACTGTGAGTTGGAATCACTCAGTGGTGATGGGCGTGGTTTGCTTTTTGGTGCATAGACTTTGTTAGGGAAGTAGTTTGGGAACATTTAGAATGTATTTCTTCAATCAAGATAACCTCTTCTCACCTGAGCTGAAAAGCAGGTCTCCCTCCTAATGTCAACCTGGCCTTAGCTCCCACCACCCGAGCTGTTACCAAGCTCCTTTAGCTCTTCGTAGTAGAGACTTTGGAAGGAGTGGCATCCACTTCCATAATGGCTTGCCTCCGGAAACCCTATGAACCTGGAGAGAGGATGAAAGGCACCCAAGCGTCGAGGACTCTCCTTCATAGGGTTGCTATGAGTTGCCAGCGACTCGACAGCACTTAACAACAACAACAACAGTAGAGACTAGGGCCACCCCCATTTTGCCTGGACCTGAAGGTACACAGCTCTAGCTCCATGGATCGAAAACCTACAACTTTGTCTCCCTTCAGTCTCTGGTTCCTTGCCACATTTGTGGCCGCTGCTGCTACTGCATTGCTGTCACCTTGTGCCAGCTTGCCAGTTCTGGCTTGACAGTTTCCTGTCTCTGGTTCTCGCATAGATCTGTGGTCTGAAGGATACCCTCCACTCGCTGCTTCTTTTTCCTTCATAGGATCATCTGCCCCTGAGCCAGCTCAGTTTTAGCCTAGCAGAATGGCATATTAGCATCTTATGTCTTTTATTTGCATATTGCCACCCAAAGTTGCCACTTACCTTATTTACATTATTAGCAAGCTATCCAGTCCCCTCAGTGAGCCACAAATGCCTCACTTGTGCATAGTCCTACCAGCAAAGTAATGAGAGTGACAAAGACAGTGGTATAGAAGAGTCGTGCTCATGATCCACTGTAGCACATAAGCCCAAGCTATCAGCATGCCTGAGAGAGGCTGTGTTTGTGATAAGGTGGTTTAGGGCTTAATACTTAGGTGGTGATGGGAGCATATAGCCTTGGACCTACACATAGCAGAGAGTTTGAGTTTAAGTCTCTCCCTTAAGAATCTGAGTAAGAAGTGTGTACATTTTGCATCTTAAATTCAATGACCTGTTGTTGTTGTTGTTATATGCCATCGAGTTGCCTGCGACTCATAGCGACCCTTTGTAGAACAGTCCTAAACCCTGCTCTGTCTTGTGCCAGTCTCACTGTCTCTGCCACACCCACCCCGATTACCCCAGTCACTGAATCAATCCACCTCATAGATGGTCTTCCTCTCCTGCGCTGTCCTTCCACCCTCCCAAGCATGATGTCCTTCTCCTCTTCTCTCCTCTCCTCTCCTCTCCTCTGTGCTGTATATATGTAGATGAGAGTATAGGGGTATCTGATACGGGTATATGGAATTGTTAATTCCTATGTAAGTAGAATCATGTTCTTGCTACTCCCCTCTACACTGTTCTGAAACTTCTTCTTTTTTTATGTGCCGTCAAGTCACCTGCGACTCATAGTGATGCTACATTCAACAGCCCTAAACCCTGCTCTATCCTGTGCCAATCTTATTATCTCTGACACACCTACCCTCATTACTTCAGTCACTAAATCAACCCATCTCCTCGAAGGTCTTCCTCTCCTGCGCTGTCCCTCCACCCTCCCAAGCAAGACATCCGTCTTCAAGGACTCGTTTCTCCTTGCATCATGTCCAGAGTATGTCAGATGAAGCTTAGTTGCAGAATCCTTACCCCCAAGGAGCAGCCTGGCTTCACCCTCTCCAGGACAAACTGTTTGTTCTTTTAGCAGTCCATGGTACATTCAGTACTCTTCACCAACACCACAGCTCAAGGCATCAATTCTCCTTCTATGATCCCTAGTCACTGTCCAGCTCTCTGATGCATAGCAAGTGATTGCAAAGACCATGGCCTGTATCAGGTGCACCTTAGTTGCCAGACTGACATCATTGCTCTTCAGTACCTTGGAGCGTTCTCTGACAGCAGACTTTTCTAATGCAATATGTCTTTTAATTTCCTGGCTGCTAATGCCACGAGTGAAACTTGCTTTCTTTCTTTATTTAATAGTCTCTCTTGGACAACTTTTCTTAGCTGTATGTAGCTCTTTACCTCATTTCTTTTGATGTTACATTTGAGATTACATCTTCTGTTGTGTTTTTTTTTTTTTGCAAAGTGACAGTCATTAAGCTATTATTTATAGGAAGCAAACTGTAAACAAAATAACATTTTATTTTTCAATTATTTAAAAATTTTATTAATTTTTTGTGAGTGTACTGTCAAATCGGATCTGATTGTCCCTCCTTTTCCATCACAGCATTATTTTTTTTTAAAGAAGTAACCAACTTCCCCTTTCGCAAATTACCCACATCCATTCTGGCAGATGTCCTGAGGTTCCAGTCACTGCTGTCCACTGTCAGTGTTACCACTACAACACAGGGTGGCCTGCTTGGTTCCTGAGGCTCCTGCTCCCACACTGGGCCTTGCCGGCCACTTTGGCAGTTCCTGCCATGTTCTCTGACCTGCAGGAATCTTTGGCTGTTGTGCTACCTCCATGGCAATTTTCACCTCCTGTGTGGAGCAGACTCAGGCCCCTCCTGACCTGCTCAAGCAAGTGTTTTAGTTCTGTTAGCCCCCCTGGCAAGCTCTTGCCCTGAGGCAGCAGTCTCCTCCTTGCTGTAGGAAGAACTCAGTACCTACACATTCAAGCCTCTGTCCTGCACAGGCCTGTGTTGCAGCTCTCTTTTCAATCCACTGACAAGTCTCTGACCTGAAGACCCTTAGCTCTCATGCCTGGACTGGCAAACCCATTGCAGTTTCCTTGCTCCATGAACTGGCATGTCCACTGCTGCTGTTCTGTCATATCAAGCCATTTTCAGTGTTACAGCTCTCTCTTCTGGGTCTAGGAGTCTAGGAGGTTCTCAGCACAAGGACCCTAGATCCAAAGGCCATGTTGCGCTCTCAACTCATTTTAATAGTAGTGAGGGCCCTGAACATTTATGCACTTGACCCTTCAAGAAGCCCACCCCTTGCCAATTTAAAAACATGATCCTTCCAGCTGTGCCATTTAGTGGCCAGTGCCCTCACTGGACCATAAGCCTCTCAATTTGCATACTTTTAGTCAATCATTTTGTAAGAATTATGAGACCATGGCTAGAAAGATCATATATAAGGAATTCATTTTGCCACAATGTAGTCATATGGCTTCCTGGGTTTATGCAGATCATCCACTTGCCACCAGATTGATTCTGAGACATTGTACCACCATATGTGTCAGAGTAGAACTGTGCTCCACAAGTGGTTTCTCTTCCTTTTTAAAAATAATACCTAATTGTGTTTTAGTAAAGGTTTACATGGCATTTTAGGTTCTTAATCAACAATTTTTACACAAAATGGTTTTAACACTAATTACATTTTTCAATATACAAGAACATTTTCATCATTTTTGTTCAGCTGGTTGTAGTTACATTTTTCTTGGCATGTAATGTCCCCCAGGTGTACCTAAGAAGTCCCCTAGTAATAATGGATTGTTACCCATTGTACCTTGTTTGTCGCCATTAGTATCTTTGCTCTTGGAACACTCTCAAACACATATTGTTGAGTAATTGAGAAATCACCACATTACCTGTGGGATATTTTCAGGTCCTACCATAAGAACGTCAAAATTTTTGTTGTAGTAAAACCCGTGAACACTGGAAATTATGTAAGGTTTAAACTTGTCAGAAAAGGAAAACACAAATATTTTCCATTCAATAGAGAGAGCCCCAAGTGGGAGGACTGTAGGCTGTCAAAGGTAGATCACTTCCAAGACCTGAAAAGAACAAGGCCACCTCATTGAGTTCCAGCTCTCATGGCTTCCACTGTGTTCCTGAATTATCCTCCAAGAGGTGTGCACTCTCACTAGATGTTTATGAAACAATGTCTTTCTTCCTCTGACATTGTTAACTGTGATTGCCCCGTCTTTTTATCCCACTCTCCTCCATATTTGTCTGTGTCGAATATATTTGAGCTTTGGATTTAGTTTGGTCATGTGGCCAGCAGGACAGTCTTTGGTGTCACACTAGGGTGACAATCCAGGATGGAACCACCTCTGATGTAGTAAATCAAATGCTTAACTCTTCAGATTACATAGTAATATACTAATTTCTCTGGTGTGTGCGTCTTCATTTTTTAATTTTAGTAACTATTATTTCTGTCATGTGCATGTATACAATATCACAGCGTCAAGAATATACAGACAGTGAACTATTCTATTAGTACAGAAGAGGAGTAGCCTGGCAAGCATATAAAACGCTAATGTTGCCTTTTGGAAGTTTAGACAGAAGTGAGAGCTACCAGCTTTCAGTGACTCCACCTGGTTGACCAGATCTCTCTTTTCCCTAGGCCTCTTCTCAGGAGAGCTCCCAGAATGTACCCAGGAACTGATGATTGATGTCACCAAGAGCTACTATCAGAAGTTTTTGCCACTGACACAAGTCTAGTGCCTCTGCCTTGCCCTGTGTCTTGAATTTGCTTGAGCTCTAAGATGAACTTGGGGAGCCAAAGAGCCAGTCAACATCTACAAAGAGGTCATGTGTTTGACACCATCCACCTGCCCTTCTTTTTTTTTTTTTAACAAAAAAAAAATTTTCTTTAAAAATTTTCAATCCTTCAAGGCACTGAGTTCTCAAGAACTTAATGACAGAACATCTGGAGGAGTGTCTCCTAACATTGTGCTTAAGTTTTATTAACTTCATACACCTGGGGTCTTTATAACACCCCTGCCTGATGGTCCTGAGTGTGGATAGGTCCTGCCTGAAGCAGCCAGCTGAGCAGGAGCACTGTCTGCACATGGTGGTTATGTAGCTGGTCTGCTGCTGATGACCTGCTGACAATGTGCTCACACTTCTATATAGCAGCCTCAGTCTCTCTGCTGCTAAGACACTGGCCAGTTACCATAATAGCTCATAATCCTAGGAAAGAAAGGTTTTGTTTTAAAATGTTGGGGTTTTATTTTTGTTTTTGTCTATTATTTTCAGAATCTAGATTCCTTTTGGACACTGAAACTTATATTTCTTGGCAAGTATTTCTTCTGTTCCCAAAATGACCTTAGCAGTCCCCAGACTGGTTAGTAAGACCTTCTAGCATTCTGTGGTTGGGTCTTTAGACTTCAGTAAAAGAAGGGACCAAGTCCCAGGTTTGAGTCTGTCATGTAGAAGGGCTCGTGTGGCAGTCACTCAGTCTGAGGGTATCTGGAGGTAGGGGTGGATGTCTTATTTCATTGAAGATACAGCATTTACAATGCTTGTTCTCTGGCCTAGAATCTGTCAGCCCAACCCTGTATTTGCCATAAAACTCCATGTTCTGGCCAAAATATCTGTCCTTGGACATAATGTATCCTTGTTGGCCTTAAGAACCACCTTGTGTGCTCTGGGCCCTGAAGATTAAGTAAACATGTCAGTGCTGTTCTTACCACTGCCTTCCGGTCATGCAGCCCTTCTTTCTGTTCTGACTTTGGCTTAGAAAGGAAGATTTGCAAGTGTACTGGCTTGATGTCCAGTTCTGGTACAGATCTGTTTATCCATGAAAGCTGGAATCTAGCAGGAGCTTTCTTGACTTAATACTTGGTTGTAGGGTTTGCATATATAACTGTGTAATCATACCTGCTAATTTGATGTAAAACTGGCTTTTACATTTTTTTCTGTCTTGCCACAGTTTTTGTGTTGATCTATTAAAACAATTATGAAAAAAGTCATTGAAGGTGTGGCCTCTCTTCCTAAAGCATGTTACTGTGTATCAAGGGGTAGGTGACCAGAATGTTCACAGGGTTACTCATTTCTCACAATGACTCTGTAAGGCAGATGTTAGTTATTCCCAGTTTACTAATGAGGAAACAAACACCGAGACAATTGGTACCTTAAATCAGTAAGGGAAGAAGTGACCGACGAGTCACACCCATTCCTGAGTGGCTCCTGTTCTTCAGTTCTGTTCTGGTTTGGCCTGGGGTCATGCCTGTTTGTTTTATCTGATACTCTGGCAGCAAGTGTGTTTGGCCTTTTTCTGGCATCTCCCCAAAATCCTCTCTCCTTTCCTAGCCCTCAAAAAGGTAAATTTTGGAATTCGGAGGATCTGGGTGAAAAGAGAGTAATGATGGGCAAGGTCCAGTGGTGGAGAATTTGATAGAACATAATGCATGAGCATGATAGTATAAAACGCAATGTGAAGAACAGTATGAAACACAGTGTATATGAACTTTGTAAGCAAACCAATAATAAACACAAAGATAACGTGATAAAAAAAATTGGAATTAGAAGAGCTTAGATGCTCCCTAGGCTGGCGTCTTGCTCACCCCGGGCATGTCTAACAGACTATCATCTAGTTTGTGTTTGAATGCTTCCAAAAGGGAGCTTGCTTTGTTGTGTGACTGAATGCCCATTTCATAGCTGACTGTGATAAAGAGAAAACCTCTATAAATGTGTCTATGTTGTGTTTTAGCCTCTTACAACAATTATAATTTAAAAATTTTAATTCAAGCACAGGATTTAAAAAAAATCAATGTAATTAATATAGGAGGAGAGTATAATACAGTAGATTTCCCCGCTGTAGAATCTCAGGCCCACTTTCTGCTTCCCAGGGGCCACAGTGTTGAATAGGTTTTTGGTCTCCTACTAGAAATAAGAATATGTGAACTATTTATATCCTCTCTCTATTCATTTAAATGAGAACACTATTTGTGCTATTCTACACCTTCTTTTGTCTAACAATATATCTTAATGACTGTTGTATTAGCACACAGAAGTAAAAATAATAGCAGTTACTACTTTGGGCATTGTCTTAGAATAGTTCTCTAGCAAAAGCAATGTGGAAATGACTCCTAGCTTACTCTCCAGTGTGACTCAGTCACACAAGAGAAGATTGCCCATCTTTGTCCCACAGAGTGGCTTATATTAGAATCATCACAGTTTTGTAACCTTTTGGCTACCAGCACAGCTCTCTGTGGGCTATGCCACCAGAGCTCTGCTACCAGAGTAGATGTGTGTGTGTGTGTGTGTGTGTGTATACTGTTGTTGTATTGTGCCATTGAGTTGACTACAACTCACAGTGACCCTTATAGACAATGGATCTGAATCCTGCCCTACCCAATACCATCTTTGTCATCTCTGATATATTCGAACCCATTGTTTCAGCCATTGTGTCAACCCATCGTGTTGAGGGTCTCCCTCTGTTACACTGACCCTCTACCTATCCAAACAAGATGGTCCTTTTTGAAGGACTTGCCCCTCCTAACAACATCCCCAGTGTACATGAGACCACGTTTCACCGTCCTTGCTTCCAAGGAGCACCTGGGCTGTCCCTTCTCCAAGACATACTCTTGGCAATCTGTGGGATATTCTGTACTCTTCTCCAGCAGCACACCTCAGAGCCATTGGCTTTCCTTCAGTCATCCTTATTCATTGTCCAACATTCAGATACATAGCAAGCAATTGACAATACCACTTGAATCAGATGCACTGTGGTCTTTAAACTGACATCATTGCTCTTTAGCGCTTCAAAGAGGTCCTTGACAGCACATTTTCCCAATTCAACCTGCCTTTTGATTTCTTGACTACTGGTAACAAGGATGTTGATTGTAGATCCAAGTAGTATAAATTGTATACAATTCAATCTTTTACCCATCTATCATGATGTTGCCTGTTGGTGAGGATTTTTGTTTTCTTCACTTTGAGATATAATTCATATTAAAGGCTGCAGTCTTTAATCTTATACAGCAGGAGTTTTAAGTCCTCCTCTCTTTCAGCAAGCAAGGTTGTGTCATCTGCATAATGCAGATTGTTGATGAGTCTTCCACCAATCCTGATGCCACATTATTCATCATGAAGTCCAGATTCTCCCACCAACAGTGAATAAGGGTTCCAGTTTCTCCACAACCTTGCCAGCGTTTGTTGTTTGCTGTTCTGTTAAATTTTGTTTACTGGGGTGATATGATATCTCATAGTTGTTTTGAAAGTCCAGCTTCTCAAGTAATTTGTTCCACATGCAGATTGAGTAGGTATGGAGAAATGATACAACCCTGACATACACCTTTCTTGATTTTAAACCATGCAGTGTTCCCTGCACTGTTGAGACAACAGCCTCTTGGTCTAGGTATGGCTTTCATATTAGCACAATTGTATGTTTTGGGATTTTCATTCTTCTGAATGTTATCCATAATTTGCTATGATCCACAGAGTTAGATGTCTTTGCATAGTCAAGAAAACACAGATGTTCTTCTGGTATTCTCTGCTTTCAACCCAGATTCATCTGACATCAGTGAAGATACCTCTGATGCCATGGCCTCCTCTAAAGCCAGCTCGAATTTCTGGCAGTTATGTACTGTTCTAGCCATTTTTTAATAATCCTCAGCAAAAGTTTGCTTGTGTGTGATAGTAATTATATTATTTGGTAATTTCTACATTCTGTTGGATCACCTTTTTGGGGGGGAATGGAAAGAAACAGGAATCTGTATGGATATGTGTGTGTATGTATATATATATATACACACACACACACCCCTCTCTCTAGCATGCACTCTCTCAGAGAGAAAGAGAGTGGTGTGGGAGATCTATTTCAAAGAAATGTTTCACATGCTTGTAGAGGTTAACAAATCTGAGATCTATGAGTAGACCTCAGGAGAGAAGTACCTGGGAGACCAGATTGTTGGCTAGCAGAATCCAAGAAGTGTCGAGAACTGCAGCTGGGTCCAAGACTGGGCTCAGAGACTGACAAATCCAAGGTTATTAAGGTTGAAGACAGCAGGTTCAGGTTGGAGGTATGAGCAGAATTAGGGACAAGGGAAGCTCTCTTGCTTTGCCAGAGAAGACAGACATATCTTCAGTATGGTCCACTCTTCGGAGGAGGCTTCCCTTTCATCCAGTCAGGCTGTTGCTGTTGTTGTTAGGTGCTGTTGAGTCAAGTACAACACATAGTGACCTTATGAACAACAGATCTGAACCCTGTCCCATCCTGTGCCTTCTTCACAATCTCTCACACCTTTAGTGAGTGGCTGTTAGGTTCAATCACAAAACTTTTTCCTTTTTTTAAAGAGGTAAGTTATTTTCTTCTTCCTCCCATCTCATCTCTGTTAATCTTCCTTAAATTTTCCTTAAAGTTTTTTCCAACTCTGAGCTGTTATAGATAGTACTGTAATAAACATGATTGTGAACGTATCAGTTTGTGTAGCAGCTCTTATATGACTAGCCTGTAAGACGGCACCAAACTGCATAGCTAAACTAAAGATATAAGCTGCTCTGCTGGAGAAAGACAAGTAGTTTTCTTCTGTGAGATTTATAGCCTATGAAAACAAACTGTAGGGTCAGCTATGAGATGGTTCCAGCATGATAACAATGAGTTTGAGGGGTTTTTGTTTGTTTGTTTTGTTTTTTTAATTTATTTTTATTGTATTATTTTTACGTGTACCGTCAAATCAGATCTGACTGGTACAGGATGAGATTGCCCCCTCCTTCTCCAGCAGAGCATAGTCCTCCACAGGATTTATTGTTATCCTTTTTGTTTCAGTTGGTTCTGTTGTGAGATAAACCATTTCATTCTTTATTCAAATTATTTGCACTTCTTTTGTTTTGTTAGATTGATTGTCAAGGGCTTGCCAATTTTAAAGAACCTTTCAAAGAACCAGCTTCTAGTTATGTAATTCTTTTGTTGAACCCCCATTTCCTATTTCCTTACTTTCTGCTCTGCTGTTTACTATTTCCTTTCCTCTGGAGACTGCAGGTTTTGCTTGTCAGAGATGTTTAAGTGTTCATTTTGGTTCTTCTTTTTCTGTTGTATGTTTTTACTGCTGTGGGTTTTTTTAGTCTCCAGCTACCTTAATTGCAGGCACATTATCTTGCAAATCATCAGCAGCTGTGGGACTAAGAGATGAGAAAGCGTGTTTCCCTCACCAGGCAAGCTTGACTTGAGGCAAGCAAGACTTGTGGCAGCAAGACTTGAGGAAGGCTGGGGCAAGACCCTGGTGAGAGCAAGACCCTGCTGATGGTGGTAGACAGACTGGCATTGCTGTGGAGAAACTGTCAAGGTGGAAGAAGAGGGGCCCTGAGATAAAGGCCACAGATAAAGGCTTTTGCTGTTCTTGCCCAGTACTTGAAGGAGAAGCTGACTTCTAACTGCTCTGAGGCAAACTTTGCTGGATGATTTGGATTTGACTGTTGGACTGAAAGCAGACCCTGGATTAATTGAGGAATTGTAGGTTGGAATTGGGCTAACCTGAACCTGTATTGGGTGGTATTCTTTGCCTCCCCTACTCTCCGACTTAATTCCCTAACAAACCTCATTCTCAGTACTGTAACTGTGTCAACATCAGCAACGAATAAACGAAGCTCTTGCTGTGGCTTTAGGGACACCGTGGGTCTGGGCTGTGGCTCTTTATCTGCTTTCTGCTCTAGGGCAGTGAGAAGCAGTGGTATTCTTACTCCCTCTGGCCCTTTCAGAGAGACGTTTCATGGCCCTCTGTCCTTGTGTCCCATTTTCTCATTTTTAGACAAGCTAGAGTACTGCTTTCGCTGTGCCCAAAAGAGTTTGGTATGTCATGTTTTCATTCTTTCTTGTTTCAAGAAATTTTTAAACTTTTTTTAAAAAATGTTTTCCATTATCTAAAAGCAAGCTCTGGTGGCTTAGTGGTAAGAAGCTGTCCAGCAATCCCAAAGGCACTCGTTTTGATCCCACCAGCTATTCCTTGTGAGCTACTCTCGTGCGGTTTACTGCCTTTGAAAACCTGCTGGAGGGGCTGCTGTGGTTCAGTTCCAACTTGACAGCACACAACAACAACAACATTACCCAATAGTACTCAAGAGTGTTTAGTTTCTATGTGCTTGCTTTCCCCCCCTTACATCCTTGTTAATTTCTAATTTTATAGAATATCTGAAGATATGCTTTGTAATATTTCAAGCTTTTAAATTTATTGAAATTTTATATGTGACCTCTCATATGTTCTATTTTGGAGAATATTTCCTCTGTACTAGAGAAGAATGCATATTGTACTCTTGTTTGATGGAATGCTGTAGATCTGTATGAGATCCATTTTGTTAATTGTGTTGTTTAGTCTTTCCACATCTTTGTTGAGTTTCTTTGTAGTTATTCTGTCCTTCATTGTGAGTGGTATATTGAAGTCTCCTACAGTGATTGTGGGGAACTCCAGTGGCCTAGTGGTAAGAAGCTGTACTGCAGTCCCTAAGGCCCGTGGTTCGAATCCACTAGCTGCTGCATAGGAGAAGGATGGGAAATCTCTCCCGTGTGATTTACTGCCTTTGAAAATCCACTGGAGGGTCAGCTAGGAGTTTATTCCGACTCAACAGTACTGATTTTGTTCTTCAATGTGTTAATATTTGCTTTCTATATCTTGAAGCTCTGCCAATTTGCTGCAGTTGTCTTGAAGCTTGTTTTATCTGAAATTTATGTTGCCAGTCCTTTTCGATTATTGTTTGCTTAATGTATTTTTTCCTTTTTGTGCCCAATGTAAGTGAGAAGTTTAACCAACCTTGCCTCTAAGGAGCACTCTGGTTCACGCCCTTCAAGAAAGATTTATTTGCAAAACAACTATGAGATCATCTTACCCCAGTGAGAATAGCAAAATGTAACAGAGCAGCAAACATCAAATGCTGGCGAGGTTGTGGAGAAACTGGAACCCTTATTCACTGTTGGTGGAAGTGTAAAATGGTGCAACCACTGTGGAAGGCGGTATGGCACTTTCTCAAAAAGATGCAAATAGAAATATCATTTGACCCAGCAATTCCGCTTCTGGGAATTTACCCTAAAGAAACCGTAACTGCCACCCAAGCAGATATATGCATACCCATGTTTATAATAGCAAAGAGCTGTAAACAACCCAAGTGCCCATCAACAAATGAATGGATAGAGAAGCTCTGGTATATTCACACAATGGAATACTATGCAGCATTGAAAAACAAGGAACTCATGAAATAGGCAAAATGGTGACTCTGGAGGACATTATGCTGAGTGAAATATCTCTGTCACAAAAGGAGAAATGTTGCATAGGGCCGCTGTTGTAAAATGGGACTGACACTGGGGTTGAGGGAAGACAGAATAGGAGGGGAGGAATGATGTATACTGCTTTGAAACAGATGAGGGAGAGAACTGTTCAAAACGGACATATGAATGGGTATTCTTGTAAATACAGAAGGCTGCATAGTGGAGTGGACTTGGGGGAAGGGAGGGACTGCATAACAATGAGTTTTTCTTTTCAAGGAGAAGAGTGAATTGGGGGGAAAGGGGTGGGTGGGGCGAAAAGTGCAACAATGAATGTCTGGAAACCCTAAGTCTCTGTAAACTTACATTAAAATGAATTTTTTTAAAATGGCATTAAAGTGGTGCTATGGACCTCAACCTTTTTCAAGCCAAGTACTGTACATTTTAACCTCTAATACAATCGCTCCTCTGAGCATGGATTTTATGAAAAATCCTTTTGCCATATATATGTTGGTATGCATGGGCTGGTGGATGGCTCTGTTAGATGATTGCTTATTTAGGACAAGTTCTTAAGAACCCCTAGGCATTATCCTTTCAACAGCCAGGAGTCATCTGATTTCTTCACTGTGCCTATATAGCACCCAGTCTTCAGTAGTCTTCTCATGAGGGTCAACAGAGCGGGACAACATTGGAAGAACTACTTCCGTATGGTTAGGCTATAGGCTTTCACACTTGAGTTCAAGTCAATTCACAGACTTTATCTTGTTTATATATATTCACTTCATGGGCAGCATATCAGCTTTCTAAGAAATCACATAAAGGATGGCAGAGGTATTTCCAGGCCAGGGCTTGCGACCCAGCCTTCCTGTGAGGGTCAGGACAGAGACATTATGAGCCCCATGTACACAATTCTTAATGTATGTACCCAAAATCGAAAAAGCCATGTAGTTCTAATTCTTTTCTAAATTCCATTGACTTTCCAGCTTTAAATTTGGAGGAAGAATTTCATTAAGAGGAAAAATAAGTACAATTGTTTTCAATTGTTGATAAACTGTTACATCATTATTGTTGTTTTGTGTACTGTAGAGTCAGAACCAACCCTCTGGTGCGTTTTCAGAGACAATAAATCATGCATGGCAGGACATTGTCCATCCTTCTGCAGAACAGCTGGCAGATTTGGACCTTGTGCCTTTGAGATTGTAGCACATATTTTTACCACTAGGCCACCAGAGTCTCTAATTCACAATTTATTACCATATACACTTCATACTCAAATTTTCAGCCAGTCACAGCACAAAATAAAGTGATTAGGAAAACTGAACTACCATGCCCAAAGCTTGTTACAAAACCCATACAGTTGCGACAGGGAGAAAGTCATGAGGAGGGAGTGGTTATATTTAAGAAAAAAATTTTACCAAACGATGTTATGATTTATGTGTCTTTTATAAAACATGGAAAATAGGCTTAATTTAAAATGTTCAAGTCATAACTGCATGACTATGACTCCAAACTGTCATTAAGTAAACTTTGGATTATGGGACATAGACACTGTCCCCATGCCCCATGGGATGTTATATTGACAACTCAAGACAACCACAAAGTCTCTCCCCACCCCCCTCATTTTAACATTCCACATTTTCTGTTTGTACCAAAAATAAACAAGCAGCAAATGATTTCACCTCTTAAAAAAAAATCTACTCATTCTACAGTAATGGTTTAATACAGTATTTTGTCCTTGTGGGACTGAGTTAGTTCACTTCACTTACCTTAATGCTCTCCAGTCCCTACCAAGTTAGGTAGTAATTTACAAAATCATTTCTCCTGTGTGCTGCATGGTATTCCATTGTGTGACTGTACCACATCTTCTTAATCCATTCAGTTGTATTTGGACATCTGGGCTGTTTCCATTTCTCGCAATGGTGAATAATGCTGCTGTGAACATTGGTGTACAAGTTTCCATTTGAGCCTCAGTTCTCATTTTCTTGGGGTATATTCCAAGCAGTGAAATAGCTGGGTCATATGGAATTTCTACGTTCAGCTTTTTGAGGAAGCACCAAACTGCTTTGCGTAGTGGTTGTACTCATCCCACCAACAATGTAGCAGAGTTTCTATCTCACCACATCCTCTCCAATATTTATTACTTTCTGTCGGTTAAACTTTGCCACGTGGGGGGGGCAGGGTAGAAATAGTAGGGTGTGGATGGGTGGGGGGTAGGTGTTAATAATAGGGTTGCACAATTTGATGGGTGTGTGGGGTGAAGGAAATGAGAAGAATCTTTTGTGAAAAACAATGTATTCAAACTTTATAAATAAATCAAAATTTACATTTACACTTTAAAAAAGTGAGATTTCCTTCTCCTTGAAAATGCTTTTGAAGATACTAAAAAACTTGCTGTTACAAAGTGGTTGATTGTACAAGAAGAGAGATACAGGAACCACTTATAAGATATGGTTTTTGGGGAGCTCTGGTGGCCTAGTGGCAAGAAGCTACACTGTAATCCCAGAGGTATGTAGTTCAAATCCACCAGATGCTCTGCTGGAGGACAATCTCCTTCTGTACCAGTCAGATCCAACTTGACGGTACACACAAAGAAATAATAAAATATTTTTTAAAAAATTCATAAAAAAAGATTGTTGTTGTTGTTGTTAGGTGCCATTGAGTCAGGTATGACGCCGTGAACAACACACCTGAATCTCATCCTCGCTGTGCCATCCTCACAATCTTTGACACACTTGAGCCCCTTGCTGCAGTCACTGTGTCAATCCATCTTGATGGGAGTCTTCCTCTCTTTGCTGACCCTCTGCCCTTCCAAGCATGATATCCTTTTCCAAGGAATAGCCTCTCCTAAGAATGTGTCCAAAGTATGAGAGACAAAGCTTTATCATCCTTGCCTCCAGGAAGTACTTTGGGTGCCCCCTTTCCAAGACATGCCTGTTTGTTATTTTGGCAGTCTATTCACTCTTCTTCCAACACCACAGCTCAAAGGCATCAATTCTTCTTTCAACCTTATTCATCTTAGATGCATAGAAGCAATTGAAAAGTCTATGGCCTGAATTAGGCACATCTTAGTTTTCAAACTAACATGACAACTCTTCAGTATTTAAGGGAGATCCCTGACAGTGCACTTGCCTTATCTCCTTCCTGCTGGTACCAAGGATGTTGATTGTGGATCCAAGCAAGACAAAATCATTAACAGTTTCAATCCTTTCTCCACCTATCGTTTGGCTTCCTTCTCTCCTGGTTCATCAGAGGCTGGACTCTCTTTGTCTCTGGTGTCTCCATTTTCTGCATACTGTTTAGCTCTTGATTGGCCACTTCAGCCAACCTTGTTTCCCTTCCCCCCTTTTGTTTGCACTTTTTTGTCAGAAGACTTCTTTCTGCCTTTTTAAGCTGCCTTTCCACTTTTGCAGGCAGCTTGGCTGACAGCATTGCTGATCTCGCGGGAGATCTTCACCACCCCTTTAGCCTTACTGACCTTCCTCTGGGGCATCTTGGTGGCAGGGAGGGTGCCTATGGGCCACGACCCCCACACAGCCTTCACAAAGCTGGTTGTCTGGTTGCCTCTCTGCCGGGGCTGCTGGGACCTGCTGTGGGGTGAAGTGGGGACAGGGATGGCTTGTGGGAGTGGCAATTTCTTAATGGTACCAAAGTCCCCCTCTACTCACTTTCCTGTTTCATCCTCAGTGAGCTAAGAGGTATTAAGGCTACACCTTAGAAGATTTCTCCTTACACATCCAGTTAAGGCTATGATGGGATTAGGGAGTTTTGAATTCCATCTTTAATCCTCCAACAACTATTTGGTTTCTCAGACCTGGGAGATCATTGTGTAAGTCCCATGTCATATTATTACATACATGGATTATGGGAGACACAATTCAGAACAACTAATAAGTGAAGGGTGGAGGGTCAGTGAAGGGGGAGAATTCCGCTCAGTGAGGTGGATTGACACAGGGACTGTAATGATGTCTGAGTATGTCAGAGATGAGGAGGATGACACCAGAGAAGTCAGGGTTCAGGTCCATTGTTTAAAGGATCACTATGAGTTTAATTGAAGGTACTTAAAAACAGCAGTAAGTGAAGAGATTGACATTTGAACCCAGAGTTCTTTAGTCCTTGAGTTTACCCAAGGTGGTGGTTGTGTTGTTATGTGCCATTGAGCCACTTGCAACTCATAGCGACCCTATGTACAAGAGCCCCAAACGCTGTTCTATCCTGTGCCAACCTCGCCGTCTCCGACACACTCATTCCTACCACCCCAAGGTAGCTGCTGCTTTTTGGTGGGAGGTGATCCACTGAACAAATTAGGGATTTAGGCTTGTGGTACTTGAACATGGGGATCCGGAAAAGTATCATCAGCTTGTAACCTGTCACAGTCTATTCAGTCTGGATGCTGAGCAAGTAATCTGAGAAGCTCGGCTTTGTGAAGAGGACAGTGGAATCAGGATTGGATGAAGACTCAGCAACAGCATGTTGTTAAAACACTGAAGAAGATCAAGAAGGCAAAGATTTTCACCATTGGGCCATTGGCAGCATCATGATAGATGGAGAAGAGATAGAGATTGTTAACAGTTATAATTTGCTCAGTTCCACAATCAGTACTCTTAGCACCAGCAGTCAGGAAATCAAAAGATGAATTGCACTGGGAAAATCTGCTGTCAGGGACCTCTACAGAGTACTGAAATGCAACAGTGTCAGTCTGGAGACTAAGATGTGCCTGATCTAGGCCATGGTCTTTGCGAGTACTTGCTATGGATCAGATACCTGGACAGTGACTAAGAATGAGAGAAGGAGAATCAATGCCTTCGAGTTGTGATGTTGGTGAAGAGTCTTGAACATACCATGGACCACCAAGAAAAAAAAAATAGGTCTGTCTTGGAGAGGGTGAAACCAAGTTTCTCCTTGGAAGCTAGGATTCTGAAGCTTCATCTCACATACTTTGGATGTGTGGCCAGGAGAGATTGGTCTTTGGAGAAGGACATCATGTTGGAAGAGTGGAGGGACAGCTCAGGAGAGGAAGACCCCAGATGAGATGGATTGATACAGTAACTGGGGCAATTGGGGATAGGTGTGCTGGAGTCAGTGAGACTGGCCCAGGACAGGGCAGACTTCAGAGCTTCTCTATATAGGGTCACTATGAGTTGCAGGCAACTCAACAGCACATAACAACAACAACATTACACATTAACATAAAACAAAAATCCTCACTACAGGACCAATAAACATTATCCTAATAAATGGAGAAAAGATTGAAGTTGTCATCAATTTCATTTTTCTTGAATCCATAACCCCCACAGAAGCAGCAGTAAAGAAATTGAAAAGCACAGAGTAGGATGAAATTCAGGTCTGTTGTTCATAGGGTTGTTGTGAGTTGTATTTGACTCAATGGCAGCTAACAACACCAACACCCCCACCATACCATGACAGCCTGAGGCATTGAGCAGAAAGGGCCTCAACCAGAAGTGTGCCTTTTATCATCAGCAAAACGGAAACAATAATTTTTTCCCCATTCATTCATTGTTGCATTTTTCTCCCTGCCCATTTTTCCACCCCCCCCCCCAAATTCGCTCTTCTCTTTGAAAAGTAAAAGAAAATTCTTTCATTGTTATACAGTCCTTCCCTCCCAAGTCCACTCCACTGTGCTGCCTTCATTCTGGACTCTTGTCATGACAATAATACCTAATCACATATCCCTTTTAAACAGTTCTCTCCCTCATCTGTTTCAGTGCAGCATACATTATTTCTCACCTTTTTCTCAGTCTCACCCTAACCCTGATGTCAGTCCTGTTTTACAACAGTGGCACCATGCAGTATTTGCCCTTTTGTGTCTGAGATATTTCACTCAGCATAATGTCTTCCAGGGTCACCTATTTTGTATAATGTTGCATGAGTTCCTTGTTTTTCAATGCAGCATAGTATTCCATTGTGTGAATATACCAGAGCTTCTCTATCCATTTGTTTGTTGATGGGCAGTTGGGTTGTTTCCAACTCCTTGCTATTGTGAACAAAGCCACAATGAACATAGGTGTGCATATATCTGCTTGGGTAGCGGTTATGATTTCTTTAGGGAAATGTTTTCCCAGTAGTGGAATTGCTGGGTTGAGAAAAATAATTTTATTGCTTGGGTCATTTTGAGGATTGAATGAGGTAATCTTTGAACGTCTCAGCCATGTGACTACCACCCAACAAGTCTTGAGTAATTTCTTTCTGTTAGTATCATCATTGATACAGTGTAAAGACACAACTCTAAAATTGTAGCTCCAGGTTGACCAGGTTTGGAAGGGAATGGGGGGAAAGGAAATAACTGTACAGAGCATAAGAGAATAAGGGACTTTTTTTTTTTACTGGAGTTGTTGGGGGCTTTTTGTTTTTTGGGATTTTTTTTAGTAAATATTTCTAAATGGAATAAATAAGACATATATGTAGTGAGTGCTTCACAGGCTTTTGTTTCATGAATTAAAACTATTCTAACTTGTTTTTACTGGTTGAATCCACTTCTTAAAAATCATACCTTAGTTACCGGAAATGGTGCCTGTGTAGCAGAGCATTAACACAGTGGTAGGTTTATAATGTTAATCTAGGGTTGCATCTGTTGGTTGAAATAAAGCAGCTGGTATCCCGTCAATTCTTGGGGCCTTGATTTTTCACCAGAGTCTTCAGTAAAACTTGAAATTCCTTCATTACCCTTGTTTCTTCATATGCTACTTCCTGAAAAGGTTCTGTGTCAGCTGATTCTTAATGGTACAGTGACTCTGTATATCCCCACCATCTCTTTTGAGGCTTTTGGAATCATTCAAGATTTTACCCATACATGAATTTTGCCAGTATCCTTCAATATTGCGACTTGAGGCTTGAAATTGTTTTTTCGTTCTTTCCAAATGAGAAATGCTGAGCAAGTTCTTCCCTTTTTATTTTCTAACTCCAGCTCTTTGATCATTTCTTTAGAGTACTTTGTTTTGCTTCTAGAGCTATTCTTTGCAATCTTCCATTCATCCCTTTGATGTCAGCTTTTCTTCCCTTTGTTTTGACTTCTTAATGCTCTAGTGTAATTTTTAGTATCTCTTCTAGCCACAGTTTGGTCTTTTCTTTTCCCTCTGTCTTTGTAATGAGCTTTTACTTTCCTCACTGATGGATGCAGCCCTGGACATGTCCACTGGTCTGTGCCAGGAAGTTTGGCTAACTGACTGAAAGAGATTCATGTTTGTTCCCATTCCCAAGAAAGATGATCCAATAAAATGTGGAAATTATCTAACAATATCCTTGAAAATACTGCTGAATATCATTCAAAACCAGCTAGAACAAGGGAGCTCTGGTGGCCTAGTGGCAAGACTAGTGGCTGTGCTGCAGTCCCAAAGACACACAGTTTGAATCCACCAAGTGTTCTACTGATGAAGGAGAGGCAATCTCCTCCTGTGCCAGTCAGGTCCAATTCGATGATACACAAGAAGAAGAAAAAAAACAAAACACCAAACCCAACCAAAACCAAAAACCAACAAAAAAACACAGCTAGAACAGAACACAGAGAACTGTCAGAAGTTCAAGCTGAATTTAGAAGAGGCCATGGCACCACAAATATCATTGCTGATGTATGATGGATCCTGGTTGAAAGCAAAAAATACCAGAAGAATGTTCATTTGTGTTTTATTGACCATGCAAAGGCTGTGTGGATCATAAGAAATTATGACTAACATTCAGAAGAATGGGAATCAAAACCCTTAACTGTGCTCATCATGCTAAATCTTTACCCAGACCCAGAAGAAGCTGCTGTGCGATCAGAACAGAGGAATACTACATAGTTAAAAATCCAGAAAGTTGTGCCTCAGGGTTGCATCCTTTCTTGCATACCTGTGCTATCTGTATGCCGAGCAAATCATTCATGAAGGTAGACTTTATGAAGAAGAATGTGACATTGATATTGATATTCATCAACAACTTGCATTATCGAGGTGACACAAACTTGCTTGCTGAAAGTGAGGAGGACCTAAGCACTTGCTGTAGAAG
>NW_006399867.1:1798697-1803816 GCF_000299155.1 Elephantulus edwardii | reverse complement strand
CATTGGAGAATTAAAATTAATAATAAAGATTAATATTGTTTAAAAAAAACCCTACAGCCTTCAATATGGATTACATCTCAACATCAAGAAAACAAAATTCCTCAGCATTGACCAATAGGCAACATCATGATAGATGGAGAAAGTATTAAAGTTGTCAATAATTTCATCTTAGTTGGATCCACAATCAACAGCCTTGGTACCAGTAGTCAAGAAATCAAAAAGTATTGGGAGAATCTGCTTGTCAAGGCCTTCTCTGAAGTGCTGAGTGAGGAGCAATGATGTCAGTATAAAGACTAAGGTGGACCTGATTCAAGCCATGGCCTTTCCAGTTACTTGCTATGCATATGAAAGTTGAACAGTGAGTAAGGATGACAAAGTAAGGATTGTGCTGCAATCCCGAAGACACGCTGTTTGAATCCAGCAGGTGCTCCCCTGGAGAAGGAGAGGCAATCTCCTCCTATGCCAGTGCCTTCAGGTTGTGATGCTGGATAGTAGTATTGAATATCCCATAAACTGCCAAAATAATAAACAAGTATTTCTTAGAGAAAGTGCAACCATGGTATTCCTCCGAGGATGTCGAAGCTTCATCTCGCATACTTTGGGTATGTGGTTAGAAGGGGCTGGGCCTTGGAAAAAGATATTATACTTGGAAAGGTTAAGGGCCTGGGGAAGAGAGGAAAACCCTGAATGAAGTGGTTGACACAGTGACTGTAACAATGGGCTCGTGGTGAGGATGCCACATGATATGGCAAGGTCCAGATCTATTGTTCATAAGGTAGCCATGAGTTGTACTTGACTTGATGGCATCTAACAGCAACCATGCTAATCCAGGAGGCTCTGGTGGCTTAGTGGTTAGGATCGTACCGTGAAGACATGCAGTTCAAGTTCACCAGCTGTTCCCAGGGTTTGAAAGATGTGCAGTGGCCTGTTAATTCCTCCAGCCTTGGAAACCTGATGGGACAGTAGCCTTGAGTCAGAATTGACTTAAATGCTGTGAGTTTTAATTTTGATGGTGTTGATGTTGTCTTAGTCCTGGAAGGCATTCAGGTCCCTTTTAGCCTCCTGCCAGTGTTGTGCTGTGCCTGAATTGATGCCTCAGGCCAGGTAACAAGATTCGTGCAGAAACTTAAGGAGGCTTTGAAAGAGCACTTGGCTTTCTAACATCAACTTTCTGGTAAATGAGGTTTATATTAAAGAGCCTGGTGGTGTGGTTGGTTAAGGAGTCGGCTTAAGTGATTGGTTACTAACTGATAGGTTGACAGTTCAAACACACTAACTACTCCATAAGAAAACGAGGTGGCATTCATCTTTTGTAAAGATTTGAAACCTTGGAAATCCTATGGGGCAGTTCTACTCCATCTGATAGGGTTTCCGTGAGTGGGAATAGATCCAGTGGGTGCAGGGTTTATTTTCATCTGCACCTCCAGGCAAAACTGAGATCACTACTAGAGGTTTGTTTTACCCTGAGGCATAGGGTCCAATCATTGATAATACTTTTGCTGTAAAAAAGTCTTGGTCAAGTGGCAACAGACTAGACTGTGTTTAAAAGAGTTAGCAGGCCTGAAGGTACTAGTCTCTGAAAGGCTTCTTTGCAAGGCTGGCCCTGGCAGCTTGGATGTTGAGAGGGTCCCACCAATGTGAACATTCCTTAGAGGCAAGAGGGCAAGACTTCATCTCGGGCACTTTGGACATGTTATCAGGCCCTGGAGAAGGATATCAGGTGTGGTAAAGTCATGCTCCTTGTTGTTAGATGTCACCCATTGACCCCCAGCGAAAATCCCAGTCCCTGAGTGTCCAGGGTTCATCCTGGTTGACATTTTACATGTATGGTCACAGTTTGTGGCTGGAAGAGTTAGATGACTCCTGTTGAACCCGCAGGAAAATTGTAGGAGGCCTGCACTGGGTTTCCTCCAGATTTGGCCTCATGTGCTTCTTCCCCTTTGCTGATTTTTCATCCTGTCTTTTTCTCCTCTAATAAATCAGAGATGAATACCACTATGGTATTCTGGGAGTCTCCTAGCCAGTCACTGAAGTGGGGAGTAGTTTTGGGGACTCCCAATACAGGGCACAAGGAAATTTGAGGATATTGGTAATGTTCCCTTTCTCCATTAGGGTACTGTTTACACAGGATGTGTTCAGTTTGTGAAAGCTCATTGGCCTGTAAGCTATGATCTGCACACTTTTTCTTTGACTATATTAAACTTAAAAAGTTAAAAGGCAAAAAAGAGTGTTTATACACACAGTATAAATAAATAAACATATATGTACAATTTAGTTTTTAAAAACTTGCATATCAGATTGTGATGAGAGGAGGGCATGAGGCAGAAAAGACAGCGTCATTGTCTATTTTTTTCCCCATTAGTTTATTTACAAAATTCTAATACAAATTCTTTCAATTTCCCTCACTTCTCTCCACCCATCAGATTGTATAACCCAATGATTAATCCCCTCTTCCCCCTGTACATCCACATCCCTCTGCTTCCAGCCTCTCCCACCCCTCCTGGATCCTTATACTCGTTCTACAATAACAGTCTTATACAATATTTATCCTTGTGGGGCTGAGTTAGTTCACTCAGCATAATGTTCTCCAGTCCCTCCCAAGTTAGGTAATAATTTACAAAGTTATTGCTGCTGTGTGCTGCACAGTATTCCATTGTGTGAATGTAGCATAATTTCTCAATCCATTCATTTGTGGTTGGACATTTAGGCTGTTTCCATGTTCTTGTAATGGTAAATAATGCTGCTATGAACATTGGTGTACAAATATCAGTTTGTGCCTCAGTTCTCATATTCTGAGGGTATATTCCAAGTAGTGGAATAATGGCTGGGTCATATGGAATTTCTATGTTCAGCTTTTTTTTTTTTTTATGTTCAGCTTTTTGAGGAAGTGCCAAACTGCCTTCCAGAATGGTTGCACCATTTTACAACCCCACCAACGTATAAGAGTTTCTTTCTCACCATATCCTCTCCAATATCTATTTCTTGTTGCCCTGTTAAACTTTGCCACTCTTACAGGAGTGAGATGGTACCTCATATGGTTTTGATTTGCATCTCTCTTATTGCCAGTAATTTGGAGCATTTCTTCATGTGTCTGTTTGCCAATCGTCCTTTGTGAAAATTCTTTCCATGTCTTTTGCCCATTTTGTAAGTGGGTTATCAGTGTGTCATCATTGTCTCTTTAATTGGGAAGTGCTTACCACTGGTTCTGGCTGTTTTGGTCAAGGATTTTATTATAGGGTGCCAAGAGGCTTCTAACTTGGGTATTTTCCATTCCAGGTTTGTCACTCACATTAGACTGATGTGTATCTCTATCTCTTTATCTATATATGAAGAGGGTGTAGTAGAGATGTGGAGATTAGGAAGACATGTAGGCCTACTACTGTTAACTTATATATATACATATATATTTAGAAAAAACCCACAAATCTGATTTCCCCCTTTAATGTATGTTGTCTTGATTTTTTAAAAAATTAATTTTAATGAACATTTACAGAGATTTTGGATTTCCAGACATTCATTGTTGCATTTTTCTCCCTGCCCACCCTTCCCCCATTGTCTTGAGTTTTTAAAATGCTTAAGAATAAATTCACATATTTATACTTAAATGGCATTATTTATTTGCTGCTTAATCCAGGATCCGCTTAAAGGAAAAATAAAATTATAACTGTTAATGTTAATGAATTAGAACCTTCCAGAAAGCATAAATTCAAAAGGAAATATCTAACAGGTGATGCAAGCCAGCTATTTTGTGGCCTTTCATATTTCAGTTTCCAAGATTCTAAAGATCAAGGGGGAGGGGGAGGGCTAGGATGGGGGAATATTCCCAGTTTTATTCTTTTAGAGGACAATTTTCCGACCTGTTACTGAGGCCAAACAGGGCATTCTGCTGGCCACATTTGGCCACAGCCTGTCACTTTGGCAGGGATCTCTGGTGTAGGTCTTCCTCCATGAGGAATTTTGACAGTTAACCCAAAAAATGTCACTGCTCAGGAGGTTCGAATCCACTAAAGGGAGATAGACGCGCGGTCTACTCACATGCCATTTACAGCTTCCAAAATCCTGCTGGAGAGTCAGCAATGAGTCGGTTCTAACTCAAACTGAGTTGAGGAGCCATCCCTGCCGTTGACCAGCAAACTGAGCGTCCACATTTTTAGGCGCTGGGATCATAGTGAGCACTCAAACTGCAGTGTGCCTAGCAATTACCTGGGCAATCTGCTTGTGACTCGGAAGGTCTGGGCTGGAGCGGTTCTAAGGGCACCCAGGTGCTAGTGATGCTGGGTTCCCGGATGGCAGTAACAGAAGGAACCTTGCACTGTAAGCAGGAAGCCTGCAGGACTTGCTGTGGGGGTGCATGCACCGTGACCAGACAAGCACAGTGTTTTTGCGTATGTTATTAGGTGTAGCTGGAAGATTTGATTACAGTGGCGACGCGTGTGCAGCCTCTCCTAAGCTGCCCCCAGCCGCTGATAGGTTTCTCACGCGCAAGGCTTCCGTAGGGCGGGGTGGGAGCGGAGAGAGGTGTCGGTGCACGTGAATCGCAGAACTCCCCCTCGACACCCGCGATCGGGAGACACGCTGATCTCCCCCACCCCAGGCACTAAGTCCTGGCAATCCCAAGCCAAGGTTGGGGTTCCTGGGCCCCCACTTGCGTGCCCTAGCCCACCGGATTTTCCTCGTCTTCCTCCTGCTGCTTTTAAAGGCTGGCTGCTTTGCAGAGCGCTCCCATGGTGCCGCGCGGCGGGCGGGTTTGGATTTTAAATCCCCACGACCAATCAGGGGCTCGCAGGCTTCTGTAACGTTCCCGGCGCTGCGTTTGAATTCGAGGAGGAGCAGAGTGGTGCCGAGCCTCTGCCTCTTCCCAGACCCTGGTCCTGTCCGCAGAGCAAGTCGGAGCCATGAGCGTGGCGAAGGCGTCAGGGAAGATGGTACGGGGACCGGTCGAGATTGGGAAGGCCAGGCCCCCGAGAATCTCGGCTCTCGGCGCCACGGCGGCTGCCCAGCCGGCGAAAGAGATCCCGGAGATCCTAGTGGACCCGCGCACACGGCGGCGCTACCTGCGCGGCCGCTTTCTGGGCAAGGGAGGCTTTGCCAAGTGCTTCGAGATCACCGACCCGGAGTC